>NC_090877.1:7723606-7756106 GCF_036669935.1 Montipora foliosa | reverse complement strand
ATCCGATTCTACCTTTGCTTCGCCAGTTCCGTCTCCAACGGGCACGATAAGGTAAGAAGGATTGATAATCTTTGCTGTTGTTAGCCACGATTTGTTATTTTTGCTAGTTTTAAACGAATCAACTGACCTTGCCCTCAACGGATACTGGTACAAACCTGTAATCTTGTTGGTTGGTTGGGGACGTGTATTCTGAAAATTGAATTCTTTGAACGCACGTATTCACTCAGCTATAATGTTTTTCTTTTTCTCCGTACCCATTTTGGTTGATGGAGCCTTTTGGGATTGATGAAAACGACAATAATATACATCTAGCAATATAAACCACTTGTTTATTTTTTGACGGCTTATGAAACGTGCACAAAAAATATTTTGGGGTCAATAGGAGTAGTTCGACCATGATCAAAACTTGGTCCGTAGTAGCAGTTTCCCTTTGTTTAAAGATTACAGTAAAGAAATGGTGAAAAATGAGTAGCTTGTTGCATTGTTTAACCACGTGTTGGGAAAAATTCCTTTTCTTCGTTTCAAATTTTTTCCTCGAGAAGGTCAAATGTTTACACGAACGCCTTTCAGAAATCTCCAGCGTTCATTCCGTCTTTCCTCACTTCTCCACCTTCTGAACGTTTGGTTGATTAGCATGGTTTCACATGGCGATGTGGTTATTGTACTGAAACAGTTTGAACGGAGTAGAGTAGACAATGAAGGGAAACTTAAGATGTTTTCTTTTCATTCCGTGTTTCGCAATCAACCATGTTTATGGAAATATGGTTTCCGCTAGAAGGGGTGGAATATCCGCTTTGTCCGTTCTTGTTTTGTCTGCGCATGGCATTGTTTACTTCAGCTTTCCGCATGAACGAAACATGTGAAATGCAATTACTTCTTTGTAACATTTAAAAAAAAAGGACCTTGCGACCTTACCATGCAGACAAGAAAAATTATATACTTTTGTCCCTCGGTCTCGGTGATTTCGTTTTAACCTACTTATCGTTACGATGAACTCGATGTCTATTTTCCCCTTGGCAAAGAAAGATGTGCGCAAATGTTTTGAATGTTTCGTTCGTTTTTCCTTTGTACTCGTTTTTCTTAAAACAATCAAAGAGCTTTAATACATAAGGAAAAACAAAATCAGTTCAATTCAATATCAGTGTTCGTTCTAAGAAAACAACATTGCTGCGTTATGTTGATGTTGTTTGAATTTGTGAATTCTGAGCTGCGCACTATACTTGAAATGTGGTGAAATGGTCAAAGTGAATCTGTTCTACACTCGTATCAACTTTCATTAAAAAAATGGAATAATTCTCACCTTGGCAAAATTATTGCGCAATAAATGTTTGTTTTAGAAGACGACTCAAAGAAAAAATCTTTGACAGTTATGTGAGATTTATTTTTGTTAACCATGTCATAAACCTATTTATGAAAATATAGTTTAGTCTTTTTAAAGTGTAAACTTTTTCATCTCAAGGTTTCTTGTAAGATTTTGTTTGTTAGTGTCATAGACATTTTATTATGTTTGTTTGTTTGTTTTTTTTATAAACTGTTCCTACCTGTGAAACGTTTTCAACAGAATTTGAGATTATTTTAAATGGGATTATCTTATTTGCATGTTGGCTAATATTCAGATAACAAACTTTTGTTTTGTTAACCAGTTGCTAATACTAAATCTGATATGACTTAAGCATGCTGCATTACAAAGCAAGTTCAATTTATCTCAATGAAAAACCGTCTATGTCATGGCTGTATCAGGGCATGAGAGTATTTTTTTCTTGTCAAGAATCCCCTCTTTCTGATGACCCACGTTTTCTCCATAGTGTACCCAACTCCTGTCCAACAAGTCCTCGTGGAGATTCTAGCCATTCTTATGCTCCAAACTTGCATGCAGTAGCCGAGTTAGCAGCTCAAGATGCACAGGGGGTCGCTGAAGAGGAAAAACCCAATGCAACTGGGGGAGGAGATGGTGGGAACAAGGATGATGGAAAGCCTCCATTTTCGTATGCTCAGTTAATAGTTCAAGCTATTCTTTCTGCACACGACAAACAGTTGACTTTGAGTGGTATTTACACACACATCACCAAGAACTATCCATATTACCGTAGCGCTGACAAAGGCTGGCAGGTTTGTTGTGTTTATTAATTTAATAATAATGTACTTTCACCAGCAAAGTTGTTTGTGCTTTGACTTTTTAATAATAAGGACCTGGTTCCACTAGCAGATTGTTTACGTGCTTTGCAAAAAAGGTGGTCAGCTGCAAAGCTTGGACGAATGCAACCGATGTACGATAACCCTATAATTTTTTGTCAAACTGTACCAAACTGAGCTGCCTCTGGGCAGGCCTGTTTTTTGTCAGGATACAGAAAATTTTTTTAAATTGGAAGATCGTGACAATGTTTTTGTAGCCCAGTAAGACCCAGTGCTAAGTCAATTTTCTGCTAAAGAAATTGATCAAGCCAAAGGAATTGAAAATATTAATTAACACAGTCGTGATGATTGTAACAATTTTGGGTCAATATACAGTTTAGTAACTTCATCTTTAAACACCTTGATGGCTCTGAAATCCCATGTACATCATTTCTTTAAATGATTTGTTAATAATTGAATTGAGAAACAAAGGGGTCAGTCAAAATATCATTTAAATCAGTTTTATAAGAGTTACAACACAAACAACATTCACCCCGTGCATTCTTTGCCATTTGTCACCAATTGCACCAGGTAAAGATAATTGGCGCATTATGAGAAAAATCATTTTAATTTGTGGCAATCAGTTTTGTTTTAATGTTTCTGCCATCAGCCAAATGGCATCCCTTGGATTTTCTGTGTTTTGCTTAAAATTGCATGACATAGTCCCTTTAAAATTCTGTGACATTTCAGTTAGTTCATACGTTTGGTAAGATGTTGACAGCTATTGAAATGATAAACATTAATACAAGATTTTATATTGAATGTGTTATGAACCTATGTATTAGGTAAGTCATGACATCTTTGAGGCTGGGTGCAGAAGTTTCTTTGAAATAAGTATAGCATATGGTAATTTTTTTCTGGATTTGTAACACAGTATACATTTATGTGAAGAAACTTATTTTACTCTGGAGGTAAAATATCGTGGCTAGTGAGAAGACTAAAATTTTGATTGTTTTCACTTGGAATTGCAACAGAACAGTGTTACTTTTTTTATGTTACCACCTTGCAGTTTGTTCTTTGGCACTTGCATCATTTCGTCTTGGACATTTTCTTTTCTTAAGGTCTCGGTAAAGGTAAATTTGGGCATCTCACTCAAATTTTTTGGTTTTGCAGATCTTGAATCGGTGGGCTGTGGAGTATATTTTCTTGAAAAAAAAATCTGAAAAATTAATTTTAGAACCACTAAAATCGGTTCTCTTTGTTTCCTGCCATAATCTACACACGAAAAATAATTGACGTATCATGTCAATCACACATGAAAGGATTGGGTGTCAATTGACAGCCTTTACGGGTGATCTGCTACCTTAGCACGTGCCCGAACACTGATTGGCTCAGCATAATTGGCTTTCAAGAAAAGGCTGAAGTTATTCAGCAGACAGTGAACTGCAACTGCGAAATCTTCAAGCTTAATTTTCTAGGGGTTTATTTTGGTGCCAAAATTACAACTTCTCAGACTTCTTGTCCCGACAGGTTTTAAGACATCGCTTCCAAATTTTCAATTCTAGTAGATGATCGTACTACTCCAACTGCCATGTGAGGAATTTTTAGTAAATCTTTGGAGACTGATTTTATGGCACTTTTTCTGCCTAAATTAAGTATAGTGCATGATATTTCCCTCAATTCTTAGCATAAATTATCAAAAATTCCTCACACAGTATTGGAGTGCATCCATCTGTGACTAAGGGCGCTTTCCATTTGTAAGAACTGGCAGGCTCGAAAGAACTGGTTCTCATCGATGTAAATGGAAAGGCCAAGGCCGTCCCGCGTGATTACTCATGCAATCCTTGCGTGGAATACACGCAAGAGCTGATGTAAACAACATGGCGGATGTTGCGACGAGAGTTTGTAACATTCCTCCGACTTTTTTTCTCGATTTTCTTTCGCCGGAGGAGGAGGATACTCTTTTTTTGAATGATGCAGAAGACACAGTTTTGTTTTTTTCAATCAGTTGTAGTTTTTCTTGGCGTGAATTAGCGAGAATTGCGCAGTATTTTGAAGTCACAGTTCCTTGCTATCATTGCGATGGCTACAAGAGCGATTTCCGGATGTCATCCTCAACATTTGAACTACTTGCTCAATTGTTAGCAGCAACTTGAAGTGTGCATATTCCGAAGGGAAATGCATTTGGCCGGCAGCCCATTGAAGCAAGAAAACAGATAGCTCTGACCGTATAGGCCCTTGCGAACCAAGAGACCCGCCGTCAAATATCTGATCGTTTCGACGTTACGATGTCAAGTGTGTTGCGGTGCATTGGCAGGGTTAAGAGCTCTGCAACTTTATCCCAAGCGACTTTCTTTCATACTTTGCCTTTGTCAAAGAGGCCGGGTTTTCCCGGCGTAGGGAAATCAATAGTTTTGTGCTCTTTGTTGACCACGTCACAAGTTTTTCCTCGTTCTCTAGTCCTGCAATGAAATAAAATTTGTTTATGAATACCTTCACAAGGCACTTCAGAAAAAGGAATCTTCCTTTCAACCAAGACAATGCACAAAATATATTAATAATACTCACCACAAGTCTGCGATGTGTTCCGCGCAGAACTGAGCAGCCCTACTCAATGAGCTTGGCCAGTTTTGGCCAGAGCCAGTTCTGCCAGTTCTCAGAACACGCGCGTTCCATTCACGGACGGACCAGTCCGACCGGCCAGTTCTTACAAATGGCAAGCGCCTTAAGATGCAACAATCTGTGGTTATTTTTGCAATAAAGTGAAGGGGCAGTAGCTTCTGCAGCAGACTTGGTAATTCTGAGTTTGAGGCTTCAAAACTGAAAGGCAATATTAAATACCAACAAACTACAACTTTATTCAAATAATTCAATCTGTTATATATTCTATATAAAAGGCTAAAAAGGTTATGAAATGGTTAAAAATTAAAATGTTTGAACCAAACGTTTTCGGCTGTTTGCCATCATCAGGGTTAAAAATGATGACCGGCCGCGCATACATATATAATTATCCTATGTAATTCCCGATGGGAAAAGTGTGGAGACATAGGAAATAACTTGTTTGTTCAAACTGGGGCGGAGTTGTTGGATGATTAGCCCCTCGACGATCCTGCGCTTGTGGAATGTTTGTGCTGAGGAGAGAACACGCCAAGTGAAAGAATGTGATGGGTTTTCCCACAGGTGTTTTACGAGAACAATCACCTTTGGATCTAAAGAGGCTTTTGATTTGCCTTGTTTGCCACAGGATTATAAAGGTGAAAATGAAGTTAGTTAACTTTTGTTAAGTTATCCCAAACGTTTTATTTCACATACAATCAACATCTGTCTAAACGACTTGTCACAAGATGGCAACATCATTCTGAATTTTCTCTTCGAAGAACGAAAGAAAGTTTTCATCAAGCTCCCTTTTTGCGGCAAAAACGAAAAACTTAGTAAGACATTTATTGCAAAACTCAACAAGTTCATTAACTTCAAGTTCATCTTTATAATCTTGTGGCAAACGAGGCAAATCAAAAGCCTCTTTAAAAACAAAGACAAAAACACTCACAGATCCAAAGTTGTTTACAAAGGTGATCGTGATTGTTCTTGTGGCGTTGATTACATTGGCAAGACTGTGAGAAACTTAGCAGTACGAATTGCGGAGCATTCAAATCCTGTTCACACCTGAACCTGCAAAACACGTGCGGGAAAACTCATCACTTTTTTTCACTTGGCGTGTTCTCTCCTCAGCACAAACATTCCACAAGCACAGGATCGTCGAGGGGCTAATGATCCAACAATTCCGCCCCAGTTTCAACAAACAAGTTATTTCCTAAGTCTCCAAACTTTTCCCATCGGGAATTACATAGGATTATTATATGTACATGCCGCCGGTCATCATTTTTAACCCTGATGATGGCAAACAGCCGAAAACGTTTGGTTCAAACATTTTAATTTTTAACTATTTCATAACCTTTTTAGCATATATTTTACTAAGCGAACATTATGGACATGAATCTATTATCTTCAATATGATGTATAGTTTGACCAGTCTATAAAAAAAATAGCGTGGACACCTCATTTTCCTGAAGAATTTTTTCACTAAAGCACTAAGTTGTTGCCTCTTTTTAGAATTCAATTCGCCACAACTTGTCCTTGAACCGATATTTTGTGAAAGTACCCCGTGCTCAGGATGAACCAGGGAAAGGTTCCTTTTGGCGGATTGACCCTTCATGTGAACAGAAGCTGGCAGAACAGGCTTTCCGCAAAAGGCGTCAAAGAGGAGTGCCATGTTTCCGCCCGCCGTTTTCCCAACTGTCCTGCAGGTAAAGCTAACAAGCTTTTGGATATTTGTTTATTGGCAACTGCAAGACTATAATGATTTTAATTAAGTAAACATTCTCCTGAAATTTCTTCTGTTGAAGCAAGAAAAGCTTTACTAAAAAGCGTTTTAAAAACGTCTGTTTGAGAGCAAGTCTCAACAGTTGTCCTTGCTTTTAACACACCTCTGGCTATTTTTTCAAAACTATTTTCATCCAATCTCGGACCTTTTCAGTTGTAAGCCGTTTTGATCTTTAAATTTGAATGCACAATTACTTCTGTCAGTTACTTACAATTACTTATTTGAATGCACAATTGAGTAATTGTGCATTCAAGTTTAAAGATTGAAATGACTTGCAACTGAAGAGGTCCAAGATTGGACAAAACTAGTTGTGTAAAAATGGCCCTGGAGAGGTGTGTCAAAAGCAAGGACAACTGTTGACATTAGTATCAGCAAAACATGCCAGTCAGTGTTTATGGGAAAAGGTAAGGGAGACTTCAATTTAGCCTTGATCTTTTCAGGTCAGCACCGGCATCGCCAACACATGGTCTTCAATTTCACGTTCCTACTGCACATCTTAGTAATGTGGCACGTGAGAACTCTCCAACTAAGACAGTTGCTCAGACTGCTGATGGACTGCTTATATCTGGTAAGCCAACTCCAACTTCACCACCCACTGTCCCACCATCTGGGCTTCCTCCGCCATTGCCAACAGCACATGGGATTGTTAAGGCAGCAGTTCCACTCCAGATGACCAGTGCCTCCCTAATGGCAGGAGCACCTTTGGCTGTCAGCGTGATCAAGTCGTCCTTGACTGCAACAAAGGAAAACAATGGAGTCGATGTTGAAAAGAATGGATTTTTTCAGTCATCAGGGGAGGAATCACCAGTGGAGATTACTCCACAACTTGAATCAAAAGTTGTTTCAGTTAGTAAGGCATTTGTTTCACAAGCAGTGAAGCAACAAGTGACATCACAGGTGATGGCAGGTGCTGCTGTTCCAAGTTCAGGTAAATTGGGTGGTAATTTAAACCAGAGGTGGTATGTTCCATGATAGGAATAGTTTAACTCATTGGCCCCTCGGAGTGAGACTTAACAGATTTTACTGTCTAACACCAGACGATTTCACTGGTCATCAGGGGGTGGGGGGGGGGGGGGTGTCCTAGGGCATTTGAGGTATCAAAGGGTGAAGTAGTCAAAAACAGTCAATTAATGCCCTTATCAGATATGGGTTTAACTCATTGACTTGTAAGCTGCCCCCGATTGACAAGTAAAATAGTCTGGCGTTAGGCACAGTAAGATCTATTAAGACTCAATCCCAGGAGTCGATGGGTTACAAACTATTTATAGCAGTTGGGGTTAAGTGCAATTTTTTTCCCCCAGGAAGAATTGCTTGTTACAATAGACCACTTTCATAAACGGTGACCTCCTTTACATTCTTTTGTATTAATTTTGTGTTAATTAGACCTACTGCTCTCATTTTGAAACAAAATTAATATTCTTTTGAAATTTGCTTGTCGTAGTGAGGCTAGAAAGGCTTATTAGCATTAAAACAAAAGAATTTTTATTTGGCTGCCATAATGATTATGAAAGAGGTCTGTAATATATTACAAGGAAGCCCCTGAATTTACAGCTGTAGTGTTGGTTTTCATACATCAACAGGCACAAACTCGGTGAAACTTTGATCATCAGTATCACTTTTCACCAAAAATGATTCTAGCTTTGCCCATATTACTTGTGTTCAACTTTCTCTCGGTAGTGAACAATAGAATTTCTTTCCAGATTTCCCTTCTTAATTTAAACCACAAATGCTCAAGGATTGCCTCTTAAACAAGTGTAAGTCTCTGGAATAATCTTTTAATAAGGAAAATCATTGTTATGCTCAGTGAATTAGAAAGAAACCTGAAGTGCTGTTTCCAAAATAATGCCTTTAATAGTTCAAAATCAATTTTTTTTAATTTTTGAATGTGTTTCCTTCCCCTTTAGCAGTTTTGATATTGTACGACTGTTTTCAATTTTTTTAAAAATCACTTATTAAAGGGAAAGGACCACCCTTGGAGCATTATTAATGTTTAGTTTATTTTTACATGTAGTGGAATTTGTTGGTGGAATTTGTTGGCAAAAGTTCAGGTCATAAAATGGTTTAAACTCAGGAATCATGCTGTAATAAGTAAAGTACAATCATCTGGGTAATTGTAGTTCTGAGAAGGACTGAGAAGGACTGAAAAGTCATGTGTTCTGAGATGACTTCCCTCAGGTTGTTGAAGTGCTTTTTAGCCCATTGACACCTAAACCGGCCAAAACCGGCCGCGCGCGATGACCCCTGAAATACCTAAACCGGCCAAAACCGGCCGCACAAAATGGCGTCTTGATCGGAGTTGATCTTAGGCCTCTACCCAGTCTCCCTTAGGAAATCTAAATTTTTTGTTGTTATGGAGATTTAGAAGGATAATTGACCAATCATTTGCCGTGTTGTGAGCATATTTTGACAGCTGATAAGAGACCCCACAAGGGCTGGCTTTTTGCCCTTTCGATCGCGCGATCAAATTACGCGAAAACAACAGCCGATGCGCCAGATAGCGCACCGAACGATGGGGATATTCATGCTTTTTTTTTTCGGATTCGGAGGATCTAGGGATCTAAGGGATCTTTTATGGTTTTCCTGTAAGAGGAGGGGATATTAGAAACAAAAATTTTGATTTAGATGGCTTTTAAAGTGACGAAGAAGACGGTGAAAACCTAGAGACCGATGATAAACAAGAAGCTCGCTGGAATGATCAGCTCGATAGTATTCAAGTTCCAGATTTCGTGGCAGCCACTGCTCGGTATTTCGTTTTAGATAATCAGAATGAATTAAATATTTTTCCTAGTTTTCATAGGAGATGATCTATGGGAATTAATGGTAAACGAAACGAGTAGGTATGCCTGTCAAAAACTGTTAAAACCCCCGGGCGCATTACCTTTTTTCATGGAGTAAGCCGCGCAGAATTAAAGGCCTTCGTAGCAATTAACGTCATAATGGGCATTGATTTGCTCCGGAATTTAGCTTTATATTGATCAACCGATGGATTTTTTGCAAATAACAAGTTTTTTTTGTCCTAACATAAATTGGTAATCGAAGGAATTTTCACCTTCGGCATACCTCGGAAGATCAGTGTCTTCAACAAATAAATCAATCCGATCGTGCGTTTATATTCCGTAAATGCGAGAATACTCCAGCGATTTTCTCTGTTGGTTTTCTTGTGTTTTGTAAGTTATCTTTCAGTGAAAGTTTTCGAAAGAGCACTTTTGTACACAATTTGACCTTGTTTGTTCTCTCATGAAACATGATAGTGATCAATGAACTAAATTAATCTTGCGGTTTTGTGCACGTGTATTTCGACAAACAGAAAGCTCCTCGTGAAATTTTGTTTCGGCAGCGGCGTTTGGGCATAATTTTTGCACTTATACCTGCAAGAAAACAAAGCGATTGGAATAAATTTCAAGAAATTTTTATCCATTGAGTGGTTAGATTTAACTGTAAATTGCACAAGGCATATTTTGAGTTATAATATATATTTTTCAAGCGCTTTGTTTAGTTAGCGATCAAAAACTTTCTTGAATGCTTAACGCGCGCTGCTTCGAAAATTCTACCTTTACATTTTCAGTTGAGCCTTAGGACGTGTTTTCAATCACTTTTTAGCAATATTTTTACATCATCTGGAAGTTCACTGTTTCTTCTTCAAGGTGAACTTAATTCTAGAACTCAGTATCTTGTGTACATTTACTGCGCATATGGTTTATTTTTAACGCTCGCTTTCCAATGCAAAACCTCGAAAATTTCCCAAGTTATCTTGCCTAACAAAACAGCGCACGCGAACGAATCATTGGGTTAATGTCCTCCTAAACAGTCTTTCTGAGGACTACACACACCAGGACGATCATACTTTACTCAGTTACATAACACATCAGGCCCCAGTTGTTCAAAGGTTGGATAGTGCTATCCACTGGATAAATCACTTAAGCCACTGGATAACTCAATTGTTTTTGCTAGGGTTTGCACACGTACATGTACTTGTATCTGCTGGATAGTGATTCATCAGGTGGATAATGCTCCTTTTGAACAACAGAGGCCAAGTCTTTTTATTTCCAACATACATGTAGTCAAACTTGAGTCTTGAGTATGAGCCAACACTAGGTGTTAAATCTATGATTATTTGTGGTTTTGAGATGTAACTTTAATAGGATAAATATTTTCTTCTGTTATTACAGGTGGCCTTCTCACTCCAAGCCCCACACCCACAGCAGTCTCACCCACTGGTATAGCACATGAAATCACAGCCAAGCCACAAGCTCTAAAAGTACCCAACCCCTTAGCACTCCCCTTAGTAACAACTGCAAATCTAAACCCTGAATCCTCCCCCCTTGGGGTGCTCTCACCAGCTGCCACCACTGCAGCTGTTTCCATGGCAATGAATGGAGCAAAGCGGATATTGAGCTCTTGTCATGGGCCAAACAGTGGTGACACAGAGCCAGAAATCAAGCGTCAAAAATTATTGCAGCATCAAAATGCCATGTGACCAAACAGTCAAAAGGAGACGTAATAGTAAGATAAACTCTAGCCATAAAGACGATGCTTACATGTCATCACATTTGCCAAGTCTGGATAACACTTTCTTTTTGGAAGTAAAATCTACAAGCTGAAGTTTGTATTTCTGGAACACCAAAAGTTTGTCTATGGGATTGTTGCTTGCAGAGGGGTGCTGGACACATGCATGACACTGACACTGAGTCTGGTTCAACATAGCATATTGAAATTTGCCATTTTTGGCATTACAAGACATCATCTGTGGGATAAGAGACGTGGCAGCAGTTGCAGTACATTGTGGAGCAATTGTCAGAAGTTTCTTGATACTGAAAGCAGTGTAACAATACTAAGTATAAGGGCAAAGAAAGCAACAAGTTCCTGGACCATGTCAGAGCTTGTTGCTTTAGAGAGTAGAGAAGCTCACTCTGGGGTAAAGAAAAGGGTAGACATTGTTTGAATACTGTACTTAAGGTGACATTTTGAGAGGGGACTGTGACTTTGTTTTGATCTACAATGAATTGTTCTGCTGTGAGCACATGATATTTATGGACAAAGTAGGCTGGATCTACATAATGGTGTGGGAATATTCTAGCTGCTATGGGTTATAGGATGTTAAGTTATTAGTGCGCACTAGTTTGCTATTCACGTAATGGCACATTCAAAAGACGAGAGGGAAGGTTGTGTTGGGTGGTGGAAACTACAACATGTTACCCAACATTAGGGATTGTATGGTCCTTAGGAATTTTACAGTGAACGTTTCTTGGAGTTGGCCAGTCGGCAGGTTTGATTGATGATTACGCCTCCTTGTGGTTAGCTTTGCTTCCTTGTCAGTTGAGCCCTGTTTCATTGTCAATTAAATTGGCAGACAAAACAGTGGCTAACTTTAATAAAAAGACAGTTTATTGTTTCTTATAATTATATATTACAAGGTGTACTGGCCTGTAGTATTTTTAAGAGTTTTGTTGTATTTTGATGAGCCCATAGTGCAATAATAACTGGAAGTACAAAGAATCAGGGGGAATTCTCCTCAATACTACATGCCAAAACAGCCAATAGGAAATTTATGGTATCATCCAACTTGTACTGCAAACAAAGAATTTATGAAAAGAACAACTTTTGAGATGTGACAGTTTTTGCTTGATGCTCCTATGGAAAAATGTGATTGGTTCTTCAACTGTACAAATAAGGAAATGTGCAATATCATGGAATATTTGTACTAGTGCATTTTTCTGTTCAATAAAAAATTACGAAGGTGGATATTAATAACATTGGTTATTCTGAGGACTTTGTTGCACATAAACTGTCTCTGTAGCAATACTTGACCCAAATCTTGAGCAATCAATGGTGCATTAATTCCGTAGATAATGCTATTTGCTGGCGAGCCCTAGCGAGGCAGCAGCCTATTCTTGATATTAGCGAAAAAAATCAAAACTTGTGGAATGTAAGATAGGAAGCATGCGCAGTCGATTGTGGTGTTATCATGTCTATAATCCGGTGTATTGATACTTGTGATGACGTCACCTGCACGTGGAAGGGAATCTTACACCTCGCAGCCTTCGAGTCAAGTAAATAGTAATGCCTGCCACACAGGCAAAAGATATGCACACCTTTCTTCGCTCTTTTAATACTTTCACGCACATTTCCGGTACACTCTTGCTTCAAAAATTTGTAGCTGTTTTAAAAAAAATACCAGTCACTGCTCCCAGTTTTCACGCCAGCGCTCACTTTCACACTGAAATTCCTAGATTACAGGTTATAATTATGCAAAAAAGGATGAAAACAGTTTGAGGAGAAAAAAATGCTTATTTCATCTAATAATATTATTATTGTCTTCATTTTTTTTTTATAAGGGTCTATTTTTTAATTCAAATGTGAAGGCCATTTTACAAAATAGCTAAAACTTGACTACTCAATAATATTTGGAAGAAGTTCAGCCAGGACTAAGTATAGTTAGATCTTTGGGGGAATTTTCTACAAATTGACAGTCCTAGTGATCAAGAATAACCCTTTAAGGTTCCAGAATAAATTAACTGTCATCTGAGGCAGTCATTTAATATCTTTAGTTAGCAAACATCTGGAGATCCAGGGAAATAACAACAGCCACCAAAATTAGAATTTTCAATTCTAATGTAAAGTCTGTCTTGCTCTATGGGTCTGAAACATGGAGAATGACTGAGAAGACCGTGTCAAAATTACAGACTTTCGTAAATAGATGCCTGTGCAGAATCCTTGGTATTTCTTTGGCCTGTCACGATCAGTAATTTTAATCTATGTGAAGCCGCATGTCAAGCACCTGTGAGGCAACAGATGATGACCAGAAAATGGGCCTGGATTGGCCATACACTTAGAAGATCGAAGGACTGCATTGCTCGACAAGCCCTTGGTTGGAACCCACAGGGAAGAAGACGGAGAGGGAGACCGTGTAACAGCTGGAGGAGAGAGACAGACCACACCATCCAGTCAAGAGGTCTCTCTTGGCACCAGCTCAAACACCTGTCCAGGGACAGAGGGGACTGGAGGGACTTTGTCAGTGGCCTATGTTCCGACATGGAATGATAAAGGCTTCAGATCAGATCAGATCAGATCATCTGAGGCAGTACAAATCCACAAATTTAATCTCCTGATATGTATGAGGAGCAACCTTATCATTTTTTGTTTTGTTTTGAGGAAAGTTCCTCTTTTCTGAGAGTCTTAAGGATTTTACTGTCTAATGCCAGGCAGTTTTACTCATCATTTGGGTGCGCTTTTGGTGTGAATGGGTTAACAACATCTGCAATCATAGACAAAACCATTGAGAAGGTCAGCACTTTTGACGTCTTCATTGCTTCTCTCCCCTCCACCCTATTCAATGTTGTACAAAACTGAATGGTTTTAGTGGAAAATTGTTGTTACCTTCCAACATTGAATATGAGGGAGGGGGGCTATATAAGAGATGGTGAGACTATTTCTTTTGCGCTTTAACAGAAGTGGGTTGAAGTACTACCTCTGGTGTGGTTCATTTACATAACCTTCCCAACTACTTTTGTCTATGATTGCAGGTCCACTAAAAAACTGTCCCCTTTTAAAGGCACTAGGGTCTTCCAATGCACCCATACAATGGTTCTTCATATTTTCTCTTTTGGAGAAAAAAAACAAACTAAAAATAATACTAGACAGTTTGGTCGTTGTTGGTGAAATTTTGTTTACACAAGGCTCACAGACACCAGCCACTGAGGGTAATTGCATTGATCTATGAATGTAATCATGCAGCACCAGATTGAGAAAAATCTACATAATGGTAGTAACTTATATGCTTGAGCAAGGTCGGGTCAGGATGGGGCAAAAGAACAATACAATGAACAATGAGATAACTGTACAATGAATTAAGCATGGAAAACAATAGGAAGTACACTATATAGCCAATGAAATATAGTGCTCAACAAGAGGTGCGACCCTACCCACAAGGTCCCACAAGAGACTTGGGTGAAAGAAACTTCTATTTATATACAGACTGAGAACTTGCTGCTGTGAATACTGTCCACATGAGCCAGCTCTTAATCTTAATAATGATTAACCTATTCACTTCTCAGGATTCCCCCAGTTGACGAGTAAAATCGTCAGGCGGTAGACAGAGTGAAATCTGTTTGTCTCACACCCTGGAGTCAATTTGTTAAACTTGGGTGTTCATCCCAGGTACAATGGGAAAGATCATAAATTTTTTTTTTGTAGACATCATCTTGAATAAATTATGTGAATTTGAATTTCTCATTGGCTTGGACGAAAGATTCAAAAGACAAAAAACTTGTCTCATTTATAAAAACAATTTAATGTCTCATTTATAAGGCTGGCTAAGTGAAAATTGAATGCTGTTCTATGGATGAGACATTTTGAACCAAATCTTTAAAATTTTACTTCCTAATTAATTCATCATTGACCAACGTGATTTTGTAAAAAGGCTGAAAAGTTGGCCTTTTAGTTCTTTTCGAACTTACTAATTGACTAAGAATAAAAGAATTAAAACTAACTTGGCCAATAAATGAAGGGGTAGTTTCTAAAGAAACTGTGGTGCTGCGTCGGTGGGGAAGTAGTATACAAAAATTTGGTTTTATCAACGGAGTTGATAATGTAAATTGGCCACTGTACAGAGATTCTAAAAGCTGACGTTTCGAGCATTAGCCCTTCGTCAGAGCGGATTGGATTCGCTCTGATGAAGGGCTAACGCTCGAAACGTCAGCTTTTAGAATCTCTGTACGGTGGCCAATTTACATTATCAACTCCGTTGATAAAACCTAACTTGGCCAATACCCAGTTATTTAACCCTTCGTAAATTACCCATTATCTCAATCTTCCTAAATTTGCATTATCTGGGGTTGATTTGATTTCAAATGAAGACAATTTGAAGTTTCTAGTGAGTAAAGATGTGGGTGAATTTAAGAGTTTCAAGCAAGGAACCAGAGTTGATATCAGTTTTATGCATTTACCTTATTCCCGGACTTCTTGCGTATCTTGTCAACATAGCATTGATTTAATTAAACTACTTGCCAAACACTGATTTATGAAGACCTAATTACAGAAAACAGGCCTCTTTTTCATGGAGAGTTTTAAAGGTATACTCTAGCAGGGATGGTCAAATGTGATGCTGTTTTTAGGTGATGACTACGGTTGCTTGTAGATGTCTCCAAATCTTCACACTTTGTTGTGAAACTCATCTGATGGGGAGGATCCACTTGAAGCTGGAAACTTAATCAAGACCATGCATGGAACTTTGATGTGGTTTAAATGGAGCAATGAGGTGTTCAGAAAGTTATACGTGTTGTATTAATTGGCATTTAATGTTAGATTTTGACTGTGGTTCAGTTTTTACTGAATGCTATTACAAGGTTTTTATGAAATTCTGCAAAAATATCACTGCGGTTTGTAGTTAGGTTTCATGATAGTTTTTAATACAAGGAAGCAGGTATAGACTGTAACAATATTGCTTAACATTGGCTATCATTGTAAACCGTGACGTCAGTTAGCCTCGTTTTAGAGAATAAAACGTGCTCTTGTTGAACTGCCATTATCCACTTCGTCTTCTTCATCTTTGGCTTAATACCTCAATAATAATTGTTACATGGTGGCAGTGGTGGGATACATAGACAAGGCAAGGACCCTTCCCAGTAATGGAAACTGTGTGGGACATAACAGAACCCACTCACCATTTGAAAAAGTTCTGAATGTAGTCCATCATCCCAGTATGAAATCAATTTGTATTCAGTGATCACAGATCAGTATTATTGCCTGCCTTGATCTGGATTACAGGTATCTATTGCTTCCCTAAACTGCATGACGAGCGGTACGACCTAAGTACAATACAATAAAATATATACTTACTAATTGACCACTCCCCACGGGGGCTTTTTCAGGGCCAATGAAACAATCACGACAGAACAATCAACAACTGTTAAGAATCCCAACTGGCTGGAGTTGGCTATTTGCAAGTGCAGCTGATGAGAAGTTGAACCAGGGACTTCCAGGAACAAATTCAACCAACCAGTGGTCAGAATGTGTCTTGAACGGGGGATCCTTGAATCTCAAGGGAAATGCCCTAGACACTGAGCCACACTGCCTCCCTGAAGATCAAACCAGCAACCTCTAGCTCAGAAAGCCATGGACTAACCAACTGAACTATGCCTGTCTCTACAGGGTTGCCACTCATCAGTAACAAAAAAATACACTGACTTTTTTCTGACCTGTAAACAATTTTCACTGACCTTTAATTAAGTGAATAATTACATTTGCTTCAGCTCCTTTTAAAGGCCCACCTTCAACCCACTGGCTTTTCGACCGTTTGTTTTTGTTATGGAAATTTGTACCGGTATTTCTTATAGCAGCGATCTAATTGGATGAATCTCTGATTCGGTGGAATTCTCATATATGAAAATTGTTCCGAGGCACGCAATGCCTGTCGGTTGAAGGTGGGCCTTTAAAGACCATCAATATTTTTTCTTTTCATTTCGATTTCTGTGCTTTTCATGGGATTTTGTGCGCAAAATGTTGTGACCTGTTTACCAAAAATAAAATTCCCTGACTTTTCCAACCTTAAAAAATGTTTGTGTGAATTAGTTTAATTTGAACAGCTGTGAAGCCGGAATGGGTGATAAATGCAATTCACTAAATGGCTATCTGATTCTTGATCCAATCCAGTCAATTTGTAGGGTGGGGCAAAGGTATGTACATAGAATTTTCCAGCAGTTTTCACTTTGTCCTGACCAGCTGAACTGTGGTTATTATTGATTGGAATATAAAGAACAATAAAACTGGACTGTGAGCCTTCTGCACCATGACTAACAATCTCTATCTTGATTGAGAGAAATCTGAGTGAGCAAACCAATTACCCATTATTTGCCCAAGACATGCAAGCCTCATTTTGTCATGCACGATGATAAATAAGTTATCAGACAGGTGTGAATTTTAAGAAATAGAATTTGGCCTTCTTATCCTGAAGTTGGGTAATTAAGAGCACCTAACCACAAGCTAAAGAAGAAACTGCCATACCAGTGATAGTAGCCCTCCCGCCTTAAAGGGGATGAAACAAAGAACAATATTATTGTTCCACTGCAACATCAGGCAAGATAAAAGAAAGAATGCAATCAACTGAAAGATTTATCCATAGGGATCTTGGGCCAGTGTAGTGGTTTTACTCAGGGGAGGGACAAATCACAGAGGGAAAAAAACATAGGGGTCCAGATTTCCCTTCCCCCACTGCAATGCTCAGCTCATCCTTGGAGACCCAGGGGCAGTCAGTGGAGACGCGACGAGAATCGGGACTGGCGTAAAGTTTTTGATTCTGTTTTGATTGACTGTCCCTGGGTCTCTGAGGATGTGCTCAGCTATGAATGTAGTCAGAATAACAATTCTTTGAAACAAACTCAATAGCCAAGGTTTATTCTAAAATCTAATAACAGCTTTTTATTATGTGGTGTAAAAAAATTGGCTCCCCCTGAAAATAAATTAGACCATGTTCACGTCATTCTTTTGTATGGCATGCGAGTATGAGTATTTATATTGTTAAAAACTAGATCATTGGATAATGCAATTCTAGAGTTTTGATTGGCTTAGCCATTATGGTATATGAGCCATTATACTGTGCTTTACAAAATCAGTAACTGTACACATTGGTGTTTTTGTTTTTACAAAATAGATTGGGGAAGATTTGTCCATAACTTTTATTCCATTAACACTTGTTGGATATGAGATGATTGTACCCAACTCGGCGCAGCTATCTGTCATCTCATATTCGATGCATGTTTGTGGAATAATTAATTAGTATATGCTAAAACAGACTGGATAGCGTTGAAAGCCCATTCTGATTGGTGACTCAAATTCTGAATGATTATCCTGTGCTATTTACCTCCAAGCAACTCATGAGGGATTCGCACCCAAAAATATTGCAATTGTAGCAGAAATAAAAGAGTTAAAACATCTTTTTGTGCTATATTGTCTCACTGTTTTAGCATAATTTACACTAAAACAAATATTCACCTAATTGTCAGATATTTACCTTGCAGCTCAGTAAATATCGTCCACTTCTGTGAATAGTAAGTTGTTAACTATACATGCATGCAATAAAATAATATTACTTTTTGCATGGGGTCTAAATAGCCCTAAACAAAAGGCATCATCTCAAGGCCCTGGGAAATAAACTCACAAATCCTTGTATTTATTCCCCCGAGCCTCGAGATGATGCCTTTTGTTTAGGACTGAATTTTAATATATCAAAATTGGTATATTACAAGATGAAATCACTTGCAGCATGAGGGTTCCAAGGGTTTTGCCTAACTGAATGGGCCTCGTGATTGGGATTGAGAAAGAGGAAAATGGAAAAAAAAGTAGAGTAGAGTACTTTGCATCAGACAAGGAAGGTTCAACAGTAATTACTACTGTTACACCTTCCAACCCTAAAGTTAGCAACATTAATTTTAGAATGAAGTATTGAACACAACTTTGAGAACAAAATAATGGGCCCTTTGCCGCTGGATGGGGTTGCAATTCCAAGACGCGATTGACTATAATGGGGTTGCATTGTCAACAAAGTTCCAGATGGGACACTGAAAAACATCTGTAAAATGAAAATTTGCTTAGCCTGAATTAGGCCTAAATAACATTCACTGGTTCCGGTTAGCTCTCAATAATAGTGAGAGTAATGCCATATTTTACCCCTGGTCTGCAGTCTGTGTTTTGGCCTGACTGGTTCCAGACAGAGTTACTAGAATGGGGCCGCAAATTGTTGGGATTTTGGGGGTAAGAAAATGTTGGTTATAGATTCACCGTAAAAAAAAAAAGTTGTTACAGAAAGAACTGCAACGCTGTTAATTTAATATTTACTAGTTGATTACATTCCGTTATGAAATTATAATTAAAAGGCTTTATGTAAGGTTTATGAATAAACAGAAACTGACTAAGTTGGGGTCACAAAAATTACATTTACCCAAAAGTGACTAAGATGGGGTCTACAATTGGCCATAAAAATAGACTATAAAGGGGTAGGGGTTCTGAGAGGCCAGTGTCACATACCCAGCGAAAATTGAGTTGCGGTTTTAGATGTCCCAGAGTGCAATTTGCCCCCGAGTATGGCATGTACCATGTAACTGTCAAAGGGCACATTACAGTTCCAGGCGTGCAGATTCAGTATTCCAATCTTGGGGTTGTTACAAAGTGATACAAGGTTTAATTCCAGAGAATATCAATGCTGAATACTAAGGCTAAAATGTTCAATGTGAATTATATTGAGCTATTATGGGAAATCTGGAGGGGCAGGGGGTCAGACGGAGAGAGAGACTTTATTCAATGCACATTACAGCCATAAGCTGAATTATGTATACCGGTAATTATGTAAATGTAAATTGTAAGATTACGGGGTACCTTACAGACCATATTCATAAATGGGGGCAAAGTAATTATTCTTTTCTCTTTATGCGAATCATCCTAACTAGCCTCGTAAACACGAGCAAAATTCAAAAGAATTTTTCTTCCAAATTGAGGCTAGTTAGGATGATTAGCACATAGACAAAAGAATATTTTCTTGACCGCCATTTATGAATACGGTCTACGTTAATGTATAATATTTATAATAATAATAATAATTGTCAGAAATGTGTATGCTATGATTTGCAAATTATTGCATGTTGGCTTTAAAAAGTGGCTCACTTAATTTCATGATGTGGGTTTGCATTCAAGTTGATTATCAAGATACAGTGAAAATCTTACTGACCATCAATTTGCATGGACATCAAATCACAAGTAAAATCGTAACTGAACCTTTGTTTTATACCGTCCAATTTAATTCTTCCATGGCCTTGAGTTCTGACCATTAATTTGAAAGAAAAAAGGAAGTCAGTAAGATCATGGTCCTGCAACCCACTTAGCAAGTTGTGAACAGGCACTAGCTACTGTAAGTTTTACTTCTTTGTTAAGGCAACCATTTTGATCTTACTTCAATCTCAAATTGCAATGTAAATGCAACATAGCATGTATGTTAAATTAAAATTTAAGTGTGTAAAAATTTGAAAAAAAGAGACTTGCTGAATTATGAAGCAAAATTTTTAGTAGCGCCTTTTAAACTTCTGTTTGTCACTTAACAGAGAGAAAAGAATACTTTCTAAATAGTAAACAGTGTCGTAAAGGAAGCCGTCACCAAACCATTCAATGTAAGCCGTAAAATTCTGCAATTAAATGTCTTCCTTAAAAAATACTGCAGATATAATAACATGTGATTGGTGAAAAAGCAAAGGGAGCTAACTAACAAGCAGTATGATCTCTTAAACTGACCAATCAGTGCCAATCAAATTTGCTGCCATAAAAATGAGCTCAACATACGAATGTAATACTAGTGACTGTTATAAGAAGCACATAGTTTGAGGATTAAACTGATACATGTAGGCCACTTCTGAATTCAGTTTAGCTTTTTGGTTGAGTTCAAGTTCAAGTTCAGGATTTTGGTTGCGCTTGCTAATTTTGAACATGGATTCTCTTTGAACAAAAGTTAAGATGAATTCAGAAATGGCCTAACAGATTTAACGATAGCTATTTATAAGTCGAGCACCAGCAAGCACTCCATGTACAGATGAGAAATGGAAGCAATCTCGACAGACAGCCATGTATTTATCAGCCCCACCTATCACCTCAACCTGAAGGCAACAACAATATTCTTAAGTCACAACAAAATCACAGTTACGATGATTAAATTAAAACCACAAAAAAATTAATCATTGTTGTAATAATGACTTATTAAACACAAACATTAATTCCCTGTTATTTCTTTCTGATGCCCCTTAATTAACCCATAACAATTTAAACCAACCCAATCCCCACAATGTAATTTATACATGTTCTTGTACTCTCGAACTGCAATAAGCCACTTAACTGGAAAAATACATGTAATGTGACGCACAATGAAAGGTTTTGCCATAATATTACTTCAACATCCTAATTAATGGCATCTACATGTACACATGGGTTGCTTGATATAAAGATTTTTGATGTCTCGCAAAACCTTTGTTTTATAAATTAATCTCAGTAGTCTTTCTTCTGTAAGCACCTCCATTATCAAAACATCCTTTTTTCGTGAAATGGTAGTTAAAGCACTGACTCCAAGGAGTGAGAATTAATAGATTTTACTGTCTAATTACACCAGATAATTTCACTTGTCAATGGGGGAGGGGAGGGGAGGGGAGGGGAGGGGAGAGGAGGGGGGGGGGGGGGCAGTTCAGGAGTGAATGGGTTAACCTTAAATGGCTTGAACTCATATCATAATTAATTACAGACCTTAGACCTAGACGGATCAAAATGCACCAATCACTGTTTACATTCTTCACAGCCAGTGACATCTAGGCTTAAACTGACAGTCAACCAATAACATCGCAATTTCATTGATCAATTGCATCAACCACCAGAGTGTTTATACCAATGATCTACCGACATTACACAAATCACTTGACTCTCAAGATGACTGACTTCCAATCATGAAGAAAGGAAAGGAACTTTATTCAAGTGTCCAGTCATTCTAGCGCTGGAGCACTAATTGCGGACACTGTAAACTGAAATCAACAAATTAGCGCAAATCAAATCAAATAATGGTTTTTGAGAGGGGAAAACTGGAGTACCCAGAGAAAAACCTCTCAGAGAAGAAAAGAGAACCAACAAACTCAACCCAAATATGACACAGAGTCTGGGATTTGAACCTGGCTAACATTGGTGGGAGGCGAGTACTCTCACCACTACGCCATCCCTGCACCCCAGGTTATCCTTCTAGGGACAATATTCACCTGGACAATTGTACTTCACTTAATTATGTTCTCACTCTCACCTTTTTTTCACCCCCCAGTCGTTTTGTAAAGGCTGCATCCTTATAGCAATGCATACAGACTGCATTAAGTTTGACAACACTTTCAGCCAGTGGAACGAGATTTAAAATGGGTCCAAATGCCTAAAGCAATGAAAGCACACATTGTTTTAGTGAAGTCCAGAGTTTAAAATGATTTCTTGGTCCATATGACCTCAAGTTTCAATACAATAATAACTTTTATTATATGGATTGTGTTTGTAGCCGATATAACGTGCGCTCTGATTGGCTAATTGTGACTGAATTGTAGGGCATTATTCTCCCGTAATGCCCACGGGCCGATTACGGGCTTGCAAAAACAAAGCAAAAAGGTAATTAATTAAAAAGCCATATAATAAACTACTTACTAACCGAGCTAGCTCAAGCCGTACTGGGGAATATTGGCCCTCGGTCATTTTTGTACGGACCGAGCGCAGCGAGGTCCGTACTGCCATGACCTCGGGCCAATATAATTTCCCCAGTACGGCCCTCACGCTCGGTTAGTAAGAAGTTAAACTTAAATCTAAATACAGCTTATTTCCCTGCACTAAAAGAATATAAAAAATAATAATCTCTTACAAACCGAGTGCGAGGGACTGTGCTTGGTCTGTAAAAAAAACTGACTGGGGACCAATATTCCCCTGGCAGTATGGTCCAGGGCAACTGACGTTAGTAAATTGTTTATTATAATATGGCATTGTTTCTTTGAGTGATCAGGGACACTTCTCCCCTTGCTGAATGTTCTAGCTCAATCTTCTTGTTCCATCAGTGAACCTTGAACAGTGAACCTTTTACATAAAACTAAATTATGCTTGCTATAATTGAACTGTTGTGATGAAAAATTAAATTCCACTTTCTTAAAACCTATTGTGTATAATTTTCTTGTAATATGATTGGTTTATTTCCCAAAATGAGCGTTCCTGATTGGCCAATACATTGCGTGACAAATTTACGCGAGCATGACGTGAGCAGCATTGTGTAGACAATTACTGACAACTACAAATTGCCCAATCATGAGATTACAAGCAATCATGGTAAAAATGCCCATTCCAATTAAAATCTGCAAGCTTGTGTTGAATACAAATGAACAGACTGCAAAAATTAATATTCCTGTAACCTTTCGTTGAAACGTTCCATCCAATGCCGCAACTATTATTACTTTTCCCATGCCAGCCATTTCTTCTGAGAACTCTACGATATCTGGAAACTTGAGAGCAAAGCAAAGGTAAGTAAAATATGTTAAGGTGTATTTGGAGTTGCAAGTCTTTTAGGTCATTTTCTCCTTGATCCTGCTCTGCGACCAGTCTTTTTAATACTTGATGGACTTTTAGATCAGACTTGCACAAATTAAAGTAGACAACCTTCTGCTTAAACTAATTTTTTTTAGTTTTAGACAGTGTTGAGTGAGCCAGTTTTTGTAATCCATGTCTTTTGACAGGGGTGGTACAGTAGTAATGTCCCCGAAAGCAACAATTTTGTTGTGTTTCTAGAACTGATTAATTCCTGTAACACGAAGGATCGGTTTATGTTGGGGGGTGGGGAGAGGAGTGTGGTTCTGTTTGAAAGTACAGCAGCAAAATTAAATACTTACAAACTGGCCTTCGTCTATTCCGATAACAGAATAATCAAAAGCTTTTTGCTTTATATCTCCTAAGACTGAACAGGAAGATGCTCTAAGAGTTTGACTAGGATAAAAATAATCATACAATCAGTAAATGTTTGATTGTTATTATTTAAAGTGCCCCTGTGACCAAAAATCAATTCATATTTTTCTTTGGATTTCAAAACTATGTTAACAAAACACTAAGTGACCCACGTTTTAAGCCTTGATTTCAAAAAGACACCTCTTTATTTTAACTGGAATTTTCCTATTTAATGGTCCGCCATTACGAACATTATGTTCTTGAGAGAGCTGGATCGTCGGGAGAAAATAACGTCGAAGGCTCACTAGTTTAAGAATGCAATACGTGTATACGCCGCAGAATTAATGTGCAGCACAGGAGTTTTGGGCTTTCAGACTTTTAAACTCACGCTTTGCATATATAATAAGCTGCGTTTACACACTGAAATTTTAAGCTAGTGAGCCTCTGACGTCACGTTTCCCTGGATCCAACCGTCTGAGGTCCAATCGGTCAGTTTTGAACGTGAGTAATGGTGGACCGTGAAATCCAAAACTTACACTCAAAGTAAACGGCCAAACACACTTTCAAAATCTGAAGGAAAAAAGGAAGTGGTTTTTTTGATCACAGGGGCACTTTAAGCAATTGAGGTCTTTTTCTATGTTTACATAGCCTTATCAAAACACGAGGGGGAGTCGGCAGAATTTGAGACAGTTATGGAAACCCAAGACGCAGTCGAGGGTTTGCATAACTGTCGAGATAAGAATTAAAAGTTCTTGATGATGACATCCATCAGCCATGCATCTGTTCTCTAATAGGTGAGAGGCAATCAATTTGTGCATTTATTGACCTTATTATGTAACATGAGATATTTTATATCATTGTTGGGTGACCTTAATGGATGATAATGTTGAGCATTTGAATTTTCCTTGAACTTGAAATGGCTTTAATTTACAAGACAAACAATTGGAACATTACAGTATGGTGTCCTTGGTCTGCGACTTTTCCGAACACAATGTTATATTTCCTCGTTAACTAAAATACGACCGAAAAGACATGTGTCTGATGATTTCTTGATTATTCTTCTTTCACATGACGAAATTTCAGCTTTCCTGCTATCAGTGATTGTGCGGAATTCAAGTTTGTTGACAGGTAAGTTAATTTGTCTTTCTAGAAAGTCTCTACTTTTGCGGCTCCGTAACTTAGGTGGTCATATTTACTTGGCTTGTGTAAAGATAAAACACAACGGAACACATGTCTTTTTGCAGAATATATTTACAGATAAACTGATTTCTGCGGTTGGGAACGAAATTGCTCCAGAGTTTCACACTTTTGTTTCATCAACTCTTGAAAAATATCAACAATAGACGAGTTCATGCTCTTGATTGCATCATGGGTAATCAGGGCAACATGCCAGGAAATTCAAAGGTTTGTATGGAAATTCAAAGCAAAATATACTGTACATGACTCTACTTATAGACTTTTGCCTTCATAAACCAAACAAATAAATTCATGTTCACAACTGAGATAAACTAGACTTGGTATCTGTTCTTTGGAATTCCTAAATATTGCTTTTTTTGTCTCCATACATTCTCTGTAATTTTATGCCTTTGGAATTACAGGAAATGTATTGTAGAAACTCTTTTTAATAAAATAATTTCTACTATAGCCATTCTCTCCAAATTTACTCTGCCGCACATTTGAGCGCATATCTTCTGTTTTGGAAAATAAAAAACCCAAAATTGCATATCATGAATATACTTTTCATAGTCTTAAACTTCCTTACAAACCTTTGAATAATTATTTCTCTCCATCTTGCCCTGATTACCGATGATGCACTCAGGATGTAACAAATCGATAATTTCGATACTCGATAAAATCGATTGTAATCAATATTTTTCTATACTAATTAATCGATTATAATCGATAACAGAGTTTTTTGTGATTATCGATTTTGATCGCTTTTATCGATTACAGTTCGATTTCAATCGATTTCCATCAATTTAATGAAATTTAATCAATTTAATGCCGAGTAAACCGATATAATCAATAATCTGTGCCTAAATCTTGGAGTTGATCTCTCATACACCAGTCAAATCTTGTGATTATCGATATTTATCGATTATTCTAGCTAATCGATGAACAATGATCGAGTATTATCGAGTAATATCGAGTAATCGATTACTTTCCGATGATCGATTTCTATCGATTTGTAACGTCCTGTGCACTCAAGAGCGTGAACTCGTCTATTTTCCGAAAAAAAGGGGTCCTTGGTACGCGACTTAAACTACCTATGACCCCAGAGAACTTAAATCTCGCAAAGCAGATGAAAAAAACCTTCAATAAACGGAGAATGTCTTTGCCTTTACTGAATATTTTCAAAATCTTCTTTATAAATGTTTACGAACGGGTTACCTTCGAATTCTTTTGTACATCTAGAATACCTATTCGGTCTTATAAATATAATGGAATGGAGCATGTATGTGTTAGGAGACGGTCAACTGAAAATAAAAGCAGATTCTATACTCACAACGACATCCAATACGACTGTAGCTGAGATATATAAAGGTTAATATATAGAGAATAAACAAATTTTCATGTTCGTACTGAAATTATCGGGTTTTACAAGTATGTTAGCGGACCAAGGACCCAATTCGCGGACGAAGGGCTCGCGATTACTACCCTGGATGCGTCGATGCCAGAGGTTTTTTCTCCCAATTTAATATTATCGCAAAAAACGAAAAAGCCATGTTCAAGAAAAATTTCGGTTCGTGGCACTTTTATTCAGGTAAGATACCCCGGTATTCAAGATTATGCTTTTTTCTCGCGGACCACGGACACCATACTGTATTTCTTGATTTCCACACCGTACCTATCATGGGTTGCTATACCATCAGCATCATATCGGTTATCCTTCTCATATTTTATCACTATACACGAGTGATTTGCTACTTGGTACCGCTTTATTCTTCTTAGAAGCTCAGTTCTGTTAACATAAAAAGAAGACATTGCAAAAGAAGAAAAATTAAAAGGGACTGGAACTGATCTACTGTACGCGAGAAACTTTAGCTTACGTTTTTCCTGAAAACATTGGACCAAAAATGACCTACAAGGAGACAAACATAAAAATGAGATGAGATTAGAATGGAAAGCATAAACGGCCGAGTTTATTTCGGACTTCAAGGAATTAGAATGGTTAAAAACGCCATCTTGGACAACACATTACCTGAATTTGACCTCTAATGTTCATTACACCCTGTACGTCCATGCCTGGAATTGTAACCATAGACATCTTACAAGTTTTCGTTCCTTGCACTCTGCACAAAAGCGTTGGTGAAGTCTTCGTTGCGATGGAAAGTGCGCCAAAAGTTTTGAAAAATTCGCGCCCAAACATCGTTGTTTAATACCCTGGACCCAGTCTACTCGGTGGTCCTTGGTTGTCTGTGAAGTACAATACTCCTTTGTTCAATCCTTTGTTCTGTTAAGTCGAACTGGACCCGGTTGTTCAAAAGCCGATTAACGCTAATCCCAGATTAAAAATTAACCAGGGGGTTTATTTCTCTACTCCCAAGCGCTGTTCAACGGTAAAATTCGGCAAAACTTTACATTAGAAGAAGTCAATCTTGAAAAACAAAAATAAGCAAAAGAAACTTTCACCAAAAGGTTAAAATTTACGCTAATCCTGGATTAAGTTCATCGGCTTTCGAGCAAGCGGGCCCTGGGGAAGAGTTTATGTAGTTGCTAAGCTACTCGTAACTGCAGAAAAACATGGCGGACAACTCTGCACAAGAAAGCTCTGTGAGTATTTACATTTTTTGTCGGGTTTATTTCCGCATCCTGAAATGTGACCTTAAGAATTGAACTAATAAGGGGATAACTGTATTATTCCCCCATCAACAGGCGTAAATATTTGAAAGATACGAGATTTTTCAGCAAATAATATATTGTAAGTATAATTTATAAAACCTGATTAAACTCACTGATCGTCCATGCCAGGTGTTTGGATGTGTGTAATATTTTATCATACATATACCTAACCGTTTCTTTTCATTTTGTATGCACATGTATATGACATTTCAAAAGCGTTTTTTCAGGGATAATCTTAATCAAAGGTTAATCGGTTAACGTTTTTGAAGTTTCAAGACGGCGTGGTACAAACTGTATTTTTTTTCCGAGACGAAATCCTAGGATTCTCATCAGGTTCAAGCCCTTTTACCTGCATTTATTCAGTTGATAATCAGAACAAGCATCCTCGGAGACCCAGGGGCAGTCAGTCGGGGCAGGAGAAAGGCAACGAAAATTTTCCGAAAACTTTCGTCGCAAACTTTCGTCGCCTTTTCTCCTGTCCCAACTGACTGCCCCTGAATCTCCGAGGATGCAGAACAAGTAGCCTTATTTAATTTATTAAACATCAATCTAGCCCCAGTTGTTCAAGGGCTAGATATAATATTATCCAGTGGATAAGTCAATGTCCATGCAGAGCAAAAAGTATACTTCACGTTAAAGGTTTTCAATACACACCTTTCCTTAGATGTGCTTAGATTATGCATATTCACAGTTATGTGAACAAATACTGATATATTTGCACTGATTGAAATTATCAGATAGTGCTTTATCTTCTGGTCAAAGTTATTTGACCTTCGAAAAACCAGGCCCTGGTGAGGGATTGGGGATCAAGAAGCTCAATGCTGTGCTGTAAACTCAACTGTGGCCTTTAATATTTCACTTTGCTCCCTTCCTCATTATTACATTCCTCTCTTACTTTGTGCTCTCCCTATGACTCTTGCTTCTGTGCCTCTTTTCCCTTCTTGTCTCTCACCTTTTGACCTCTTTTAATAAAGATGTAAAGATCACACTTTCATTAACTAATACATTGCTTTATTATAAACGTGCATATCCTTTTTTCCTCTTGGATCTTCTATACAATTCTTGACTTGCAATGACATGACCTCAAATATCTAAAGATGCAGATAACAATAACGTTAAATAAATCTTATGATGTCACATTGCTGCTGTGTTGGTTTTATAAGCAAAAGAAGCATAAGAGAAATCAAATGAATGAAGGGGTAGTTTCTAAAGAAACTGTGATGCTGCGTCGGTGGGGAAGTAGTATACAAAAATTTGGTTTTATCAACGGAGTTGATAATGTAAATTGGCCACCGTACAGAGATTCTAAAAGCTGACGTTTCGAGCATTAGCCCTTCGTCAGCTTTTAGAATCGCTCTGACGAAGGGCTAACGCTCGAAACGTCAGCTTTTAGAATCTCTGTACGGTGGCCAATTTACATTATCAACTCCGTTGATAAAACCAAATTTTTGTATAAGAGAAATCAGCTGATTTTGCAGGGTATCAATATGGTGTGATGACATAACATGTAAGTCAAGGACACCCCTGTTTCCCAGATACAATAATAATATTGTTAATGTACTGTAGCATATTAAAAGGCAGTGATCTACAATTGCACAGGAAAGCATCACTGAAACCGTGAAAGAAAATCCAACCCCACAGTCTGAAAGTGTGCAGAATCAACAAACAAATGATGACTCGGAGACCCCTTCCTTAAGAGATGCGGTAGCTGAGGAATCTTCCTTACCACCAAAGGGAGGAGAGGCTG
Organism: Montipora foliosa; assembly: GCF_036669935.1. NCBI lineage: Eukaryota > Metazoa > Cnidaria > Anthozoa > Scleractinia > Acroporidae > Montipora > Montipora foliosa. Next base: position 7,726,554 of record NC_090877.1, on the reverse strand, counting down.
GGCAGGCTTCAAGCATCACTGAAGGAGGAGATGAGGCAAGAAATCAACTGCAGGAGGGAGGGGATGGTGAGAAACCAGACTTGGAAACTGGAACTGATGTACCTCAGGAAACACTGGAAAATATGGGAGTATGTTTATGTGCTTAAATACTTATTTTGTAATCACTGCAAAACTCTTACAATTTTTTTGGCCACTCTGCCATAAATACAGCTTCTTTAATCTAGGAGCACAAGAAATTTTCTGTAACAGTGCTTACATGCAAGCAAATGTAACAAAATAATGCTCCTAAACTACAACCAGTTCTCTGATGCTCCTTCAGTTGATATTCCATTTAACCACATTATTTTCATATTCACTGCAATACAGAAAATCCCAACTAATATTACCCTCAAAAAGGTCTACTGGTCATGTTTTTGCAGCAATGCAATATGCAGAGGATCTAATGCAATGTTGTTTGGTTTAATCAATGCCTGGTTTTGCTTTTAGAAAATTGACGAGGAACCCATTGAAAATGTCCCTTTACCAGAGGTAAATGTATTGTTTGTTACCAGTAACATTTCTTGATTTTCCTATGTATTTCCCTAAAGAAGTGCCCCCTTAGCTCTTGCAGTCAAGAACTTGTGGAGAAACCCAATAACTTAAAAACAGATGTTTGCACCATAACAATGCTGGAAAAAACTGTCATCAAAAAGGCTAAGTGCTTACACTTTCTTTCAGATGATCCACAGGCACCTATTTTTAATACCCAATAATCTGATAGGCACTTTTCTTTTGCAAACAAAATATACTGGCTTACCTCTTTCCCTCCCAACAGGGACCCTTGCAGATTTTGCTCTGTTGAACACCAGATGATTTTACTCATGAATGGGGGCCAAAGAGATAATAACACATGTGCAGGGGTAGCACAGTGGTGAGAGCACTCGCCTCCCACTAATGTAGCCTGGGTTTGATTCCCAGACTTGGCATCATATGTGGGTGAATTTTGTTGGCTCTCTACTTTGCACCATAGAGAGGTTTTTCTCTGCGTTCTCCAGTTTCCCTCCCCCCTCAAAAACCAAACTTTGATTTGATTTGTGTTAATTTGTTAATTTCAATTTGCAGTGTCCCCAATTAGTGCTCCAGTGCTAGAAGATTAGACACTTAAATAGAGTTCCTTTCCTTTCCTTTGTTTTGACTTCAAAGCCCACTAAAAAACTATGCACCTTTCATCCCTTTCTGACACTTTCAAATTTTCCTCCATCTAGCAGCAGATGTTTTTACTCATCAATCGGGACCATCATGATAGCAATCTTAAGCTTCATTTATACCAGCAATTTTTATGTTTGAAGTTTTCTGTGACAATTTTTATTTGCTTGTGCAGATGAGGAAATTTGTCCAGTTTTTTATGTGACAAATGTATTTGCTGAAATGCTGTAGTGTTAGCTTTTATGTGACAAATGAAAGGTGTCAAATACTAAAAATTGCTTGTGTAGTCGACTCGTCCCATAAAAATTAATGCGGCAAATTCCTGCCTATTAATGGGTGCCATTGGAGAATTAACAGGCAACCTTGCTTTGTTTCTGCTTTCATAATCTCTGCTGTCCAAATGCATTGCTGACCTAATTCACTGGGAATTGTTGACAATTTAATATTTGTTGTGCTATCTACATGATCAATTTAAATTTGCCACATAAGATTGTCGCTTAAACATTATTGCTTATGAATGTAGATGGGAATTTATGGACCCGCTTTGTAGTCCTCTCGGGCAATTTAATATTGTTCTGTCCTTTTTTTGAATTCAGAATGAGGCCATCCCTGAGAGGGATGAGGGTCCAGCTGTTGAGGTTGCTCAGCCATTATCCAGAGATGGGACCCCAACAGAAGAGGAGCGTTCAGTAGAAAGAGATTCAAAACAGGAAGACCCAGATGCTTCGGCCACACCCCCTCCCCCAGAGGAACCCTCATCTGGACCAACAACTGAGTTTGAAACAGCGGATATGTATTTTGATCCAGGTAATGGAAAGTACAGTATTAGTTGTTGTTGTTGTTGTTGTAGCTCTCTCTTTTTATCTCTAAAAAACCAGGTTACCCCTGGGAGTGAGACTGTCTAACACCAGACGCTTTTTGACTTGTCAACTGGGGGTGTCCTAGGGTATTTATTAGGTGTCAATGGATTAAGGAGCATATAATCAGTTTACTAAATTATATATATTTAGCCCTTTTCCACAATTTTTGTAATTCCCAGTGCATTATGCTAGCCACCCTGGACTGCCCCCTCCCCCCTCTCCCCCATTGACAAGTAAAATCGTCTGGCGTTAGACATTCATGAGAGTAAAATCTATTAAATCTCACTCCTAGGAGTCAATAGGTAATTAAAAAATCTCAAATTGTCGCACGAAAAAATGTGACCACAAAGATTGTTCCGAAAGCAAGCGCAAAAGCTCTGGTCCCATAGGAAAATGAATTGCTTAAGGCTGTCCTAATTCAAGCATAGATTAATATTAATTAATACATGTAGCTTAAAATTATTGTAACATTTAATCTGCATTCATAACTCTCCAAACAGCATCAACTATGACTTGATTAGGGCTGTTCAGGTGTCAATGGGTTAAATTGAAAGTTAAAAAGACCTATCTTTTTGCTAGTGAAACTACTTTCTTAATCTTAACTTCTTAGTTATGCCGTAAAGCACATAGAGCAGATCTGGGTAGGTGCTATAAGATGATTATGGTTATCATCATCATCGTCATCATCATCATCATCATTGATTAAAAATCTGTGTCCTACCATTATTTTCTGGATTATTTTCTCAGATGATATGAGGTATGATGAAATGGAAATTGATGAAGAGTCAGAGCCAGAGATTCCCGTTTACAATAGAGCAGAGCTTATTGAACTCTATCAGGTATTTAGCCATGAAACCTTTTAAACTTCATAGGATTGCAAGATCTTAAAAGATTCTTACAAAT
>NC_090877.1:7703606-7708606 GCF_036669935.1 Montipora foliosa | reverse complement strand
ACTTTTTCCCCCGAAGATTTTCCTTTAAATTGACCAAATGCAAAAATGGCCGCCAACAAATTATTCTTTTGTCTTTGTGTTAATTAGCCTGACTAGCCTCGTTTTACAGCTTAAGTTCTTTTAATTTTCCACGTGTTAACGAGGCTAGTTAGGCTAATTAACACAAAAACAAAAGAACAATTTGTTAGCAGCCATTTTTGCATTCGGTCAATGTGATTCTCAAAAAATGAGAAAATGATAGAACTTGTAAATCTTCAAATTTTAAGCTATTTCCAATATGGCAGTTGACTATGACTCAGCTCAGTAAAACTTCTAGCGTGATTTAATGTGGTTTCGAAATTCTACGCACTGTTCCGAATTTTTACTATACTTTTCCGAAATATCGAGGAAGTCTGAGGAAGCCTGTTCAGAAAAAATTCTAAAATTTTAGTGCGCCTGGGAAGTCTGAATTCAAAGATTCGAAACTTCTGGCCCACCTTCCTTCCGAACAGACATTTACCGAAATTGCTCTTTGGCTGCCCCTAAACTTTGTCACAGTTTTAAGTTTTTACACTTCTTGTTTTTTAGAGCGGCGAACTACGAGACAAAATTGAACGACTTAAGATGGCTCATGCTGAACTAACAATGAACAGTAGCGGAGTACGGACGAAGATAGAGGGAACAAAACTTGCAGAGAAATAAAATAAGATTGTAATGCTGTTTGAATTTGTACATAGTTAACTGATTCTTTGAATGTAAATTACAATGCTTGGCTATAATAGTTTCATTTTCAGTTGTGTAATATACAAAAAGAAGAATATTTTAAAAACGCTGTCTTGTACTGAACATAAACTTAAGATTGACAAGGTTGACATAACCAATTTATTCGGCGGGCTGTATTTTATAGCACGACGTTGTAAATTTCGTGGAGTGCTTCTCCCCTCGATTCTGTTAACACTACCCCTGGTCAAATCCTACCCTCGGCTGGTGTTTTCCCAAGGATTGCGGGGAAACAAGTTTACGATACGAGCTCCGTGTTGTTGTTTCTTTTTTTAAAGAACCACACTTCACAGATTTGCTCTGACGAAGGGCTAACGCTCGAAACGTCAGCTTTTAGAATCTCTGTACGGTGGTCAATTTACATTATCAACTCCGTTGATAAACCAAATTTTTGTATACTACTTCCCCATCGAAGCAGCACCACAGTTTCTTTAAAAACTACCCTTCATTCACTTCACAGAAGGCCCTGACTCACGTGGATTAAAAAGGAAAGAAGAGGGGGAGATCTGTGGAATTTATGGCCGACTGGAAAGGTTATAAAATTTGGTAAGTTTTGTCAAAATGGCTGACTCGGCTTACCTGCGTTTCGCTGTATTTGACGAAGAGACGATAAGCAAATCGAAAACTGCAAATGAAAATGAAAATACAAGAAAAAGTACTAATCTTTGGCTCTCCGTTCTTACGAAATGGGAGGTAGGAAAAAAAACTGACGAGTCTTTACTGAACTTGAGTAGCTTGCGAAAAGTCTTTTATAAAATTGCCAGAGTCACGTAAGGCGCTATTACACTGTGCTATATTTCGCGTCGCGACAACGCCATGACGGGACAAGTTGCATGAAACGTTGCCCAATGTAACATACCTTGCAACGGCCCAAAACGTTTTGAGACAAGTTGCAGAAACCGTTGAGGGAAGTAGATCTGAATTATACTTTCCGCGCAACGCTCAAGCAACGTTGCAACAAATTGTTCAAGCATTGCGCAGTGTAAAATCTGTGTGGCACGCATTTTAGCAAATACTTTTGCCGTCATCTGTACAAAAACGGTGTCATATCACCAAATATGAGGTTTTGACAACAACGAGAGGATGCAACAGGGAATTTAATTTACTTTTAATTAAGATGGTTTCACTAACGTTGACTTCGCTGTCGTTGACCTTTTTCCCGCGTTTTTTTTTTTGGGCCGAAAAAAGTTACGCGCGCACTTTCGAGCGAAGAACGTAAGTGTCTGCATGGGCTCCGAGCAAAAAAACAGGCAGGGCTCCAGGATTTCGGGGATCCAGGCTCCAGCGAGGCTCCAGCTACTGTTACAAACAACAGCGTAGAGCCAAAAAACTGGGAACCATCTTCTGTCCTCGTCCGAAGCTGGGGACTAATTAATTCAAGATGGCTTCCAAGTCAGCAGAGATTATAGAAATGTCAGCTGAGAGGTCTCAAGAGAGTTGAGAGGAGAAATGCTTGCTGCAACAGCACTGATGTATGTATAAACTGGGGGCTGGAGTTTTATGTGCCGACAGCACACAGTGACATCGATCACCGAGTTCAAGAATTACCTAACCATGAATGATGATTTCAAGTTGCCAAACGCATTGGAATTTTGAAATTTGCCACAACGATGGTCGAGGCCACAGGTCGAACGTTCTTTACAGCTTCTCACAAGTAGAGTAGATTTATCAGAGTTCCGGTCACGGTACGAGCAAAGAAAAATTTTCCAAAACCATCGAAAGGTTCACAATTGAGCTTCATATTAATTAGTAGTGATTTACCGTGATCACAACCGACTGAAACCACTCACAAAATGACTATACTCTGCGCGCGCTGTTTTGTGGGATACAGTGTTAAAATTGTCTTTCCATCTCCTGACAATGACGTCATCAGTCACCTTTATGGCAGTAATTGGGCATTTCAACCAAGGTACAGAAACTCCCATTTAAAAAGTACCACAAGCAAGAAATGATTGTATCTCTTAAGGCCCAGGATTTACCTGCATGAGGACCCAAATGAAACTCTACAGGCTTCCAAGGGTAAGTAATGAAAGTACCGTAAATGACCTAATTTACATGTAAGCTCAATCTCTATGTGGACAGTAGTAAAAAGTGTGAAGTGTTAAAGAATTGTGTATTTGACACGTGCTAGAAAACTGACAACGTGAAGTATCCTGCATCCAAATCCTGTTTAATTAACGGTGGCAAGGAAAGATCATGGGATCTGGATAGGGCTCCGGGCTTCATGGTGAAATTTGCAGGGCTGTGGGTTTCTGTGCCAAAAATAATCAGGGCTCCAGGCTGTGATATGACCGGGCTCCAGGCTCCCAGGAAAAAAAATTCAGGGCTCCGGAGACCCCCTCCTCCTTCCCTTTGGGACTCTGAGAGATAAAGGTCTTTACATGCAAAAGGCCGGAGAGTTTTGCTTGACATCAAACTGAAAGAAAGCTTAAATTTTACCTGGCAAATAGACTAAACTTTTACTGACAACTGTCATATTCGAGCCACTGGTTAGCAAACAACCGACAGCATGTCTTGGTGGCCTAAACATTCTTTAAACCATTTTAAAACAGTCTTTTTGTGTTATACCTGGCACCAAATCAGCAGATAAACAGCTGGCACAAATTTCCTATAAAGCTAAGGCCCTGTTTATATGGAGAGAAGTTGTCCTAGAGAGAAGTTGTCCTGGGTAGAAGGGTCACTTGCCTACCCGAGCTACCCAGGGTGAGCCAGGCTACTACCTTTCCTACTTTTCCTCATAAAAAAAGCGCGGCGAATTATTTACGTAAAAAAAGAAGTAGTTGGCTCGACTAGAAGGGTGATGCGCCTAGCTGGATCACCCTTTTTCGACGATAGGGTCAGCTTCCTAACCAGGCCATTTTTTCCATGTAAATAATTTCGCTAGCCTAGCAGGGTCAAGCGAGTTCTGTCTTTCCGTTCTCCTGATGATCAAAATTGAGGCAGGCAGCTCTTGACTGGGGGCAGAAGGGTCAATTCTTTTCTCACATAAACTGTTGCTAAAGTTGACTCGGCTGGGAGGGTGACACTCTTATCCGGCACAATTTTTTTCCATATAAACAGGGCGTAAGGTACCAAGGCTACATAAGGATATCAAAACTAATCATTTCCCATTGGAGTGTATAAACCTATCTAATGCATGATCTCAAATTACTACAATTCATCACAATCGGCAAGAGGAGCCACATGTAGAAAGCTTTAGCCCTTAGGTTATCACTGTTTGCCGTTGACGTGTTGGTCTCCAAGCAACGGCTTGGCTGATTTAGACTATGGGAGGCTGTTTGTAAATTAATTATTCTAAATAAATTGTCTGTGTCAAATTTTTCATTATTTAAAATGGTTTTATGATATAACCAATATTGGGTATTGTTTGAAGTTGAAAAAGACATTAGTTGAAATAACCAAATTCTCGTCATTTGCCCCAAATTCGTTCAATCACATTTAACCAGTTTCTCATCCTTTGCCAAGAAGTAGTTATTTGATTCAACAATTTTCTCAAAAATAGTTATTTTAAATATTATTATAGCCAATCATTTGATATAACCAATTCACCATAAAGCGAGTATTTGATATGAACATTTTTTTGCACTCCGTAAAAAGGTGATTATTTCATATAAACCGACTGCTCGCCAGCTCCGAAAAAGTGATTATTATAGGAAAACCAACAAAAAATACCAGGTGAGTTTTAGCGCGAAAACGTGATATAGATCACCGTTGCTATGGTTACAAAATAAATCGCGCCTTTCACAGCAAAGTGAAATGGTTTGGCATGAACACGACTTTTTGGTTCGTTCCACTGGAAAATTTCCGGGAGCAGCGGGACGTCTCGTCTCGAAAGGTAGCTCTGGACGCGATCCCTTTGGACAAAAATTCCGGTTTGAATTTCCGAAATTTCCAACCGTCAAATGGAACAGAAAATTCCCGGTAATTCCGACATTTTGGAAAAAATGGTCAACTTCAAGAGGTTGACCAAAATTTCCGAAATGAATGTTCCAGAAAAGACTGTTCCAGTATATTCTAGACTGAAAATTTCAGAATTTTTGCCCAAATGGATCGCGCCCTCTGTTTTCCCTTTGGAAACTTTGCGATGGAAATATGTGTTCCATTTACAAGTTTTGATAGGTCTCATCAGTTTCAGGCTATTCACGGCCATATTTTTAATTTTGGCGCGTAAAATCGCAATCGCCGGGCCGCAAACAGACTTGAGTTAAATGGAACACGATTTTCACCCAATGGAGATTTCC
>NC_090877.1:7691106-7696106 GCF_036669935.1 Montipora foliosa | reverse complement strand
TATGGGTCTCGGCTCTGAAACATCTTCTTGACAATGACTTTTAAAGCGTTATGTTGTTTTGGATTTACACTTCGCAGTTTATTAACACCAGACCCAACTGGTCCTTCATCGCCTTTCAAGCCTGCAGCGTTATAGCTCAGTTGAAGCTGGGCATATGTTTCAGTCCTGCCAAAATTTTGTGGATGCGGTGCAGGCGATGAAGCTTGATGCGATGGTTCGTGTGCCAAGAGCTTTCCCTCTGTAATTAGACTCACAGACTCAGTAGTTTTCTTAGGCCTAACTTTGGAATCCCTCGTGGAAGGAGTAAGCGTTTAGTTAAACCTCAGAACAAATAAAGGCATTTCGCGATAAAGTAATGAACTACAGTACGTTGACTGGATCAAAAATGACTGTGTTGTTCAATCGATTGGCAAATGTGCCAATAAACGCCGGTTTGTACTCTGATATCTTTTTTTGTACTTTTAATGGGTTTACTCCTAAAACAGTAAAAAAAAATGTGTACAAATAAAATTAAATATCAATAAATATATAAGATCTACTACGTACAATTATACAAATGACTCGATGGATGCAAGAGCAAGAGACTTGAAATTATTTATATTGACATCTTCATTAACAGGTAAAATGTTCCATGTCACTATCGTTCTTGGGAAAAAAGAATACTTATAGGCATTGTTTGATATACTAACTAAAAGGACCACTATTCGATAACCTAGTAGTTCTTGTTATTTAGTGCACCTCATGGGGGAAGCTAATACCAACACGACCCATAAGATCTTGTAGAACATACTAATTTGAAAGAGGAGACGACCATCTCTAAGAGCTCGCACTAGATCCAAAAACTATTAGAAACCCTGGACTGAGTATTTCATGGTTATAAAATTCTGGAATGACATTTTGTATAGTTCCCCAACTCACTGCACGCCAAGAGGCAACGACTATAAGGTCACTGAGGTATTTGTCGCGACAAATCTTCAAGTGGTTTATCGCTGTTTGTTTTATCTGTCACTCGGACCCTCGAGCATTGTCGTGTTACTTCCGGGTGCAATAATCCACGATGGAGTCGTTATGCTGCTTGGGGAAGATTTTCTATTACGTTGGCTTAATTCTTTACATGGGTTGCGACTCTTTTTTCGACTGGTGGAACTGGTGGAATTATTCTAGCCTATACGCCGATAAAGAAGAATTCAAAGTCAATAATTTCCTACTTTTGTTCAGTTTTTTTGTCGGTTTGGTTATCAACATTTTCATGTTATGGGTGTACGGGCATTACATCAAGTTCCACTGCGATTGCTTCCTCGATGACGATTCTGAAGGTCTCTATAAAGACCACCTCCGTTTCAATTGGCTGGAATTGTGTCTTTCGGTTCTGGAGTTAGTCTTCAAAGATGACATTCAAAGTGCGATCGTATTCCGGATTTACGCGTCGCAGCTCTATCTGACAGGATCGCGACCGGGCTGGTATTTCGTCGTCTTTTCAGTCTGCAGCATCTTTGCGCACTTTAAGCGATGCGTGTGCCTCATCACGAAATTATGTGGATGTGGTGAAGGCGAGGAGGATGCCCGTGACCATTCATGTATCTATTTGACCGCGTGTGTAGCTGGATTGTTCGCCTCGGCTTGCTTTTTGCTCTTCACCGTCTTGTCGCTCCTTGTCTGCTATGATGGTAAAAGTTGCATCCTCTAGCTATCTATATGGATCGTATGAAGCCAATATCGTATTTTGACGTCAGGAGAATCCAAGACACTCTAACGACAAAAATGCTTGTTTGCGATCAACTGAAACTTAAAAAGTGATGGCTGGGATATTTTTCTCGCATTTTGCGACTGTACTACATGTACATACATACCTCTGTTGCTGATGCCAAGAAATAGTTATCAATGTTTCTCTTTAAAAATAGGTAGCTAGTGTCAAAACTCTTATATCAACATGCAGACTGTCAGTGCTTGTAAACGGCATGCACTATTTATTTGTCAGGACCAAGTATCCACTGATAAAGCAGAAAATGTGAGGACGCTACATCCGTGGACAGCAGTTAACTGTTTGCTCCGTTTTAATCTCTCACAACATTACAAGAACGTTCGTTCCGTGTTCATTGCGGTTACATGTATTTGAGTCTGGGATCTTTGTTATTGTTATGCTATCTTGTTGGTTATGTCACAACTTCATTGAGTGATACCGTTGAAGAAGTTTTTTTTTAATAGATAATATTTAGACTGTTATGCGTGCAAATGCTGTGGAAGTAACTGAATCGTGGATCAAATTATGAATTTTTTTTTAGCAGTAGCAAATTTTATTAGATATGTGCGGTTATTAAACTTGGGATGTGCCATCATCATGCATACCTGATTCACATTGAAAGTGAAGTGAATCTAATCTGTCTCACGAATTTTGTAACTTATCGAGTTATGTGTTCAAAAAAAGGTAATAATTAGTGATAAAAGCTCAAACCTGTTTTCAGTCAGTGCCAGGATTACGTGGTTTTCTTCTTTCTGACGTAGACGGAAATGACCTGATACCTTTCTTTTTTTGCCAACTATGGCCGTCATTTTAATCTTAGGATTCTTGTGACTCCAGATGAAACCAACGACTAGTACCTTGACGCTACTAGTTTCGAAATATTAGGAAGTGGGAATATTTTAAGATTCCCCTCTCTTCGCGCCTAAAAAAAACGCCTTGTTTTCATGTCTGCAAGGCCATAGAATCTTTCCTTTTCATTGTCCCGGATTTCGCAGGCACGTTTCTGTTTTTTTTTTTTTTTTGCCTTGTTGTTTGTTTTGGCATATGTGGAAGAATTAACTGACTTATTGGGGCTGGCTAGCCAACGATTCGACAGTCACTAAAAGTAGTTAGGATTGTTGTTACTCCCTCTTGGATGGCAAAATAGTCCTCTACTGATTTAGGAAAGAGGCACCATGGACTTCTCAGATAATACCCAAGATTTACTCACCGTAGCCAACCATCTACTTCCTTTGACGTGATCTGTTTGTGTCCATCGTGACATGTAACAATTCGTCACCGGATGCACGTAGCCTTGTGAACAGTTGTCCTGAAGAGAAAGTAATGACCTGCTCCAGTTCAAATTGATTTAATAAGAGTCCTTGCTTAAACGAATAAGGAATAATTTTTAATTCTGTTATGTTATTGGTAAAGAAAATAAAAGCGGTAAGTGTTAACAGAAATTGCTGACTTGGTTTGCCTGCTACACATTTCGAGTGTTCTAGTGGGCCGTTTTCAAATTTGGGAATATTGAGTGGAATTCTGGGTATTTTGGTGTATTTAGTAACAGAACGGGAACGTGAGTGTCGACGTCGCACGCAGCAAAGATTCCAATGAGAATTCAGAATAGAGAAGAAAAGAGTGGATTCTACTCTATTCTGAATTCTCTTGGGTATCTTTTGTGCTCGCGCCTATCGTTGTATGACTCCGAAGCCTCGCTTTCATCCTTTGTGGAAGTGATCTGGATTATTTCGTTTCATTTTCATGATTTCCACAATGAAAATGGTATGATTGGCTATTATATGATTTTTGATTGGACGCTTCATTAGTATTGGGATTGGTCTAGTTACTTAACAATTAGACCCGTAGCCCGAAAGGGCTGCGGGTCAATGCCCATGAGGCAAAGCTGAATGGGCTATTGACCCGTGACCCTTGAGGGCGAAGGGTCTAATTGTTTTAGTATCACCCAACTAGTCGGACAGAAAAGGCAATAATAAAGTTAGCAAATGCAAGTTAAATAAATTTTTATTTGGGAATAAAACGAAAGAAAACGTCACGCTTTTCGCTACTCGAGGACTATTACTAATAGTCCTCTCGTAGCGTAGCCAATCAAAATGCAGGATTGGCATTAGTCCACTAGTTGGGTGATAATAATGTTTATTATACAGCGGTAAAAAGCTTTCTGCAGCCGATTTCCTTTTTTGCTTCAGTTGCACTTTCGGTTCTTTGGTAATCTTTCCCGGCCTGTGGCTGTCCTGTACGGATGTTACCTCTGGTATCACTATTGCTGCATTCGACAACTGGACTACAAATCACGTCGGTATTGACGTGGCATGTGTGAAAACTTTTGGAGTGATAGTTCCTGTGATAAGTAATGGTAATGGGACTTATCGTACGAGTGATAAGAAAATCGGACGACCGCGGTGCGGGAGTCCGATTTGTTTATCAGGAGTAGGATTACCGACCGAATTGGACGACACGAAGTCCTCTTACCAATTAAACATAAAAATTACAATTTCCGAGAAAAGAAGAAGAGCCAAGTTATGAAAGAAAGGGAAAATTTGCATTAAAAGACTGAGAAACGAGACAAACATGTTTAACGTCGCTCTGAAAGAAAGAAAACACTGTACACTGTTTCTATGGTGATTGAAACCAAGGTTGTGATTGGTGATTTAAACTACAACTTTGAATGTGATTGGCGTACTGAACTGTCCGATAACAGACTATCTGACAACAAACTGTCTGATAACAACTTGGCAAGCGAATTAGTGGAAAATAGGAGTTTTTTAAACCAATCATAATCGAGGAAATTGTAATTTTTATGATTAGAAGTGCAATCGCCACTTCTTCTGGTTTGAGTTTCTGCTGTCGCGTTTGGAATTGCTCTTCAAGGGGGATATTCAAAGTGGTATATTGTTTTCGCTGTACAACTCGTTATCCTGTTCGGAAAGACCCAAACCTCTTTTCATAGTCTACAACATCATTGCGCCCTTGAAGCTTCTTGCATGTTTCGTCACGAAAGTATTGTGACTTGGCGAAGGCGAAAAAGGTCTCCGTCTAAACGACTACGGAGCCCTGATTGATGTGCCAAGGTTCTCTCCTGTTTCACTGGCTTCCTGTTCTCATTATTGTTTCTGGTTCTTGGTGTCTTGTCTCTTCGACAGCTGAAGGCTGGGCTTGACCTCGTTTAAACTTCGCGAAGAAGTCTTTTGCTTAACTTCAACCGTACTTTAACGTAATATGATCGTTTTTTTTTTCTTGAGTAGTGGCATTTTGAGAT
>NC_090877.1:7683606-7686106 GCF_036669935.1 Montipora foliosa | reverse complement strand
CCCCCCCCCCCCTCAAACTGAGCCGGGTACGTGTTTGCTGACGTGAAAAATGCTTGCAAGGCTTATAACTAGAGCTTCCTTTATGAGAAAAACATTCGTATTACTCGTATGTATTCGTATGTATCCGTATGTTAGTCGTATGTATCCGTATGTTACTTGTATGTTAGTCGTATGTCAGTCGTATGTATTCGTATGTATCCGTATGTTCCGTATGTTACTCGTATGTTACCCGTATGTACTCGTGTGGTGTTTTAGTCATGATCTTATTTGGGGGGTTTTGGCAACAGAGGTTAATTATTCGTAATGCGATCGCTTCCGTTGCCGTTAGCAATGGGTCGCAAATTTGACACTTTTATCGCATTATCACATTACGCATTGAACCACGTTATCTATTATTCCTAAAAATCTAAAAATATTCATGCCTTATCAGTTTTCGGTCGAATTTATGTCCAAGAAAGCAGATAAATTGCAGAAAATATTAGTTTTGCATCCAAAAATTCGTAATCAACGCTAAAATGACCAAATTTTGCCTAGAAAACATATTTTACTGTTATTTTTCTTAAATTTTTTCGTTCGAAAAAAAAAAAAAACATTTTTTGGCGATGGCTGATTTACCGCGGTTTTCTCGCGGTTGGGAAAGTAGGAAAAAGAGTTAGGCCAGTAGCCAGGTTTTTAACCTCAGAAAAGGATCTGTTTCGTCGTACGAACGTGTGAGGACCTGTGAGCCAAAGGGCCTCTGCTGGTATGACTTCTGGGTGACCCCTTAATAACCTCTTACTAACCGAGCGCGAGGGCCGTACTGCCAGGGAAATATTGGCCCGAGGTCGTTGCAGTACGGACCGAGCGCAGCGAGGTCCGTATACAAAAACGACCCAGGGCCAATATTCCCCAGTACGGCTCGAGCTAGCTCGGTTAGTAAGTAGTTTATTATATGGTTTTTTAATTACCTTTTGCTTTGTTTTTGCAAGCCCGTAATCGGCCCGTGGGCCAGTCACAATTTGCCTGGAACGCTGCACGTACCACAGGCAACCCAGTGTACCCTCACGGAGGGTCTAGTTACTGGGTTGCCTATGGCAAACCAGTCGAGGTCTTCGTTTAGTTTGTTTGTTTTCTTTTTACTGGGTTGCCTATGGCAAACCAGTCGAGGTCTTCGTTTAGTTTGTTTGTTTTCTTTTTTTTCTTTTTTTTAGTTTTTTTTTTTTTCCGTGTCGGTAAAAGTCTTGCCTGTCACTCCCCTGGTAAGTGGTGTCTTTGTGCATAGAGCCTTCTACGCGTATGTTCTTAGGATCGAGAGGGTAGTGGAACTGCGTAGATTTCTCTGGTGGACACAGTAGAACCTGCAATGGCGTCGAAAGTCATGTATAAACGCGAATGGCGTTTTAGTGGATCCTTAAACAAAATATACCCTTATGGAGCTCAATAATGGAAAGTCGGTTGGATAAACTAGGCAGGAAGCTCAAAAGCGACGAGTACTGGACTTCGACAACAATCTATCGCCCGTCGAGACGAAATCAAAGTGAGCTCTATTTACCTGAAGTACATGGTAATTTGACACGATTGAGTTTCTTGTCTTCACGCACGCAATGAAATAGGAAGAGGTTTTCGCCTCTAAGAGCAAATATGTTGTTAGTTTCAATAATGTTTTCGCTGGAAAAGGATTCTGTGGTATTTTCTGCCTTTGTGAATTATAATATCATGTTGTGTATTGAATTTTCGAGCTTCAGGTTCAAATGTGATATGGGAGAAGTTTTTTAGTATTGCTCTGTAAGCAGGAAGGGTTCACAGGCCTTTTGGAAGCGTGCTTGAGTTTCAACAAAATGAGCCCCAAAATCAGTGAAAACTTGTGACGCAGATGAATAATAAAGTAGCTGCTATTTCCAAAATGATGGAATTACCTGGTGATAAATAACGTCGTACGCGTCTTGGAGAGTAAATTTTGACTTTGCATAAACAAGAGTTGGGCGATTGTGATCTTTGTTTTGACTTCGCTCATTTCATTGTCAAACTTTATAACACTTGACTGAAAAAGAAACTTACAAAAACCCGGTATCTTGCCATCATTTGACACAGATGCTTCACT
This sequence comes from Montipora foliosa, assembly GCF_036669935.1. Lineage (NCBI taxonomy): Eukaryota > Metazoa > Cnidaria > Anthozoa > Scleractinia > Acroporidae > Montipora > Montipora foliosa. The sequence goes on along the minus strand of NC_090877.1, from coordinate 7,684,026 downwards.
GTTTGGCGAGTAAACATGCCGCGGCAACTTAATCACGGCGCCCGCTGAATTCCGGCCATGTCACTTTCGATTTTGCAATTTACTTGAACGTAGCAAAAATCTCCCAAAATGTTTGTCGCTGATCGTAACTTTTTATATTCTATATTCACGGTTCAAAATTAATGTTGTTTTGATGTCGTAAATATTTTATTCTCGATCGACCGTTCGGGAAACTTCCTTCTGCTCTTTCTGAAAACTGTGTATCAATAGTTATTTGCTTTTTCATCAATATTTGTTTTGCATAAAGCAAGCTAACAAGATCTGTACCTTGCTGAGTTCGCATTTGTTAGAGTTAGTAGTATTTTCGGTCCGATGCTTCTGTTTTATGAGGGGAATAAAACCCGGCAGGGCTTAACTTCAGTGAACTTTAGTATTAGAAAG
>NC_090877.1:7671106-7678606 GCF_036669935.1 Montipora foliosa | reverse complement strand
TTTCACTTCAATTATTTTAAGACCATGAGTGTTGCGGGTCTGGCCGGAGTCGAACTCACGATCTCCTGCATAACAAACTGAGCCACGGGCGCGCGGTTGTTCCTTCTAGCAATCAAGTCTACCGATGCAGAAAAGATGTCTTCTTGTAAGGCTAAGGATGGGATTTACTGTTAAGCCAGCTTATAGCCTCCGCGGCTAAACGATGAAACGTACCGCTTGTCGTCCAGCAGCGTCGGTTTTAATGATCAGTGAGCCGCATGAGGGTTTATGTAAAATCAGGAATCCGGAACCTGGAACGCGTTTTTTCCCTTACTGACCCTTTGTCAGTTCTCATTTATGTACTTGCAAAAACAAAAGAAACCGTGCACCAAAATTAATTAACAAGTAAATAAATAAATGATGAGAAATAACGGTAAACTGCTTTATGCAACATGATTTAAAGCGGTGCAAGTTTTAGGATGGTAAAAGTGTAGACAGAAAGAAATGTCTATCGTGATTTGTTCAGATCATAGATTTACTTTCAATTTCAGAACTTGTTTGTAGACCTTTTTTTTTACCGGTTGAGTAGGCATCGAGGCAGACAATTTTTAATCAACATTTAAAGATCACCTCTTCGAACGCTTGCCGACGACTCCGCGGTTAACCGTCAACATTCCATTGCGTGAGGACCAGAACCCGGAGTACGCAAAGATCCCAAGTCTTACCATGTAGAAACGGGAAACAGAAGGTGAGCGAAACAAACATCATTTCATAGTGTTTTCACTGATTAGTAACAAGTCATATTTTAGAAAGGGGCCAGTATAGATTCCTAAAAACAATGCGAATCGCACCCGTGACCTTTCTAGTCGCAAAGTAAACGCGCGTGACACTCACCCATAACCGGGCACCGTGACACACTATGATTCATTCGTCATATGTTTTCCTCCTTCGTTTACGGCGTTCTTGTGATGCCGGACGACAAATACGGTTCATGATAGCCGCCGGGCCGGCTTAAACTGGCTTAACAGTAAAGCTCATGTATCCCTCTAAGAAGACATCAATTTTGACGTCGATAGACTTAACAGCAGCAACGAGAATGATGCCGTGAAAGGTGTAATAATTATAAGATTGTTTTGATCATCATTGGAAAGCCATGCCATTTTGCAAAATTTTATGCAAATATATCTTTCAACGCGGAGAAAACACTTTTCGAAGTGACTTGTACTGAATATTCACTACTTTTAATCACGAGCACCCAACGTCAATTTTCGAAAAATATCTATTCGGAAGACAGACGGTCTGCACAGTCTGCAGTCTGCGTTTTTTTAGTGTCCCGGTTTATTAGCTCACCATTTACACCGCTGCATTTTTAGTACGAATTACGGTTTTACCATTTTAGACCCATTCAATTTTGGTGACTCGTTGTGGTGAAGGGATACTGCTCTTATAATTACGGACACTTCCTTTGTGAGATTCCTGCCTCTTCCATGAGCCGCTTACAAGTGAAGTAAAATCCCTTCTCTTTCTCATAGACGGACTACCGTTCTCAGAAGCAGTCTTGTCTGCCGGCTTCTCAGTTTGGGGCTTGGGCCACTCTGAACACTTTCCTTACAATTTTTTGAGAAAACAAACGGTTCTTTTGCTATTCTATATACACTTCCTTGATCAATATGACAAATTTCGGCTACTCTACGTACAGGCAAGTCTTTAACAGAACATTAATATAATGCAGGTTCCTGTGTCACACAATCTATAACACACCAAAAAACGATCTTGTTAAATAAATTTTCTGCTCGCAAAACAAAGTCAGTTGTTCAAAAGTCTCCAGCTGGGACACCGTTTTATATGTACATTAATTTCACGTGAAATAATTAATTTCGATTTCGTTGCGTCACATCTCCCAAAATACACATGGTAGACCTTCACACTCGTCGGGGGAATGCGTCGTATATGCCCAGCTAGTTTGTGAGGTCCTTGATATCTCAAAGAATGCTTCCGTAGTTAATAGTGTTAAAAATATGGATATTGAAGTCACTGTTTCTTAGTGAACATCTGATCCCTTTTCGACTTCTGGGAAACTGGAGAAGAACGCTACCATAGAAGGAACAATTGAGGACATGGTTGCAAAAAGAGATTTTCCACCCTTAACAACAATTTGATGAAGATAAAGGTGTTATGTTTTATTGCAGTTCAGGAATGTAACTTCCATTTTGTAATACTGATGTATGTACTGCTTTGAGTCCACGAAATAAATGGGCCTAATCGGCTAAATCAATGTTGTACACAATTCAAACCTTGGGAATATAGAAGATATTACATAGCCGCTTGGAGATACAGAATTTCTTGTCTCGTGTTGAAAAATATTTCATGAGCGAGCGCAGCGAATAAGTTAGAAATTTTTCAATACGAGAAGAGAAATTTCGTATCTACAAGCGGTCATGTAATATTCTATTTATTATATAAACACCAATGAAATAAGAGATCATTTCACGACAGGCATCAGAAGGCCCGATTTTTATATGTGACCATAGCAACAGCGATATATTTTCACGTGTGAAGATTATCATGTTTGCGCGCGAAAGCTCACTTGGTTTTTCATTGATGTTTATATATTTAAAAAAATTTTTCCAGGTATTTCCATATTATTTAAATGTGAATGCTACATCAAATTCCAGTACAATACACAAATAATCTTAATCAAGAGATTGAGTTAGTTAATTTAATCATATTGTTTACTTTCCCGCAAAACCTGGTTTGAAAATAAACATTTTTCTGACGCTGATGGGCACAAACCTGATACATTAAACATTTAACTCAGTCCTTGCATCTTAGTAATAAATAGATAATTATATATATCAATAAAAAAAAGGCCTTCGTATACCTACATGTCTTGTACCTCATTAAAACCTCCTTCCAGTTGCTTACGCGCCGTTGGACTAAGTGCATTAGCGAGCTTAAGGACGCGCGTTTTTGAGACGCGGACGGCAACCGGAAGTGAGCTGTTTTCGCTTTTAACTTGTCTTCACACAACCACATTCACATTGCTAAGTATATTTTCTCAATTAGAGATGATTAGTATAAAAATCTGGGTGATACCACTGCCCTGGCATGTTAAATTTTCTCTTCCGGTTGCCGTTCGCGTCTCAAAAACGTGCGTGCTTAAAGGGGCTAGGTCACGCTATTTTAGGTAATTTTGTTTAATTTTGTTAATTATGAGCTCTAAACGTCATATTGGCAGAGCAAGAGTCTTTCATTTGCAAAATCACGGCCACATAACAACTGAGAATGATTTTCAAGCTTTGTAAATGACATTTTGATATAGACTGATATAAATTTGAAAAAAGGTGGGCCGACGTTTTTCAAATTTACCCAAACTCAATCCATTTCAATCCTCTCCAGTTTTGTCCATCTTGGCTTCCCTGTGTTTTGTTAGAGTTCTTCTATAGTTCTGAACAGTTATTTTGATATTTTAGTTAATTCTATGACCATTCGATCAGTGCTGAAAATGCCTAAAATAGCGTGACCTAGCCCCTTTAAGCTCCCTATTAACTTGTGTGATTACAATTCGTTATATACCATAAAATTAACAATGACGTGTAGTGTGTCGGCGTCTCGTCAATTAATCATTTTCGATCACCGCAAAGTTTTTTTATTTTCGAGCACAATCGTTTGGTATTTCTTTTCAGTTTCTTAATGTCTCTATTCTGTTGATACCGATGTTCTTTTAGCCCCACAGTTTGAGACTTCGTTATGTTGTTGTTGATTGAATGTGAGCCAGCGAGCCATGCGAGTCAACATGCAATGCAAGTCACACAGTTATTGAAAGCTAACCATTTTAAAGTGGGTGCTTAGAGTTAAAAGCTGTTTATCAGCGCTATTTGAAATGGGTGCTTAGACTTAATGCTCGCAGATTGTCCAGCCTCGTTGAATATCCACCAAGCCGCTAGCCACTTAAGAGTTCTGTAGCTGAAACTGTTTGTCTCCGATGTTATTGGCGTTGGTCGCTCAAATCTTGCGTGTGCAGCGATTTTCCCTTTGTTTGTGTTGACACCTATTGGATTTTGACTTTCTTTAGAAACCATTTGTAAGCCCTAGGATTCACTAAAAAAACCACAAATTGTAAAACCTCTCAGAAAAATAGATAGACCAAGTACAAAAAACAGATTGTTTAATTTCTCTACCCATCTGCTTTGCCTCCAAAGCGATTACCGAGGGCACTATAAAGATCTGAGATTACAAATTTACTAGATTTCAGGTGCACTATGCAGTGCGCAACATGAATAGAAAGCCATTGGGTTTGTTTGGGCAGTCTCGGCTGAGACCAGTACAGTCGTGATCACACTTGATTACACTACGATAACTTCGATAACTAACCCTATCCCTACCTAAGAATTACAGAGCTAGGCGGCAGTTTACAGAAACAGCTACTGCCCCAACGGAGGCCAGGAGAAACCTGCCGGAAAAAATCCCCGTTGGGGGGAAAATAAGGCAGGAAACCTGGGTAGGATCCATGACTTAATAAGTAAGCTCTGAATGCCAATCCTACGAATGCCACGCTGCTAAGACAGAATTGAAACGAGTGTGAACTACTCTTTAAACTGTGGTAGAGAAATAAAAAATAAAATAAGAAATAAAAAAACGTTCATAGTACTGGCGTTGGCGTTGTCCCATGATGCACTGAACAGGCCCAGTCCCCACTGCTCGCATGCCGCAGAAATATTTCATTACCAGTTAATTCATATTCATTGGAAGGCCGCATTTTACATATTTCAGCTCTACTACACTACGTCGTGTACGAAATTGGTTTATCATTTTGGAATTAGCTCATGAAACGATTTAGGGCGCGTTCGATTGACCCTATTCCGGAATAAGAATACGTGGAGAGATGATTAAAACGTTATGTTTGGCGCGTTTCGAAGCCACAAGGATAATAAAAATATGTTTAAAATAGCATTTTAGCAGATGTTTGACAATTTTAATGTGAATCTCCCTTAAAACGAATGATTTATAACTTATATTCCATGTATTCCTATTCCGGAATACGGTCAATCGAACGCACCCTTAGTTTGGACTAGACTTCTAAAGATAAATTCGTTAGAGTGGGGGTTAATATCTAACATGCTTAAGTAATCTTTTGAGTATCGAAACTGGACAGACACCACTGCTTGACTGGGCAATCACAACCTCATCTCCCTGGTCTGTCTTGTTTTTCTCCACTCGGATTGTCAGGTACCTGTCATCAATAGAGATGTGACTCATTCTGATGTTACGAACCTCATCGGATCTGAAAAAACCCTCAGCTTCCCGTATAGTATCAGGGGCAACCAACGAGAATGTAGTTCAAAACCACTTAAACATAGCATTGTTTAACGTATTTTAGTATTTAAACGGCAGATATAGGCATATTTTTATCCCCTAAAATTTTTTCATCTGTTCGGATTTCCTAGCTGAAGGTCTAGTGATCCGAAAATTATAGGGATAAAAACTTACCTTTCGAAAATTTCAGCCAGAAAAAAGGTCTCGAAAATTCTAGGTGACCTTTTTAGGGCAAAAATCCGTCTTGGGCAATTCTTCGATGACAAAGACGGGTTAGACTGGAGCTTGAGACTTAAGTCTTTCAACTGAGTCTTAACAAAGTTAGCAGAATCCCGGTCCTTTTAAGGACTAAAAACTCCTTAAAGGGACCAATCTGGGCGTGGCCTAGGCTCTTTTTGACCCCTTAATGACACCATATTTAAAACATTTGTAAACGTTCTAACTGCATTTGAAGAGCTTTCATTTCCTGCCGAACATAAACAAATAACAACATTTCTGTCATACTTGTAAACTTACTCTCAAAATATTTATGAAACTGACAACAAGAAAATTAATGGCTCAAACCAACCTGACCCGCTGTCTTGATTCGCTTCGTCGACTGCGCGTTTTCTCATTTTTTTCAACACAATAGAAGCCTCTACACAGAAGATTTTTGTTTGTTTTTACGAAAGGCAAAACAACGTGTTTTTTGCCGCAAACACGACAGCCAATTTTATAGTGGTACATCACTTGCACGCTTTCAACTTATTCGCCAACAGGCGAAGGGAGCCACGCAAGCTTCTAAGACTCTTCTAACACTAAAAAGTCCTTCGCATGGTGGAGGAAAGTTTTGCAACCCCTCATCATTTCCCGCCTTTGCAAACGCGGCTACCAGCTAAAAGTTAGAATCTTCCAGAAAAAAAGAACAAGCGATCGATTCTGTTCCTTTGCCGAGAAAGCTCGATGACCTGTTGTCTTCTTTTCTGGCAACCATCTTGCTTGCAACGAGATTATGCGCATGCATCAAATGGATTCCTAACGCACCAATCAGGCAAAAGTCTCCATTGCTTTTCGCAATATGACGAGCAATGGAGACTTTTGCCTGATTGGTTCGTTAGGAATCCCATTTGATGCATGCGCAAGGCATGCGCATAACCTCGTTGCAAATAGACTATTTATATCGTATGTGACGACGCGTGTGATCTGAAGAGGAAATCGAAGCGTCCCAAAAAACCATCAAATCATCCAGGACAACGTAGAAAATAGTAGCTGAGTGAACTTTATTTATCTAGCTGTCCATAAAATGAGTTTTCGAAAAGAAACAACGCGATTTGAAGTTTTAATAGAACATTTTCCTCGATTAGTTGACTGTCTCAAAATAGCGTGACGTCACGCGCTCTCGCATCCTTAGCGTTGTCTGCCTGTGGTCGTAGGTTTGATTCCTGCCCAGGACTCTGATTTTAAAGTTGTCCTACCCCCGTTGCCCGTTGTCAACGCAACTTGTGTTGTATCAACTTCTTCCCTCGGGCCCATTTCACATTTCCGTCATGCGTATATGTCGGTATTGTTTTTACATTTATTTTGCATTCTCGTCCCCAGAGCCTCCGTTTCTTTTGGTCACGTGGTCGGAGAAACGAAGGGCTCTGCTAGCAGCCATTACCGGATGTCCGTAAATCACGGACATCCGGTAACGCATGCGTAATTTTGGCCTGCACATCTGCTCATGCTCAGAATCTAATCCTGAGGGAGAGGAGAGAGGAAGGAGAGTGTATCCTTCAAGTAAACAAATCGAAGAGGCTTTGACATGTGTTTTCACTTCGCTGAAGATAGATGATTTAGAGTTAAAAAGAGAATACAAAGCGGCCTTGAAGGCCGTCGCCGCTTCAAACACGATTGCAAGCTTGTCTAATATTTTACCAACGGGTTTTCGTTGTGCATTTTGTGGTGGACCGTCTAGAAAGAGTCAGGGATCGATAGCTATATTCTTGCTGTTTCTTTTCATATTCGCTTTCAAGCAAAGTAATCAGGATCCTACATGTATTACGTCTATCGATGACACGGTAAAATTTGTTCATGGACACACAGAAGCGTTTATGGAAATTGCACTGACCATTGCACTCACCAGAGGATTTAAATATAACGGGAGGTACAAAACACAGGTCACACGTCATTGTTTTACCAATACAGAAAGTATCCCAAACATTCATAAAAGCTAACCTTCGTAAA
>NC_090877.1:7656106-7666106 GCF_036669935.1 Montipora foliosa | reverse complement strand
GTGGATAACCACATGAAATTAAAATTTTTAGAGTTATGAAAAATGGGGCGAGACAAGAAGGAAACGCTTGCAGACGAACCCCTGCATTTTGAAAACCGGCAAGTTGACCTGTGATGCATGTCATCAGCTGTCATAAATTGACCAAGAAAATATTTGGTCTTCCATAGTGGAAATTGAACTTTGTGCAAGAGAAGGTTAAAAAATTTGGCAAAGAAAATAACGTGCATAACAGGCATTTCTACACACGTGTAAATGAGCACCTTTTCTGGGATAAAAATTGTCATATTTTCAAGCAATTTAGTTTGTCTAAACATTGTCAGGAATTATTTGCGATGTTTCTTGCTTAGAATTTAGTGAAAATGCTACCTCTTTCTATCAACTCAAAAACAGGGAGAGCTTCCATATTGAGCAGATGAAACCGGCCAAACTCAACAAACAAGTTGATCATGTCGGTTTAGCATTACACTTTTAAAATTTACCATTGTGTCAGTTACAGTATGTTTTCTATAATATCGTTGGTTTATAGTTTGAGTTTCACCTCCTTGTAAGGAACATTTAAGAGCGCCTCTCAGCAATTTTCACCTAAAAAAATCGAAAATTGCCAAAATTTGTCACAATAAAGGACTACCAAAACCATTTTTAGAAAAATATGTTTTACTTTGTTTCAATAATTATTTTACCTGGACGGCGACTTTTTCGGTATGGGGCCTTGCGAGCGAGTGAAAACGACTCCAAAATGTCGCTTGTTTGAATCGCTCTTTTTGAAATAACGAATGAGTAACTTGAAAATCAAAACAACATGGCACAGCTAGAGTAATTCATTCACCCTTTAGCGCTGTTAACGGTACAATATACCAAAACTGGAATTTTGACCAAATTTTAAAACTTGACCTTTTTTAGATTGATTATAGACCCTTGCAAAACAAATCTGGAATATTCTGGTTATTTCCAGAATTTTTCTTAGGATATGACAAAAAAAATTTCTAGAAATTCCTAGAATTTACCAGTTTCCTTTTCTGGAAAATTCTAGAAAATTCTAGAATGTTAATGAAACATGCTAATTAGGGAAGAAATTGCCAGCTTTATTCCAGAAATCATAATCTGGGATCAAATCAGGTTTTTCCAGCTTTTTCCAGCTTGTTACAAATGCTGCTTTCTAGATTTTGTAGACATTCCTGCATGCTATTAAATGAAAGCATGTGAAGATCATGTATTAATTTCCAGCTTTTTTCAAGGATATTCCAGTTTTTCATGATTTTCCTCTGCCTTTTCCCACCAGTTAATTTTATTCCTTGATGGTTTTAACTTCTGGTTCCTTTAAGGCAATTCAGCCATTGGTAACTTTTTAAATTTATCAGGAGTGACTTTACTAAGCTTCTTACTCTAAGCAGTCAAATGCACAACAAAAACAGGCATCATTTTCTTGTCTGTATAAAGAACTACCAAAGATCATTGAATACTTTGTTTAACTATAAAGTTATTGGTCATTAGTGGTAATCAGGCAGTCATGTCTTGTACCTTCCCTTGTAGAACCAGACACTGTGTAATCTATGTAAATCCTATTTAACGACCTTATGTAAATGGTAGGTTATGATATACATAAAATGGATACAGAAGCCTTATTCAAAGGCTATGTTATACGTATGCCTCATGTATATATTTTGAAAGGAAATGCTATGTTTTATCTAGTCAAATGGAACCTTTACGTAGCATATGTAAAGGCTATGTTATGGGGTTTTTGTGTTCAAAAATAAAAATGGTTTCAACATAGTTTATACGTAGATTCGAAACAGAAAATACACAACACATACATAATTATCCTGCTCCTATAAAATAATATTCCAGCAAATCAGAAATGTGCTGGAAACTACAAAAAATCCATTGTAGTCAAGCTATTAACAGTTATTACCATAGCTCACAGACAAAAACAATTAGACGACAGATTTTAAAGCAGTTATATATTTTTATTGCATGAACCTAGGCATTTAATTCATGCCAAAATCTTTGAATTGGGTTCTTGTTTTAAATTTAACGAGACCCTCCGTGAGGGTACACTGGGTTGCCTGTGGTACGTGCACCGTTCCAGACAATTGTTTTTCAAGTTGGGGGGTCATTAAGACCATTTAAGGGGTCACCCAGAAGTCATACCAGCAGAGGCCCTTTGGCTCACAGGTCCTCACACGTTTGCACGACGAACAGATCCTTTTCTGAGGTTAAAAACCTGGCTACCAGCCTATTAATTAATCATTTGTCGAAAAGAAGAAATTCCTGTCCTCTTTGGAAATTTTAGACACGCATTGCTTACATGTGGTAGTGAAGTAAAACAGCAATTTATTCCATATAAAATGTCAACTGAGCTGTGTGTTGTCTTCCAGGAGATTCAAGTTGTCCTTGCATAATATGTAGCTCTAGCAGTGCACGATATTGATTTGGTATTGTCTATTATTGTAGTGCCATGATAGAAGTCTTGGGTAAATAGCCTGAGAAGACATGTGGTTACTAGCAAAGTACTGAACCCGAAAGATTGAAGAAAATAAATGGGAAGTGAGAAACATTGGCTTCTGGGCTGACATGTTGATAATTTTCAAGCTCCCTCACATCTTCTTTCACCTCAAGTTTAAGCGTGCCCTCTGAGCATCTGACAGCTTTGTAATACTAAAGTTTACTAAAGTTTACTAAAGTTAATTGCTAGCAGTCCGGCGGGGTTAGTATCTGGATGGGTGACCTCAAACAGCAGCATTTGACCGAAAATACTATTAACGCTAACCAATGCGAACTCAGCAAGGTACAGATTTTGTTAGCTTGCCTTATGCAAAAACAAATATTGATGCAAAAGTAAATTGATACACAGTTTTTAGAAAGAGCAGAAGGAAGTTTCCTGGACGGTCGTTCGAGAATAACATGTTTACGACATGAAAACAACATTAACTTTGAACCGTGAATATAGAATATAAAAAGTTACGATCAGCGACAAACATTTTGGGGAGATTTTTGCTACGTTCAATTTTGTTATTGTACTTTTGGTTGCACAAATTAATCGCAAAATCGAAAGTGACATCGCCGGAATTCAGCGGGCGCCGTGATTAATTTTGTGTCAAATGATGGAAAGGTACCGGGTTTTCGTAAGTTTCTTTTTCTGTCAAGTGTTATAGAGTTTTACAATAAATGAGCAAAGTCAAAAACAAAGATCACAATCGCCCAAACTCTTGAGGTTGACCCCGGGGTTGACCATTGTTTCTGCTGAGTCAAAAATTTACTCTCCAAGACAAGGTTATGTATCACCAGGTAATTCCATCATTTTGGAAATAGCAGCTACTTTATTGTTCATCAGCGTCACAATTTAGTTTTGTCCTATATACACAAACGGATACGATTCGTCAATTCCGATAGTCCATTGGTACCAATGGTAGGATTGGTACCAATAGAAAAGAATGTCATTCCAATGGTTCTGTTGGTGAATATGCATTTCATTAAGGGGACTTTCACTATTTTCCCAATTATGATGGTCTATTGGTACCAATCGTACCATTGGTACCAATAGAAAATGATGTCATTCCAATGGTTCTACTGGTGAAATTATTTTCTCATGTGATCTAGCTGGGTACAGCCTACAGGGCAATTCCGATGGTCCATTGGTACCAATGGTACGATTGGTACTAAAAGAAAATTATGTCATTCCAATGGTTCTATTGGTGAAAAAAAAGTTCGCTTTCACACCAAGTAAAGGCACGCAATAATTATAATGATTATTCCTCGTTCTACAAGCCAACCACAAAAAACAAGTTCGCTTTTACACCAGGTAAAAGCACGCAATAATTATTATAACGAGATGCTTCCGTGAAGCATACACTGGGTTGCCTGTGGTACGTGTTACAGAAAATCAGAAGGCACTGAATTGTGTGGTATTGAACTACAACATTCCAGTCTCTGAAGAATAACAAATAAAAGAGAAGCGAGAAACATTGTCTTCTGGGCTGACATGTTGATAATTTTCAAGTTCCCTCACAACTTCTTTACACCACAAGTTTAAGCGTGCCCTCTGAACATCTGACAGCTTTGTAATACCAAAGTTCACTGAAGTTAATCCCTGTCCTGCAGGGTTAGTGTTTGGATGGGAGACCAAAACAATAGACCCCTCATCAAACAGAAGCATCGGACCGAAAATACTGTTAACGCTAACAAATGCGAACTCAGCAAGGTACAGATTTTGTTAGCTTGCTTTATGCAAAATAAGAACATCATTCTAAAAGCTTATTCTACGCAAAAAGTAGGTTCTGGAGGTAATTTTGAGAGTGGAAATCAAGGTTACGCAGCAGACGGCAAATACAAACTCACGATTTAATTAACTTAACACACCAGAAAGACGCTAACCTCATTTTGACAAGATAATGCTTTACTATTGCCATAAAAACTATCCAGTTACGCTCGCATATCATAAAACATGATGAATTCATAAAGGCCACCTTTTCCAGCGAACAATTTTTGAAACAAACAACATATTTGCTATTAGAGGCAAAAACCCCTTCCTATTTCATTACGTGCATGAAGAGAAGAAACTCAGTCGTTTCAAATATGCGCAATAATTGCAACAAACTAAATTTCAGGATCAAACCGTTTACATGAAGAACCTTTTCCTTGAATAATGAAGCACAAAATAGACGACAAGCTTTCTTTCAAATAATCCTTGGCTGTCACATTTTCAATTATTTTTTTTTTACCTGAAGATTGTGCAGAGTTGATCACAGATCCACGTAAGGTGTTCGATTAGTTCTCTGTCTTTGTTGAACCCATAAGTTACCAGAGAATTTTCCATTTGATTTCAGTGTTCTACATAACAGCACAGTTGGTAAATATTATTTTAAGAAATACAGCTCACTTTGATTTCGACTCGACGGGCGATAGATTGTTGTCGAGGTCCATTACTCTTCGCTTTTGAGATTCCAGGTGTTGGTTTTTCACCGCCTGCCTAGTTTATCCAACTGACTTTCCATTATTGAGCTCCATAAGGGTATATCTTGTTTAAGGATCCACTAAAACGCCATTCGTGTTACATCACTTTCGACGCCATTGGACACAGTAGAATCATTAACTTAGCCTGCCACCAGAGAAATCTACGCAGTTCCACTACCCTCTCGATCCTAAGAAAATACGCGCAGAAGGCTCTATGCACACCACCACTTACCAGGGGAGTGACAGGCAAGACTTTTACCGACACGGAAGAAAACAAAAAAAAAAAACATCGAACAAATGCCAAACACTTTCCGACTGTGATTGCCATACGGCAACCCAGTAAATATTCCTCGTTCTATAAGCTTACCACGCAAAACAAGTTCGCTTTTACACCAAGTAAAAGCACGCAATAATTATTATGAATATTCCTCGTTTAATAAGCCAACCACACAAAACAAGTTCGCTGTTACACCAAGTAAAAGCACGCAGTAATTACGATGAATAGTCCTCGTTCTAAAGCCAAGCACGCAAAACAAGTTGGCCTTTACACCAAGTAAAAGCACGCAATAATTATTATGAATATTCCTCGTTTAATAAGCCAACCACACAAAACAAGTTCGCTGTTACACCAAGTAAAAGCACGCAGTAATTACGATGAATAGTCCTCGTTCTAAAGCCAAGCACGCAAAACAAGTTGGCCTTTACACCAAGTAAAACCACGCAATAATTATTATGAATATTCCTCGTTTAATAAGCCAACCACACAAAACAAGTTTGCTGTTACACCAAGTAAAAGCACGCAGTAATTACGATGAATAGTCCTCGTTCTAAAGCCAAGCACGCAAAACAAGTTGGCCTTTACACCAAGTAAAACCACGCAATAATTATTATGAATATTCCTCGTTTAATAAGCCAACCACACAAAACAAGTTCGCTGTTACACCAAGTAAAAGCACGCAGTAATTACGATGAATAGTCCTCGTTCTAAAGCCAAGCACGCAAAACAAGTTGGCCTTTACACCAAGTAAAACCACGCAATAATTATTATGAATATTCCTCGTTCTATAAGCCAACCACGCAAAACAAGTTGGCTTTTACAACAAAGAAAAATCATGTACGCAATAATGATTATGAATATTCCTCGTTCTAAAGCCAACCACGCAAAACAAGTTCGCTTTTACAGCAAGTAATAGCGCGCTATAATTATTATGAATTCATAAAGGCCACCTCTTCCAGCGAACAGTTTTTTGAAACAACATATTTGCTATTAGAGGCAAAAACCCTTTCCTATTTCATTACGTGCGTGAAGAGAAAAAACTCAGTCGTGTCAAATAATTATGCGCAATATTACAACAAACTAAAATTTCAGGATCAAACCGTTTCCATGAAGAACCTTTTCCTTAAATAATGAAGCACAAAATAGACGACAAGCTTTCTTTCAAATAAGCCTTGGCTGTCACATTTCCAATTATTTTTTCTTACCTGAAGACTGTGCAGAGTTGATCACAGATCCACGTAAGGTGTTCGATTCGTTCTCTGTCTTTTCAAAACAAAATAGAAAATAGAGCTAAATATTGTTACCTCTTACCATTAATTATCTGAAAGTAAGTCCTACAATCTTCTAATTTGCAAAATCAAAAAAAAAAAATGAAACTGGAAGTATGAGACAAGATATTACAAAGTCATAAATGCTAGCGTCCTCATTTTTTGAATGACCTTTACAAAAGAGTGATAAATGCATTTTTTTGGATTATAGTCTCTATAGCTCAATCAATAAGACTGGAATTTTGCAGAGTGGTTAAGCATTTGAATAAAAAACCCTCTGAGGGGAGTCGGAATGTATGGCAAAAACATCTACTTCGTGTACGAAATACAGATGACATAAAATAATGGAAACAGGCGACAAGAAACAATATCACACCAAAACATAACGTCTTGCAAACAGTAGTTAAACAATAATTATGTTACCATTTGTGTCTGGTGCCCCACGAAGGAGCCATATTAAATTAAAGATGAACTGTCCAAGTGAAATTAAGATTGGTTATTTAATAGTAATACATGAAGCAGCAGTTAACCTAGCAACCTTTGTAGCTTTCTTAATTGGTGTTGATAGAAGAATCCTCCTTACAAGAAGGGGTTTCTCTCCACTAACTAAAACATTCACTAATTAGCAGGTAGTTTGAGGGGAATATTGTGTGTGAATGGTGGCTGAGTTGAGGAAACATCATACACAAAAGTTAGGGTTAGTCTGTAGAATGAGGGGGAGAAATTTACAAAGCAAACTCTCAACCCCAAAATAAGGCTAACAAATGAAACAAATTCTGTGTGAAATTAAAAACTTTAATCACAGAAACAGCCAGATAGTACATGTATGAATCACGTAGGAGGGATTAACAAATATTTGACCATAAAAATTATTCAGCAGACGTGGCCGGCTTGGCGGTGATATCTCCAAAAAAAATCGTGGTGTATGAGGCCACCTCAGCAGAAACAGCCACAGTCAAAAAGGGACCTTGCCGAGTGCTGGAATATGTACTCACTAGATGCAGATGTAGAAGTCCTTTAAGGCCCTTTACTGACACCTTGAAAACAATATGAAACAGAGAGTTACTGTATTGATATGTACTATTTGATTGAGTAGAAGGGCTAGATCGGACACATTTTTTTTTCTTTTCTTTAAATAAGCCCTCAGACCCCCAAAAATAGATGCCTGTGATCCTTGAGTGTGAAATAGTTATGCTATATTTTTTAAGTTCTCTGTGTGGTGTTGCTAGTCAAGCCTAACAATAAATACAGTCATTGTTATTTTTTAAGGTATGTTCCAGGGCTCATGCTCTTAATTATTTTATTTATGTTTCACACTGTGGAACAAAATGTGATCCTATTGATCAGCCACAGGTTAGCTTATTTGTTGGGGCCAAACTGCACAAAGGCAAAGAAAACAATATGGGGTTTGGGAGAGGATGGGGAGTCTTAAAACGTAGCAGTAGTGATAGGCTACAAATTGCTTTTCTTCAGGGGAGGATATTCTACAAGGAACTGGAATCATTGCTTTGTCCTCAGATGGTACAAAATATGAAGGAGTTGCCATGGAATAGTATGGCTTTTTTGCATAGTTATACCTAAGGGGGCAAGGACGTGGTATTTACAATAACTTATCAGTTTTGCATTGTTTTGCTGTGATCCATTTTAAGTTTAGTCTATATATTACCTCGAGATCAAACATTGTTTGCCATGTTATGAAGTGTTGTTACACATCTGTCCTTCTGTGGAATGTTTGTTTCCAGGCTTTAAAGTAATTAAGTAGTTGGTTTAAGTTGGTAACACGTTGATCTGTTATTGACTGCAGTGGACTGTTATCTTTGAAGACATTCCAAAGCATTTCAAATTTTCATAAGTTCTTGTATCTTTTCTGTGGTGTTTTCATGCAAAGCCATGAATTTGCAAACTTTTTCGGACAGAGTATTAACAGAAAGCTTTACTCGTATTTTATTTAAATTATCAAGATAGAATTACAAGCGCCCTGATTAAACCGTATTTGTTGTTTGTTGATTTTCCCAAGCGGGTGAAATCTTGCAAATAGGTTTAAAATATTGTTGGTAAAATTGACTGCGGCGGGGAATCCGATTCGTCGTGAGCGATTTTAAGTGAGCAAGTTTGAAGTTCTGAAACGCTGCTATATCCAAATATATCCACCTGGTTTTTTACTATGTTATGTAAAAGCTATCGATCTTAAACATATGTAAAATTTAGAGTGGAGTAATGTGGAGTACTCCTAAAAGAAGCAGCGGAACACGGCTTGGTCAGAATACCGGTCGTTTCGCCACCGTATGAAGTCGGTTCGCCAACGTCCAAAAACACCTTTTTCGTTGAAAATAATTGTCAATTAGATAACTTGCAATTCACTTCATGAGAGGGATTGTTGATGTGAACCGCCATATTTGTTATTGAACCTTTCAATGCGCCCCAATCCCCCCTCAAATTTTATTAGTTTTCTTTATTGATAGTTTATTGCTGGTCATATTCTTTTGCAAACTTGGTGGCTCCTAAAGGAGCCGTTTTTTGGTTGTGATTTTTACTGACTTCTTCAGTTTCCACGAGTGAGGCCGTTGAGATGTGAGCACGTTTTCAGCAACTTTGCGGCGGTCTTCTCTTTCTTTTCGTACTTCTCCCAGCTGTCGAATAGCCTCGCCTGTTTCGATACTGCTTCAGCTTTTCATCGGACACAAATGCTAGGATATTGATTAGTAGAAAGAGGTTTAGATAGTTTTACTAATACTTGGAAGCTGCATATGCATAACGTTTTCGAGTTCGATTCCTTACTATAGTGCTTGGAAACTGTTTTCCCAGTTCGATTCTGAATATTGCGTTGTCTTTATCTTTACTTTAATGCTCAATAGACTGCATAATGTTTTCTCAGTTTTATTAATTTATGACTAAACAGTGATTAATACCTTCTTGTAGTCTTTTTCTTTCTTGTTGGCCATCAGGACAAACACAAGTGGGACTTGCTTTGCATATTCCTCGGATTGGACGAAAGCATTCACCGTCAGTAGCTGCTTGAATGGGTGTCGCACAAGTGTTGATAGCGTGGTGCTCTCGATAAAGTTATTGCTTTAATAGCGAAACGTCAAGGTCTTGAATAACAAGCTAGATATGCTAATTTACTGCACATTGCAAATGCACGTGTAATAAGCTACGTATGCTAATTTCTTGTTGAGTTACATGTTCACGTGTAACACCTTTCCTTTCATAAAAAAAAAAGAAAGAAAGAAAGTGAACATAAATAAATAAATAAAATCATGAAACGCACGATACAGAGTAACAGTTTGTGCTATAGCGTAATCCATGAAATAAATCAAAGTGCTTCAAGTCTCAATGCCTCATAGCTATGCGAGTGTTCAACTAATGTTCATTACATAATCTTTGAATCTGGAGGGCAGCTTCCGGTTCCTAGACGACCTCCGCAGCACAATTTCCGGTGATGCATGATGTTCAGGGTTCATGTACTCGGGCTGCTCCACCTGTTCTGCTCCGCCACTGTTTGAAT
>NC_090877.1:7613606-7651106 GCF_036669935.1 Montipora foliosa | reverse complement strand
AAGCATACCAAAAGATGGCGGAATGTCAAAGGCAGCCATCTCTTCCTCGATTCTGCTACTCTCCCCAATTGGATCAGTGATCTCACTGCAATATAGGCATCGCCAAACCACCTCTAATCCGGTCTTAACAGCATCTCTATACTGCTGTCTCGAAATTCCCGTGTTGCAACGTCGATGTTGTCATTTGTCGCAGCCATTGCAATAGATACAATTATAGCTTTCCATCTCGAGTGACTCTTGTAAACATATTTGATCAGCGAAAATACTTCGATAAGATGAGTGGGTTGAATTGAACAGAAAATCACAGCCCTTTTATACAGCAATGCCTGATTAAGCCGGATCAAAATCGCAGGAATTTGATTGGCAGATATTGTTGGTGTTATCTGTTCTTTCTTGTAGTTACATATCATTAAACGTTTAAACAATATGCTATTTAAGGTGAAAAAGTTCTCACCTCCTTTGCAACATGCCGCACAAGTGAAGTTAATGAGCTCACATTGTTTTTATCGCGTTTCTAATTCTTCCCGTAACAGTGAGAAAAGAGACCGGTAGAGAAGCAGGCTGTAGGGGGAACATTTAATAGTTGAGTGGGGAAGGAAAAAGTTTTGCCGCAAATATTTAATCAGTGTTTCAAACAATGCAGAAACCCTCTGCGAGAGTAGAACAAACACGTAGGCGAAATTTGCAGGAAACAAGTGAACGTTTCTAAGCGCGTAATCAAACAAACATATTTCAACTCGATGGCTCTTTAACTACGCAAATGTTTAATAAAAAGGTTTTACAGCCGGTTTATGTTCACAAATAAAGCCGTGGATGGCGTGGGAGACAGAGAGGGAGAGAGAGAGATTGGGGAGAGTGAAACGAACATTTTTAAGCCGAATCAAACAATTCATCTTGGATCAAAAGGTAAGTAAGTAAGTAAGTAAGTAAGTAAGTAAATCTTTACTTAAACACGGAAAACCATCAGTTAAGCTTAAGTTAAAAACTAAAACTAATTACAATTGCTTTACATGATTGCCGTGTGGGAATCCGATATATCAGCTACCTTCTTGATATTTCGCTTAAAATGCTCAACGGATGCAGCATTTTTTAAGTTTTTGGGCAAGTTATTCCATAGCATGGCCCCGCTGTAAGAGAAGCTTCGTTTCAAATAATTGGTGCTTGGTTTGGACAAGGTCAGCCTTCCCTCAGAGTTTCTTAAGTTGTAAGCAGAGTGACGTTGAGAGAAAAGACTTTGTAGATAATCCGGAGCAAGGTCATTCATGGTTTTATACATCATTAAGGCTTTTTGTTTCTTTCGGCGAAGAGATAGCCTCTCCCAGCTGAGGGTGGAAAGAAGGTGGTTTGAGCTCGCATCAAAGGGTGATTTAGTGATAACTCTGGCTGCGCGATTCTGTAATTTTTGGAGCTTATCACTCAAGTAACCACTCAAACAGTCCCAGACGGGGCTGCAGTAATCAAAATGAGGCATAATTAAGGTGTTATAAATTAGAATTGCAGTTTCTTTGGATATAAACGGCCGCACACGTTTTAGGGCGCCTATAGCTGAAGAGACTTTCTTGCAAATCTCTTCAACGTGTTTACCCCAAGAGAGGTGAGCATCTATGGTAAGACCCAAGGATTTGGTATGAACGACTCTCTTGATAATTTGGTCATCAATTCTGATTACTACATCGTCACATTGGGCAGATAGCCTTTGTCTTGATCCAATAATCATTAGCTCAGTTTTAGCAACATTTAGATTGAGCTTGTTAGCTTTCAGCCAACTGCTAAGGTTATTTAATTCAGGGGTTAGTGCTAGCTTAAGTTCTGTTAACGTTTTAGCAGATAACGTAAGGTTGGTGTCATCGGCAAACATTCTTGGTACGGCGCCCCGCAGGGAGTTGGGAAGATCATTAATGTAAATTAAAAATAGCAAAGGACCCAATATGCTACCCTGCGGCACGCCGCAACTGAAGGTACGAGCAGATGATAGTTTGCCACTGACATTACATCTTTGGGTTCGGCCACTTAAGTACGATGAGAACCATTTTATGGCCGCCTGATCGACACCTAAATATGACATCTTACGCAAGATGATCTCATGATCAATGGTATCGAATGTCTTAGTAAGATCAATAAAGACAACGCCATTTAAAAGGCCATTGTCGATATTTACTGACCAAGCATTTGTTGCCTCAAGCAAAGCCGTGAGCGTACTATGTAGAGATCGGAACCCTGATTGGCAACCCGGTAGCAATTTATTATCATCTAGATAACGGAAAAGTTGATTATAAACAATTCTTTCGAAAACTTTCGAAATTATAGGGATTACAGATATTGGCCTGTAGTTGTTAGGGTCAGATTTAATGCCCTTTTTAAAAAGTGGAGTCACTTTGGCCGTTTTCCAATCGTTTGGATATATCCCAGTTAGAATAGACTTTGAGAATATTGAGGTAAGAGAGGGTGCGACGATATTAGCAGCCATTTTGCAACAATTTACTCGGAATCATATCAAGACCGGTGGCTTTCTTTTCATCAATTTTCAACAAAATGTTAGAAACAATATCAACACTCGGAATTTGCAGAGAAAACGAATGGTCAGTGGGCTCTAAATAAGACTCGGGATTAGCGTCGACAACAGGAATATCTTGTGCTAATATTTGCGCAACATTAGTAAAGTGATCGTTCATAGCTTCCGCAATGTCCATAGGGTTATTTGCTAATTTATTATCTACCTTGATCTCCAAAATATTCGTTGACTTACCACTGTTACGTGAAGTTAGCTCGTTGATAACATTCCATGTTTTGCGTAAATTACCTTTGCTGGCTTCCAAGTTGTCAGAAACATAGAGTTTTTTTGCGAGTTTAATTGCGTTATTTGCCTGGTTTCTTGCACACCTAAATTGATCCCATGTAGCCGGGTTGTTGGAGGAGATTGCCTTCTTTTTAAGAAAATCTCGTTTTCGGATTTTGTTTAGTAACTCTCTAGTAATCCATGGAGATCGTTTTTTTCGAATTCTTTTGGATTTAAGTGGTGCGTGTTTATCGACGCAACCAAGAAACATTTCTTTCCATGTACGCCACATTTCATTGGGATCAGAATACAAATCAACATTGGCCCAAGGTAGTTGATTGAGGTCACTTAAAAAATTTCCTCTGTTAAAGTGTTTAAATTGCCGTGTTTCAATCACGCGAGGGCCAGTACGGCAGTATTGAGTCTTACGTGACAAAAAAACAAGAGAATGATCACTTATGCCAAGGTGAATGACACCGGAATTTGTAACCTTCTCTGGGGAGTTCGTTATCCATAAATCAATTAATGTTTTGAGGCCGGGGTGACACGTGTTGGTTCAGTGATTAACTGACTAAGACCATATATATCGAAAATGTTTATCAGATGGGAAGAATTAACTGCAATTGCTTCAGGCAACAAATTGCAGTTGATATCACCAAGTAAATATAATTCCTTATTTTCCGCCTCAATTTTTGCAATAACATTCTCAAATTCGCTAAATAAATTGGGTGGAGAACTTGGGGGTCGATACCAAGTACCGACCAGAAATGGTGTACTTCGTGGCTTACTGATTTCAACGAAAAGACACTCCAAAAGATCATTATTTAAATCATTGCGTATTCGATAGTTCAGATTAGTGCGAACGTATGTACATACTCCACCACCATTTCTTCCGTTAATTTTACGATCTTTTCTGACTATTTCAAAGCCAGGTATGTATACTTCGTTATCACGTACTGTAGAGTCTAATTTTGATTCGTTGATATGTAAAATATCAACTTTAGAAGAGGACATAAAAACTCTAAGTTCGTCAATATGAGACAACAGACTATTAATGTTAAGGGACGCTATGGCTAAACCTCGACCAAAGATTGTGGGACAGATGGACTTACCACAGTTGGTATCCTTATGGACATCAGCCGAGTCGGATTCCCAGACGGCAATATCCTAATCTACACGTAAATGGTTAATGAAATTTTGAGCTAGGCGCATGGTGCCTTTCTTGTTTAAATGAAGACCACTTCAATTTAGGTGGCTAGTTCTTGAAATGTTAGAGTGGTCAACAAAACCCCAGTTCTTTTGCTGGCAGCATTCCTTAAGAACTTTGTTCACGTCAGGTACTTTACGTGCAAGGGCTTCGTCATCAGATCTATTGATGAGACCGGATATAGATATCATAGCTGAAGATTCAGAGCTGATTGCTTCGGCTAGGTCAATCAGTTCTACTGCACATTCACGAGGAGTATAGGAGGATCGTAAACTATTGGTTCCCACATGGATAATTAACTCGTCCGGGTTTCTGCGTAGTAGTGGCTTGATATGATCCTTCATGTCTTGCGTTGTGCATCCCGGAAAAGTGGCTATCTTAACTTGTGAATTCTTCGACATTTTATGGCTTTGTAGGTATTTGAGAGTAGAATCACCCGCTATAATGACTTTCTTCTGACGGTTGGGCTGTGAATGATCAAATTGATCTGACGAATTGATTAAGTTAGTGTTTCGCAGTCTAATCTCTGAGGACGACGGAGATGTTCTGTGTCCTATGACAGCGCTATTCCCATTTTGATTGCTTATATTTCTTTCGATTTGATCTTCAATTTGAACTTGAAGAGGCTCAAATCCGTTACGGGTTTGAATTATATTAGCGGGCATTGTTTTCTGGCTATGTTTTGCATTTGTACTTCTCGGGTGCGGCTTTGCCACGGACCAACGATCAGTTGATTGTAGTTGATTGGTTTCAACTTCACTCTTTTCTTGCGTAATGATGGTTAGAGCTAACTTTAGAGAATCATTTTCTTGCTCTAATGACAGAACTCGGCTTTCAAGGAACAAACATTTTTCTTCCAACTCATTAATTGCATTGTCTTTTTTGGATATGGTGGATAATAACTTTTCACACTTCTTTTTGTAGTCGAGGAGCTCGACACCTAAAGCATTTCCATCTTGATTTTGAATATTTTTCATCGACAGAAGCTTTGTATTTTCTTGAACCTGTTTTTGAAGGATCAATAAATCGAGTTTCAATCCCTCAATATCGGCAATGATTTCTGAATTTGGTCGCTTTTCAGAACCATTTAGCAGACTCTCGCCATCAGTCGACGTTTGAAAACTACTCTCGCCACTGTCGGTCTCCTGCAATAGTGTAGATGGTTGAAAAGATTGTTCGGTGGAGCTCAGAGAATTTGCATCTTGCGTTTCAGCTATATTTCTCGGTTTCTTGTGAATTATTTCCATCAGCTTATCCTTTAAAGCCGGACCATCGCGGCCTTGAAAATTCAGAGTTTGTTTCTTGCTGTGCCAATTTATGATAACATTGCCGTTTGAACATTTAAATTGCTTTGTATTCCCGCCAGGCGTTAGCCACTTTCCTTGCAATTTTAAAACACTTTCCACGAATTTCTTTAGAGATTCCAAGTCATTCATCCATACCAACTTTCCATCATTAAGATGAAGACACTCAAGCTCACAAGACTCTGGATTGAGCGAGGAGAACTCGGTTTCTAAAACATGAACAGCACCTGCATCAGAGCTACAAATTGAACGTCCGTCCACCATGACTGCTGACCTAGTGACTTAGTGACATTATCTTCTTTTGGTAATTTGTAAATAAAATTCAGATCTATTTCACAAAGTATTTTGGACGTTGGCGAACTGACATATAAGCGTTGGCGAACTGACATTATTAGACTTTGGCAAATAGACTTCATACGTTGGCGAACAGGTCGTTGGCGAGCTGACACGTCGGCGAAACGACCGGTTACCCTTGGTCACGGTAAGCGGGACATACCTGCATTCGACACTGTCTTACTTCAGTCAAATTTAAGCAGCTTCCGACGAAAATACTTGACAGACAAAATAGTATTGAGTTTTGGGTCAAAAATATCAAAAAGGCCTTTAAATAATACACTATTGGTGGCCCAAAAATAAAGAAAGAAAACTTGATTTCTGGTTCGTCAAGAGGATATTTTTGGCAGCCATTAATTGCACCGGAAACGCGGAAGGAGCGCTCGTGCCAGTCCTTCTCCGCATCGCACATTGGACCAAGAGCGGAATGCCCGTTTCACCGCCCTATGGACGCCCTATGTATAAGCGCCATGCTGCTGACTGCTGACCAAAACGAAAAGGACGCACTAGTTCCCGATCCTGTCTCTCACGTGTTATCCAAGATGGCGGAGGATGACAATCTTTCTACGGAGCAAGATTCGAAAGATACTGGAGTTCATTGAAAGGATTAAGTTCTGACTTGGAGTGTGTAATTTTCGAGAGTAATGCATGATGTTCCTTTTGGAATAAGGCCGATTATGAGACTCAGAGAGCATCAAACAAGGTAATCCGTTGATTGCTTTTTCTCACAACCTATTGAATACCTCGGAATAAAAGCTTTCTTTTTCATTTCTCCATGTACAGAGTGCTTTTATGTTCAAAGTTTGGAGCCTTTAAAGGACATTGCGTAAGCTAAGTAAATGTATTAACTCGAAAGATATCACATTCACATTCATAAGCTATTTCAGAGAGCTATGTGACCTTTAAATGGTATTGCAATAGTAATGGCATATGCTTTACACAGACTCAACTATGTAATGTAGCAAGTTACATAGTTATTACATAGCAAGTAAGGAGCAGTAAATAGCCTTTATATAGCTCAACATAGTTATATGATAAACTTTACATAGCGTTTACATATGTCTGGTTCTACAATGGAATTTTCTTACTTCTTAAATTTTATACATAATAAGAAACTGCATGCTAAACATTTCTTTAAGTTTTTATCTGAAAAGAGTTGAATTTATAGAATAGAAACTGTAATAAACTAAAAATTTGTTTCATTTGAGAAATGTTAAAATTGTTAACAAGTTGTAGACTATTGCTAGTTTATTTCCAGTTTCCTGCAAATAAAGACTGGAAGGAACTGTCATTTTCTGGCAGCACCTGATAGATGTATCAAATTCAAGCTATTTCCAGCTTTTGAAAGAACCCAAAACTTGCAAAAACTGGAAAACAATTTCTGGAATAAAAGCTGGAATTTGACTCTGGAATAAAGCTGTCACATTTTAGACATTTCCAGAACTTAACAGAAAGCTTGAAATTCATTTTTCAAGGGGTCAGTGCCAAATTTGTGCGAAATTCGACCGTCAAAAAGCATCTTGGTACATGGCTTTCTCAAACGAGACTATAATCACCGGAATAAGCAATGTTTCCCGCTGCAATTAAATTCAATAACATTTTTGGGTAAATGAAACGGAGGTTTTTTGAGGCCCAATTTTAACATGCTGTTTGTCAACAAAAGTCGACCTTTGACCACCAAAGCAGAGGCAAGGTATATTGAAACCACACGCGCTAATCTCGATTTATTCACTAAACAATTCGAGACTCTAGGTTTACTGACACAATACAACGTGAATTGACTGGAACTACTGTAGGTCAAGGGGAACGTGTCATTGAAATTTAACTGTCTTGGTTTAAGAGTGACATATCCGGTAATTAAAATAACTGACCTAAAAATTTGCATACCAGCAAGATTCATTCCATTCCATATTTTTGCGCAAACAAGTTTCCTTAATTCACTTTGTGAACATACCTGCAAAACAAACAAAGAAAGGTATCCCCTTTATGTAAGCATACGCTTCTTGGATTTTCCTCGAAGCCCTCAAACAACCATTGAACCAGTTGAACGCTTCATGACTTTCGTGAGTTGTGCCGTGATTGTGTCGTCAGAGCTGTCACGCAAGAGATAAGGACAAAGCACACAGACCATTATGACTGCATGCGGTTCTATTCTGAGTTTGTTGGGGGAATTTGTGGCCCAAGTTCTGACAATCCAGCAAACGTTCAATGCGTAAAAATAGCAAAATGTGATAAGGACATCAAGGCACACATGAGAAGTTATAAAGTGTTGGATTCTTCTCTGGATACAGAGGCTGGGCTTTTGCTCGCACGTGCGGGTGAGCTTTAAATTAAATCACTTAAATTAGATTGAGCAGATAATGTCTTTGCGAAATCTACCTATTACAGACTTAATGTCAAAACCCGGCCACAAGAAATGGACCCTAAAAACACTGCTGCCACAGTGCCGCCGCAGTCGTGTTGTTGGATATACCTTGTTCGTTAATCCATGAGGTAAGCACCGCGACACTGCGGCACTAGCCCCTCTACTCAGCTCAATTCAACCGTAAGTCGACTAAGGCACTGCAGCACCAGCCATTCCACTGAATTCACTCTATCTGACACAAACTGCGCAAAAACCACTTTCGTTCAGTTCGGTACTGCGGCTAGCGTCGCGAACGTAAATACTCCTTTGTGGACGGGTATTCAGCAATCGCTCCAATTGCGAAAATCGAGTAAGCAAGATATGTAAGACCATGTAATCATGTATCGTTGTACGAGACTGCGAGCACTGACTTTTCCAGTTGTCCCTGAAGCGAGTACATTGATCAGTGCAGCCAGATTGTATCACTGCCCGTGAAACTAACGGTTATTATTTTCTTATTAATTGCTTTTAAAAGGTGTTTTTGAGATAGATGATATAATTTTTGGGTACGACGATATGCCCACGGCATTGTGATCGATTTGGAATCCGATTGAGATGTAATAAAAAAAAATAACGCCTGCCCACATGAATGGGCATCACACATGGCAGTGAAAGGGGAGCGCGGATTAACCTTTGCTCAGTTTTAAAAACTTGACTTGCGCTTGACTTGCTGTTCTAGCTAATTTTCAACTATTTATAACCGAAGTTGTAGCACAGTGGCGAAGTTACCATGAAAACAAGATAGCCACTGAAAAACACGCTATATTTTATCTTTAAACGCGAACATCTCAAAAACGAACTCGGTGACTCCCATTTTTTATTGCTGGAGAGTAATTGGCACCCTAAGACAAAACTCATTGCAAAGTTTAAAAAAATTCTTTGCAGCAGATTCATAGCCACCTTCACAATTGGGAAATTTTAATGTGGTTCTGAATCTGCTCCAGATTTTTTTTTAACTTTGCAAAGAGTTTCATCTTAGCCTGCTAATCGCTTTTCGGCAATAAAAAATGGGGGACACTTTAGTTCGTTTTTGAGATACTAAGTGCTTTAACACAAAATATAGGGCGTTTTTAGATGGTTCTTCTCTTGCCATGGTAACTTATTACGTCACAGTAACATGTGCATCTTGTTTAACGATTATCGGCAGGGTTTCATGTGGTACCATAACATTGCCGTTAAGTGAAACAGCGTTATAGAGTTAGTCCGTCTAATGAGACATTCCCTCAAAAATGGTTGAAGCTGGTTTGAGCCACCTTGACACGCACGCGCTAGTTTCTGGATAGTTTATACATCAGTGTTTTCGACACATACAACGGAATTAGCATGCTTGTGGTCAATATAATTCTCTAAAACCCGCAGACCACCACACCGTGTATATCTTGTAGGTTGGAAAGGATTTCTTATTCGTTAAAGTTCAGAGAGAGAGAGCGAAATTTATTCTTAATCTAGGTGCAAGTTTCATTCAGAAAATGTGATTAAAATATTTTTTCAAGAAAAACAAAAAAATTGCACAAGGTGGCTGTACAGCTGTGAGGGTGCATGTATTTCTTATTTTACCTATTATTTTTATTACTATGATATTTATGTAATAATATTATATAAATTATACATAATACTAGTATAAAATTATATACTATAATAAAGTTTCTATATAATGCCTGCTCTCATTGGTTTAAACACTGTGCTTTATGAGAGTACAAAGCACAGAACAAACGAAAGCTCACGCCATCATCCGCAGAAATGGCACATACATTTCCGAATTTAATCCTTGGGTATTATTGAACAGTTTGTTTTCCAATTGTCATATCGAAAACGTGCAGGTTTTCATGGGCAACAATTCGGCCGGTTTTCACTGAACATAATTATTTAGATCCTCTTTTTTGCTGTTTTTTACGGACTGAAACATAGAGGCACTTGTTTTTCCTGAATAAGTCCGGCCGGGTGACTGAATCAATTGGAAGGCTCTCTGGGTATAAATCGGCGTCTCAGTTACCGTGACTAACTATACGAAATCAGTCAACTGATTCACTTTAGTAGGGAACGACAGCAACATGATGAAAAAGAAATTTCTGTTAATAAGGTTTATAGAACAATGCTCACAGCAAATAGGACAAGCCGGCAATGGACACCTTTTCATTTCTTTGCTCTCGAGTTAGAAGATCCAACTGAATCAGCCGGTTACCATTAATTTACAACTGAATCAGTTATTGACATGAATGGCGCCGGATAATAGCGGAAGACCATCCCTACGATTTTCCTCGCACTGGCAGTAACTTTTGCTGTTCTCCGGGTCAACTGAATAAGTCGGGTTGTGTGACTGAATCAGTTGGAAGGCTCTCTGGGCAATCAAGCTTTTCGCGTACGAAATCAGTCAACTAAACAAGTCCACGAGACTTGACGCAGTTATCAGTGAGATAACTTTATGGTATATGGACCTATATGCAAAGAGATATATATGCATCACTGTTCATATGCTTCTGGAACTGAGGCGGACAACATCAGTGAATAAGCAAAGGAAAACAATCCATCACGCCAATTTAAATGACACCAACACCAGCGCAAATGTCACGGGCAAGTGTCTACAATGTAATTCAATTCACAATCGCAATAATTGAATTTACCAGAGAATGATTCAAAGCTTTTTTTCTCCTTGTTCTTTTATTTTTCCTTTCTAGTTCCCCGCTAAAGCAAGGCTTCCAAGGCAAATAATTTTTTACAGAATGTAAGAAAAATTTGACTAAGACACGGCAAGAAAAGCAGTCGATGTTTCTTATTACAAAGCTTCTAAGGGGCGTGCAATTCATCGCAAGAGCTCGTACATTAAGGGCTTAATAAGTGTTTGTTTGATTGGGATCAAATCCAGATCTGCCTGCAAATGCCAACATTCATCCACAACGGGCGAAGTAAGTACATGTAATTGCTGTTTTTTCTTTAAGTATTCGTGCGCGTGTGTAAAAATTATAAGTAATGCGGCTTTCTCAAAAAATAGCATGCCTTGACTGCGTTTTATCTGATAAGGAACAAGTCCTTATTGCAAGTCATTTTTGCTCCCATAAATTAAACAGTGATTTAGCAGTCGGTATGAAAATTGTCTGCTTGAAGGTCACAAACAGTTTCAATATTGACGGCGAGTCAAAGATTGCTTTATGTTCATAAAGAAATTAAAGAATAAATAATGTGTAAAAAAATTGGCACGAACACAGGGCTCTCCTTAGTTTTCAGCACAACTGGTTGGGGCCTTTTCAAATCGGTAAAGCATTTGGTTAATGTTGGACGTTCTGCAACGGATAAGCGACTTCTGAACGTTTGCAGGCGGTAATAAGTGCTCTTATAAGCGGTAGATTTTACCGGTTACCGCCTAATAAGGAGAACCCTGGAACGTGGTTGCTTTTCATTGGCTCGGACAAAACTGCTTCAGTTGTGGTTTGATTTGAGCCAGACAACTTGTCATCACAAGAATTACGATTGGCGGAGAGGGTATGAAACATTCAACTGATTCAGTACTGATAAGCCACCACTTGATATTTGATTCCTATTGGTTAAAACTGTACTGAATCAAACATTCCAGTTTGTAATTTTGCATTCCAGTTTGGATTTAGCCGGTGTTAAGGGTTAATCCGTGCTCCCCTTTCACTGCCATGTGTGATGCCCATTCATGTGGGCAGGCACAATTTTTGTTATTACCTCTCCAAATCGGATCGAGATGCCGTGGGCAACTCGCTGTACCCAAATCTTAAACCTGATTCGATAGGCAATGGGAAGCCAATGAAGTTCGTAGAGAGCTAGTATAGTAAATGGTTAGAACCCAAATGAAAACGAACAGCATACTTAACCCTTTCAGCCCCATGGGGTTCCCCATTGACGAGTAAAATCGTCTGGCGTTAGACAGAGTAAAATATATAAGTGGCACTATTGGGAGTGAAAGGGTTATTAAGACTAACCACATGTACGCATTGCGGATCTCTACTTTTTTAAACAACGCCGAGAAATAGGAAAACACAATAGTTTCAATGTCCTGACTACAGGATGCTAAACTGGCACAGCAAGATTAATTGAGCAGTGAGAGGGAATAGCTATCTTAAGCCAATTTTCGAAATGCCTTTCTTCATCAGGGTTTCCCATCGAATAATTTTGGCGTATGGAGAAAGAGAGGGAAAGGCATAATTTGAATAACCGGATTATGCATCTCTAGTATAAAAACGGCCAATTCTGTCCTGACGAGCAGCTTTTCTCAATGGAAACGTGTGAGCAGTTCAGTTAGCTCATTCAAAGTTCCTGGATCAAAATACATGGAGTAACCAGGTATCCAGACAAAAACAATTGTGACGAAAAAACAGCAATTCCGACATTGGATAGATTTAGACATGAAATAAAAACTTATGAGTTTGACGTCAATTTCAGAAAATTGAATATTACACTCTTAATGGCATCCCCTCCTGTTAGGAACTTTTAATTAGCTTTCGATGAGAAAGATGAAATGGGATGCCATCGCTTTTCTATAGGCTGTTTTTCCCTCATTTACATAATAGAATTTCTATTTTTAATGTTCGGTGATTATTATTGTATAAAACGCTCTTAGTCTGTTAAATGCCCAAGTATTTATTCTGTAACAACTGTCTCCATTAGCCGAAATCATTCCTTGGGAAACCCTGATGAAGAAAGGCATATTTCTTTCAAAATACTAGCTTAAGATTGTTATTCCTTCACTGTTCAATTAACCTTGCTGTGCCGGTTTAGCATCCTGTACTCAGAGCATTGAACCTATTGTCTTTTCGTTCATTTATCTTCTAGGTGCACCCCAGATTTCTGAGAAAAACTTCCTGGTTTTGATTATCAGCAATGGTGGATAAAAAGTTAGACCTTTTGGAGCGGCATATGCAAGAGCTTAGCGTTGCAAGAAAGGAGGGAGACAGACAAGGCAAGGGTTTGGCTTATTTCAATCTTGGTAGATACTATCAGGGCACAGCTGACTTTAATCAGACCATAACAAATTACAGAGAAGCATTAGCCATTTTTAAGGAAGTGGGTTTCAGGGCCGGAGAAGGAGCGGCCTATGGAAATCTCGGCAACGCTTATCAAAGTCTTGGTAATTTCAAGCAAGCCATAGAGTACCACCATCAAGATCTTAGTATTGCAAAAGAGGTAGGGGACAGGGCCGCAGAAGGAGCGGCCTATGGAAATCTCGGCAACGCTTGTCAAAGTCTTGGTAATTTCAAGCAAGCCATAGAGTACCACCATCAAGATCTTAGTATTGCAAAAGAGGTAGGGGACAGGGCCGCAGAAGGAGCGGCCTATGGAAATCTCGGCAACGCTTATCAAAGTCTTGGTAATTTCAAGCAAGCCATAGAGTACCACCATCAAGATCTTAGTATTGCAAAAGAGGTAGGGGACAGGGCCGGAGAAGGAGCAACCTATGGAAATCTCGGCAATGCTTATCAAAGTCTTGGTAATTTCAAGCAAGCCATAGAGTACCACCATCAACATCTTAGTATTTCCAAAGAGGTAGGGGACAGGGCCGGAGAAGGAGCGGCCTATGGAAATCTCGGCAATGCTTATGACAGTCTTGGTAATTTCAAGCAAGCCATAGAGTACCACCATCAACATCTTAGTATTGCAAAAGAGGTAGGGGACAGGGCCGGAGAAGGAAGAGCTTATTGCAATCTCGGAAACGCTTATCAAAGTCTTGGTAATTTCAAGCAAGCCATAAAGTACCACCATCAATATCTTAGTATTGCAAAAGAGGTAGGGGACAGGGCCGGAGAAGGAGGGGCCTATGGAAATCTCGGCAATGCTTATAAAAGTCTTGGTAATTTCAAGCAAGCCATAGAGTACCACCATCAAGATCTTAGTATTGCAAAAGAGGTAGGGGACAGGGCCGGAGAAGGAAGAGCTTATTGCAATCTCGGCAACGCTTATCGAAGTCTTGGCAATTTCAAGCAAGCCGTAGAGTACCACCATCAAGATCTTAGTATTGCAAAAGAGGTAGGGGACAGGGCCGGAGAAGGAGGGGCCTATGGAAATCTCGGCACTGCTTATCAAAGTCTTGGTAATTTCAAGCAAGCCATAGAGTACCACCATCAACGTCTTAGTATTGCAAAAGAGGTAGGGGACAGGGCCGGGGAAGGAAGAGCTTATTGCAATCTCGGCAACGCTTATCAAAGTCTTGGCAATTTCAAGCAAGCCATAGAGTACCACCATCAAGATCTTAGTATTGCAAAAGAGGTAGGGGACAGGGCCGGGGAAGGAGCGGCCTATGGAAATCTCGGCAATGCTTATAAAAGTCTTGGTAATTTCAAGCAAGCCATAGAGTACCACCATCAACGTCTTAGTATTGCAAAAGAGGTAGGGGACAGGGCTGGAGAAGGAAGAGCTTATGGCAATCTCGGCAATGCTTATGACAGTCTTGGTAATCTCAAGCAAGCCATAGAGTACCACCATCAAGATCTTAGTATTGCAAAAGAGGTAGGGGACAGGGCCGGAGAAGGAGCGGCCTATGGAAATCTCGGCAATGCTTATCGTAGTCTTGGTAATTTCATGCAAGCCATAAAGTACCATTATCAACATGTTAGTATTGCAAAAGAGGTGGGGGACAGGGCCGGAGAAGGAGCGGCCTATGGAAATCTCGGCAATGCTTATCGAAGTCTTGGTAACTTCAAGCAAGCCATAGAGTACCACCATCAACATCTTAGTATTGCAAAAGAGGTAGGGGACAGGGCCGGAGAAGGAAAAGCTTATGGCAATCTCGGCAACGCTAATAAGAGTCTTGGTAATTTCAAGCAAGCCATAGAGTACCACCATCAACATCTTAGTATTGTAAAAGAAGTAGGTGACAGGGCCGGAGAAGGAGGAGCTTATTGCAATCTCGGCAACGCTTATCAAAGTCTTGGCAATTTCAAGCAAGCCATAGAGTACCACCATCAAGATCTTAGTATTGCAAAAGAGGTAGGGGACAGGGCCGGAGAAGGAGGGGCCTATGGAAATCTCGGCAATGCTTATCAAAGTCTTGGTAATTTCAAGCAAGCCATAGAGTACCACCATCAACGTCTTAGTATTGCAAAAGAGGTAGGGGACAGGGCCGGAGAAGGAAGAGCTTATGGAAGTCTCGGCAACGCTTATCAAAGTCTTGGTAATTTCAAGCAAGCCATAGAGTACCACCATCAACATCTTAGTAATGCAAAAGAGGTAGGGGACAGGGCCGGAGAAGGAGCGGCCTATTGCAATCTCGGCAATGCTTATAAAAGTCTTGGTAATTTCAAGCAAGCCATAGAGTACCACCATCAACATCTTAGTATTGCAAAAGAGGTAGGGGACAGGGCCGGAGAAGGAGTGGCCTATTGCAATCTCGGCAATGCTTATAAAAGTCTTGGTAATTTCAAGCAAGCCATAGAGTACCACCATCAACATCTTAGTATTGCAAAAGAGGTAGGGGACAGGGCCGGAGAAGGAAGAGCTTATTGCAATCTCGGCAACGCTTATCGAAGTCTTGGTAATTTCAAGCAAGCCATAAAGTACCACCATCAACATCTTAGTATTGCAAAAGAGGTAGGGGACAGGGCCGGAGAAGGAGGGGCCTATGGAAATCTCGGCAATGCTTATAAAAGTCTTGGTAATTTCAAGCAAGCCATAGAGTACCACCATCAAGATCTTAGTATTGCAAAAGAGGTAGGGGACAGGGCCGGAGAAGGAGGGGCCTATGGAAATCTCGGCAATGCTTATCAAAGTCTTGGTAATTTCAAGCAAGCCATAGAGTACCACCATCAAG
This sequence comes from Montipora foliosa, assembly GCF_036669935.1. NCBI lineage: Eukaryota > Metazoa > Cnidaria > Anthozoa > Scleractinia > Acroporidae > Montipora > Montipora foliosa. The sequence goes on along the minus strand of NC_090877.1, from coordinate 7,635,320 downwards.
ATCTTAGTATTGCAAAAGAGGTAGGGGACAGGGCCGGAGAAGGAAGAGCCTATGGAAATCTCGGCAATGCTTATCAAAGTCTTGGTAATTTCAAGCAAGCCATAGAGTACCACCATCAACATCTTAGTATTTGCCAGGAAACAGAGGACCCAATAGGGCTGGCAATGGCATGTTATCATATTGGTCATGTTCATGAATTTTTTGGCTCCTTGAGCAAAGCACTTAATTACTGTCGTCTAAGTATATATTATTTTGATGAAGTTAGGCGTCTTCTTCAGTCAGAGGATGCATGGAAAATAAGCTTTCGTGACACAAAGGGGTTTGCGTACACCGCTCTGTGGACAGCACTCTTGAAGAGTGGAGAGGTTGATGAAGCTTTGTATGCTGCTGAGCAAGGACGAGCACAGGCTTTGGCAGACATTTTAAAGATGCAATACAGCGTTGATGAGAAACCTATGATGAAGATAACTATCTCTTTGGTTATGAAAGATCTACCTTCACAAACTGTTTTCACAGCACTTGAAGGGAACACAATCAGCTTCTGGTTGCTAAGAGATGATACCAGGATAAATTTTAGACAAAAGAAAATCGAAAATGGAACTGCCAAGTCTCTGATGAAAAGTACGTTAGAACAGATCAATGCAGGGGTTGTTTTGCGATGCGAGAATCGTTCACTTGAAAGACAAGGCAGCGACTTCTCGAGCAGTAGGGAAAGTGTTGAAGAAACTTTTCAGTCTTTGAGCTTCTCTGTGCACTCTTTGCAGCCCTTGTATGATGTCTTAATCAGTCCTATAGCGGACTTGATCCAGGGCGATGACTTAGTGTTTGTTCCTGATGGACACTTTTGCCTGGCTCCTTTTTCTGCAATGAGTGACTCTGTCAGGATCCGTGTAATTCCCTCGCTGACTGCTTTAAAACTGATCACTATGGCACCTGATAACTTCCAAAGTAAGAATGAAGCGCTGCTTGTAGGCGATCCGTGCTTGAGCGAAGTCACTTACGGCACTGGTGAACCCATGTATGGACAGCTGCCGTGTGCAAAAAAAGAGGTGGATATAATTGGAGAACTTCTGCAGACCGTGCCTCTTACAGGAAAAGATGCAACCAAAGCTGAGGTGCTGAGAAGAATGAAGTCAGTTACCTTAATCCACATTGCTGCACATGGGGATGACGGGTCTGGAGAAATTGCTTTGGCCCCAAATCCCGAACGCACATCCAAGATCCCCAAAGAGGAAGATTACATGTTATCATTGAGCGATGTTCAAGCAGTTCACCTTCAGGCAAGACTGGTTGTGCTTAGTTGCTGTCATAGTGGCCAGGGAGAGGTAAAATCTGAGGGTATTGTGGGAATAGCCAGGGCTTTCCTGTGTGCTGGTGCCCGGTCTGTACTGGTGTCACTCTGGGCAATCGACGACGAGGCGACCTTCTTGTTCATGAAGAGTTTTTACCAACACTTGGCAGATAGAAAAAGTGCAAGTACAGCTCTTCACCATGCTATGAAATCTCTTCAGGAGACAAAGAATTATTCGGCCATAAAATACTGGGCGCCATTTGTGCTAATCGGCGATGATGTCACCTTTGAGTTTGGGCAGCTCGAACATGAAAAGAATGGTAAGTGCTATTTAAATATAACTTTAATGACTGAATCGCTGTACTTTGTACATGTTTTTAACCAGGAAGTTGTTGAAAGGAGCAGGTACGTTCTTCACAAAGAAATGGCTTTAAAATCGGTTGCCAGAGTGGATATTTTTACTGGAACTGCTTTGGCTAATACCTAAATTAAATATTGTCTGCATTCACCGAGTCAGCTACTTCAGCTTCCTGCAGATAGCTACAGTCTCAGTCACAAATGTTGTAACACTGACGGAAATTTTTCCCTCCTCCCCTTTCAATGTTGATGTTTATGGGTTCCAATGCAAGAACTTGCCAGTAAACGCAACATTAGAATGGCAAACGCAACATTGAGGGAGGGAGGGAGGAGGAGTGCGTTATCAATAGCTTGGATACGAGTTACGTGCTTTTCAAGAAAGTGTTACAACTATTTATGACCGAGGTTGTCTGAGTGTCGAATGACGCATTTCAGATAAGAAAATGCGCCGTAACAGTTGTTTTGTGGGACTTACGCAATGAAACGAAGTTTAAGCTCGTTTCTTTACTTATAAAATTGCTATAAAGAGTTTGTTTGTTGCTAAGAAGGAATAATATTTTACAGAATTACGAGAGAAAAGCGCTGCACTAGTGTAATGGCCTTTAAACACTGTATCGATAATGTGACACGGGCAAGAGCTTTTTACTTAAACCGGGTTAAACGACTTTCTGTTCGTAAAGTTGCTGATTTATGTGGTATTTCAACAGCAAGTGTTGTAAGAATTTCCAAAGCAAATAGAAGCGCTCCCTCGCGTTTACGAAGTTCCTCGAAAAGAGGCCGTAAGTTCAAGCTAAGTGAACGACAAAGAAGGCACCTGATTCGCTGTCTCAGGGTCCTACGAAAAAGAGACGGGACTTTCACCTGTAAAAGATTAATGGAGGAGGCCGGAATTAAAGAAAGTGATGTTTCAACGAGGACAGTTACACGTTACCTAAATTCAGCGGGGTATTTTTATTTGCAGACAAGGAAGAAAGGACTTATGACCGAAGATGATCATAAGAAAAGAGTGGCTTTTGCTAAACTCATGCAAAGAAACTTCAGTGCGGATGTTTGGAAAAAAGAAATTGCGTTCTACTTGGACGGAACATCCATCGCATATAAGAGAAATCCTTTTGATCAAGCTATCGCACCTCAAGGACGAGTATGGAGAAAAAAAAGCGAGGGCCTTGCTCATGGATGCATTACGAAGGGTCGAAAGGAGGGAACTGGGGGCAAAGTCTTAAGGCTTATAGTCGCTATATCCTATGACAAGGGAGTAATTTGCTGTGAGCCTTATGAACACATGACAGGTAGCTACTTCGCCACATTCGTTGATGAACACTTTGATCGATTGTTTGAGTTGGCTGGAAAAGGTGTCAGTCGCCTCTGGATGCAGGATGGAGATCCTTGTCAAAATTCTGCATTAGCAAAAGCGGCAATTGAGCGTGTAAATAGCACCGTCATCAAACTTCCACCACAAAGCGCAGACTTACATGTTATCGAAAACGTTTTTGCTATTGTTAATAGGCACCTTCGAAAACAAGCAAGGGATCGCAAAATAAGACGTGAAACGTTTGAAGAGTTTAAAGCTCGTGTAATAGATACGTTTTTCACCCTGCCGGTAGTAACTGTAAATAGGTTGATAGACTCTATACCAAAAAGAATGACCAGTGTCATCAGAAAGAGGGGTGGCCGTATCAAGTATTAGTTAATACTCATTTTAAAGCTCTATAGCGGACAACTGTAATGCTTTTTTTGTGTGTGCCTGTGTAAGTACAGTGTTACACCGGTGGGAAACGTAAAAAAGCTTGTTGCTGTTGTCATTTCCCGCGTTAAATAACGTTGCAACTACTAATTTCAACGATGTATCTCTACTTTTTACTCAACAATCAATTGTCTCTTTGTTTTACTTTGTATAATGTATTTAAAGCATAGCTCTTCAAAAGAAAGTTGATATTTACTGGTACTTTTTCTTAGATAAAGGACTGGAATCGATTGACGTGTATAAATTGCTTGTGTAAACAATCAACATCACCCTTGTGATCACGGTACACCATGATCGTTTCTTGCAAAAGTACTTTAAATCTGTCTTATCTGCCTGTTTTTGTACTTGACAATAAGCACTAGAACACAACTTAACTATAGCGAGATTTTCAAGCAATTAGCAGTTTTTTGTCCTCAAAATTTCTACGGTACACCATGGTGATCCGTTGTCGGTAAATTAATTAGTCTACTAAAATTATTTAGCAATGACGGATCACCATGGTGTACCGTTGCAAATAAGCCTAAGGAAGACGCTGTTGTGATTTCTATTATTTCTGGTTACACATAGTAACTACTACAATAGTTTAGTACGATTAAACGTCCTAGTTTTTACGAAATACAACGCTAAAATGAAGAAAAAGGATGGTGATCCGTGGTCGGTACACACTCACGTGTAACCATAATTCAATTAACAAGAGGCAGAGTTTAGGCCCGGGGATAGACAAGTTCAGCAAAACAGCGTGGACAAGGTGGAACTTGCAGTTGTTCTGCCTCAGTAATCTGTGAGCTGAATGCAAGCACTCGCCAACGAACACGCATCATTTCAGTCTCTCTTTCATCCAGCACACCAGCACGGACAAAGGAAATTTCCTCCTTGGCGGTACAAAAGATGGGCGTATCCCCTTTCAAGGAAAAATCACATCTGTAATGGGTCTTGGGTGCTGGCAGGTGAACCTCATGGCCTTCCAATAGCAATAGCAAATCATGCCATGGGATGATGTTGGCGGACCATCTGAAATCATTTAGAAATAAAACTTCCGCCTCTTCTGCACCTACCCATGCGAAGGTTGTGCTGGCCGGGTTGGAAAATGTGTTGTAAATGCTTGTAAGAGGATTTAAAAGAAAAGTTTTTCCACAGTTAGACGGGCCTTTCAAATACAAGTTGCGGTATTTCCCTCTTCCCTTGTCAAGAAGATTTCTGATAGCCTCTGAAAATTCGTCCCCGGCTATGTTATTTCGCTCCAAAAGATTTCGCGCCATTTGCAACCAACGACGGTCACAACCTACAACGCATTCCTTTCCGAGCTGACTGTACAAAATCTCCGCTCTACTCTTTTCGCTGCGCTCCATCTTTCCTTCTGCTTCTTCTTATTCCCAACCTACACTGAGGGCCTCATCAACCGCCTTTGCTCCCCTATTCGCTATAAACTCCGCAAGGTCTGTTTTGCCTTCCCTTTTTTGATTATTTGCATAGGCAAGAAGCTGCAACCGTGTGCGAATACCCTTTTCAACGACAATTTGCGACACATCAAAAATGCTCAGTCTTTTCCGCCCTTTTCTACTTTTTCCTTTACCACTGGCATTACCTTCCGAGGAGCTTTTCCGTGATAGAGCTCTACTAGCTGCAGACGTACATGGTTCGGAGAAGTTTGACAAGTCCGGATGACTTTCAGACTGTATGAAATGTGCATCCTCCTTAGTTGTGTAACGCCAGGCCGAGTAATAATTGCAATGTTTATCACTAAAATTTACTTTTACACGATGCCTTTCTTCTAAAAAATTGCGAATTTTTAGCCAACGACGTCTAGCAGTTAACTTCACAGCCATGTGATAATGAATGCCACCATCCCTATGTCCTTCTTGGCGACACACCCATTGCACCACTTCGACTCACTAGAAGGATCAGCGTTTGAAAAACTGTCCAAAACAATTCTTGAAAATTCTTCCCGTGTAGGAACAATGTCAAGATCGGCTTGACTGTAAGTTATCAAATACACAAATCGTACTTGACGGGAATTCAGTGTTCGAAGTCGCACAGGCCTTTCCCCTAACCCACCTGCTGCCGCACTGCAACCACCGCAGTCTTCCGCCATAACATTAACTGGTCGCCTTCTTTATCTGTATTCCGCTGGATGTACAAATTGACTTCGAACCTTTTCAAAAACTCCTTTACAGCTACCGATCTACTTTTTTAATAGCAGTTTCCTTTTCTGATAGACGCATCATCTCTCAAAATATCATTGACTAATGTTGACTTTATTTAATTGCTTCTGCAAACACAGATAACAACAGTATTAACACACAAAAACCAGCCTTTCACCAAATAATTCTGTACATCTTTTTAAGTTTCCTCCAAGACCATTAATACTATTGCCCAAAGTGTATTTGGCGAAAAATAGGTACCGTCTTAACATATCTTACAGCCCTACAACAATAATTTCACAATACACTGTCCACGGTCGTCACATCACGTCGCACACATGAAAACACTTAACAGTGACAAATACAGTCTCAGTCACAAATTTTGTAACACTGACGGAAATTTTTCCCTCCTCCCCTTTCAATGTTGATGTTTATGGGTTCCAATGCAAGAACCTGCCAGTAAACGCAACATTAGAACGGCAAACGCAACATCGAGGGAGGGAGGGAGGAGGAGTGCGTTATCAATAGCTTGGATACGAGTTACGTGCTTTTCAAGAAAGTGTTACAACTATTTATGACCGAGGTTGTAGCTGTTTGAGCCCGTGTTATGATGGAGTGACTGTGAAACTGATCGGTGATTGTCGATTGCTTATGTCAAGTGAAGTGAGTTATTGAGGTCTTCAAGTCTACATGTCAAAGTAACAGTGAATAGGAATTGTTGCTATTAACTCTAGCACAAACAGTTAAATGAATGAATTAAGATAATTGTTATATTATTTACTTGTCAATCAGAACGAATTTCGTTATTTGCATTTAATCCACTACTTGTTTCTTTCTTCCTTGTTTTTCTTTTTCAGAAACGATGTCCAAAACGTGAAAAACTTACTTGGACTGCGATACGTCGATATGTTATTTTCCTATCTTCGATTATATGAGTTATTGAAAACAATTCAATCATTGATACCTCAGTAGCTGTCAGACACAAGATATCATGCCAATTATAGTTTAAGTACCATGAGATTTCAGTAGTATTAAGATACTGTTCAAGTCCTTACATTTGTGCCTTGTTTTGTAAGCATCTGTTCCAGGATTAGTTAATCACTTGATAGAAATCAGGGGTTTGTTTCCATAACTGAGGATCTAGCCGTCTTGTTATTTTGGCCCTTGAAAATAAGTCCAAGCTTTTGCGGTTTGTTCCTCAGGTGACATGTATACTCTTAAGCTTGCTATACCAACTTTCCATTTACAATATCATTAAGTGACAGTCTCGGGGAATGTGTATTTTCTGTGTTTCTGTAAGGTTGGCCAAAGCTAAATAAGCAAATTAATTGTTTCGGGAGGCAAATGTCTATAAGCTAAAAAACAACCTAGGAAAGTATAAATGTTTGGAAATTACAAAAATTTTAATGTAGCGTTCACATTTAAATGAGACGGAAATTCCTGGAACAAAACGCTTTATTCCTAAAGGGTTTGAATCGGGCACAACATTGAGTTAGCCAATTTGTTTATTGTTTATTTTCCCACAAAACGTGGTTCAAAAATAGACACTTTTCTGACGTTGATGAGGACTAGGACAATATAGGTAAATCTAACTCTTAGGTGATGGACTCTTGCTAGGGCCTGGAACCAAAAAAATGGAAAGTTCTTTCCTTTAAAGTTGTACATGTTGATTTTGTGATATTTTGTCACAGAGGGACTGGACCGATGCAAAATAATTCAATGAAATGGGCGATTTCTTAAAACTTCTAGAAGGTAAAAGGGTGTGTGGGGTAAAAGTTGCCTGATCTCTTAATTAATTGTGTGCATTTTAAACTCCTGGGGAGGTGGGACTTTGCCCATGCATATGCTTATGGAAATTTTTTGAATTTTAAAAATGGTATGACTACCCGAGTCACGTCATTTCATACCACTTCGCACCATTGCAAACGTTGGTCAGTAACTCTTGAGTTGACAAAGGTATTAAAAGGGAAGCATTCCATCCTTTCTCCATGTTAAAACTGAGGGCAGGATGGGCACCCACCTCCTAAACTGTGCACCCCAAATCGAGAGTAAGGTCTAAGGTCTACTTCTCCACTACCATAGTCACGTCGACCACGGCTGAACATGGAAACAGATTTAATCCGAGCTTAAGTCTTTGTCTAGCTCTCCTCCACTTATGCAAATTTGGAGTATTTTGTACCTGCTATGAACGGTCATCACTTCTTTCCATCCCTCAAACTGACATTTCCCTTTTTATTCAACTTATACGACGTACAGTGTACTTTAGACTTCAAATTTACTTCAACGAAACAAAGATTTTAAGCAAGCTGAGAAGATTCAAAACAGGCGAAAAAAAAATCCTTATTTCTCTTCTAATAGGTCTTATTTAAAGTGGTTTTTTTATAGCACAAATCTGTGATAGTTAAGCTTTCCATCATTAAAAATTAAGCTATAAGGTGACTTGTGTTTCCTAGTTTTTTGGCTAAAATGAAGTTTGCCCAAAAATGATTTGACGATAGGTCTATCCCGATTGGGCTGGCAAACTGGAAAATGGTGCTTCAAAAATGGCAAAGAAGTGCTTAAATAATGCTCGACTTTTGAAAAAGGTGCTCGAAAGTTACTGATTTTCATCGGTATGCCTATTTTTTTTTAAAAAAAAAGAATTGCCCTTTCGTTAAGTTGTTTATAAATGTTCAGAGAACTAAAACATTAATGTCTTTTGAGCAAAAAAAAATTCCTCAGTGAAATATACTTTAAAGCCTGCGATGATTTCAAATTGCTTCACTTCAAAAGCAACATTTCAACCATGTAACTTTTCGGGTGTTTAATTTACATTAGAGGGTGTTCAAGGTTTCGTACGCACCTTTGTACATGTGCTATACGAATACGTGAGAAAATCCTGCAATCTTAATACAGATTGGAACTGTTCGATAGTGACTTAAGTTTCTTTTGCGATACATCTTAAACACGGCTGAGTCTTTGCCATGAGTCTTAAACGCCCATTGTCTCCTGTAGACCAACGCCTTCATTCTGCTCGACACCCAGGGCTTATCTAAGGAGCAAACTTTGACCTTCTGAGTGGGCATAGGGGTATCGATCGCTTTGATCAGAGTGTTGTAGAATGCCTCAGTTTTATCCTTCGCAGTTGGCAGGCTCCCAGCTAAAGTCTGTTAACCATCGCCCAAGTGCACATAGGCTACTCTGACAAAACAATAACAAAACAATAGAGTCGCAAGTTTATACGTACAAGGAAGGGTTACATTTTTGCAAAAGTTGGCCGTGAAGCACTTATATTTCAACAGACTTAACTATTAGAGGGTAGTGTGAAGTGCTAGTTTTTTACTCATATAAACCATGTGAGCGTTAGTCCTACTAATGGAATTGGGCTTGTTACATATAAGGTAAAGGTAAAGTCACTTTATTTAACAGTCAGTAGTTCCTTCAGTTACGAATTCAAACTGGTATCAATGGAAGCCGACGGTGCTCCTTTTACCCCCTCCCTCTGTCAGTGCTCCGTCTTACGGATATTTAAAGCTATAGCTACACCGATCAGAGGAAAATAGAAACAGACGTTGAAGTCATCGAAAGCCGCGCACTAGCCATCTGAGTGACGACTGCTCCTCCTCCTACTCTTCTTCCTATAGAAATGCGCCAGAGGACTGGACAATGTAGAAATACACGTGGAATACCTCAACATTGTGTGGATTTCCTGTGTAACAGGCCCATACGAGGACAGAGAAAAACTCTGACCGGGGGTGACATTGGCATCTTTAATTCCCACGACCTGCTCCCGTCTGACCTTGTAGCTCAGTCGGTAGAGCAGCGGTGATCTAACCCGAAAGTCGTAAGTTCAATTCCCGATCCTGATCAGAGTTGTTCTCTGTCATTGTGTGGACCCAATTCCATTAGTAGGGCTAATGCTCACATGGTCTATATGGGTGGAAAACAAGCACTTCACATTACCCTCTAATAGTTAAGTCTGTCAAGTTTATATGGCCGAGTTCTAATACTTTGTGGAAACTGTAAATCAAGCGTTATTATACCAGGGAAATACCGGGAGCAAATCCTTTCGGAGTCGAGTGAAGAAGCAGCGAATAGGCCTAGTTCAATATATCAATATTAAGGCGTGGCTACGAGGCCTTATGGTCAAATCTCACGGCTCGGTTCTGTTTTCTTTGTCTCACAAGTCTCAAGGAAGAGTTCTAAACAAAACAATCTTGGAATTTAACCGTAAAGCCTCGTAGCTAACCATGAGTGAATATTGACATATCGAACGTGTGCTATTAGGAATACGGGACTCAATCCCAGGCCACATTAGAGGAAGGCGAATGCTTTCATTGCGCCACACCTCTTCCCCCAAAGACGAAAATTGTTGTGAAAAAAATTGGGAAACCAGGAATTTAGCAAAGTGTTTATAGGATTTAGAATTCGTGAGCAAAGGCCAACCAAAAGATCTAACTTTGCATTCCGGTCTGACGGGTTTGCAGCTAATGATATACTTTTTCCTGTAGCTCGTGAAAGTTGTTCTGAAGAGAACCTTTGCAATAAGCCACCATCTCTGTTGTCGTGTGACGGTTATCGAAATCTTCTTCTCTGGACTACACTCAGAACCGGATGAAAAATATAAATTACCATCCGAGAAACAAGAAACCTGAACCCTTGTTTATCAAATTGGCTTTGAAGCACCATTGACCTTCCTGCTCTGGGTCTCACTTGGTATATTAAAATTTACTTTCCGTCGAGTCGGCGGAAGTGTCGTAAAAATTCGCAATGGATGGTTTACAATAGAAATTTGTTTGGCGTTTACGGGCAAGGCAAACGGCAGGCTTCCTTATTTCAAAAAAGGTGTTCCCTTTTCTTGAGGATTTGCTGTTTCCCTCTTGTTTTTTTAGAATCTGTTAGATAAGTGTAGCGAACAGGCAAGAAAGCAGCCGAAATCAAGCGTACAAGTTTCCAGATTTTTGGTGGAACCTTAAACTTCAGCCTGCCGTTCGCTGTAAATCCTTGGAGACCCAGACGCAATCCAGTGGCGAAGGGAGAAAGGGGAAAAAATTTCACGATCGAGAAAGAAGAGCCCTTTTCCAATCTTGTTACCACCCCCATCCCAACGGAATGCCGCAAACGTGGATAGTAAGGAAAGGAACTTTAAGTGTCTAGTCTTCTAGCGCTGGAGCATTAATTGGGGACACTGTAAACTAAAATCGGCAATTAACACAAACCAAATTAAATGTTGGGTTTTGAGTAGAGGGAAAAACCGGAGTACCCGGAGAAAAACCTCTCAGTGCAGAGTAGAGAACCAACAAACTCAACCCACATATGACATCGAATCTGGGAAATGAACCCAGCCCACATTGGTGGGAGGCTTGTTCTCTCACCACTGCGCCATCCTTGCACCCCATAATGATGTATGTCATTTGAAGCCTTTCGTTGTACAAGATGTTGGGTACTTGATCAAAAAAGGGAACGGGAAACGCAAGTGTGGCTTCTTCTTTTCAGTTACCGGTACAATCTACCGCGACTCCAGCGAGTGTCTATCACAGCGACAATTGGCTCAAAATTTTAGGGAAAGCACTATTAAGTGTGTTGCGTAACGTTTAAACAACAGTTGCTCCCACCCTCCAGCGAAGAATTATCCATTTCTGGGACTTTTGTCGGAAAGGTCTTTGTGTGTCATGCTTCCTAAAAGGTCTTTTTACGATATTATATCAGTTGAACCCGACTTCAGGTACGACTGCCCCGGAATATTAATTGATGAATGCTCAAATCTCAGCTACCACACATTAATAACTCAAAATCATGATTATTCCCACAGAAATATCAAATAGTGTATTAAGAAATGCTATATCTGCGAATATTTAAGAATTATTCTACAAGGGCGCGCTGGATATGAAGTGATAGATAACGTGCTTCGTTGGTTATAATTATTTTATACGCAGCAAGCCCGAGTAGAATAATTTTTTTATTAAAATTCCGGGATCAACAACCCTTCTATGGTGTTCCGGGAGTAGTATTGTCTACTAAAGCATCGATTTATGCCTCGGTCAATTCCGGTCCAAAACGGCTTTTGTCGACCATGTTTTTTCTCAGAGCTGCAAAATGTTTTCAGCTCGCTTTATTGCTGACGCGTTCCTTAAGGACGGTGCCTACTATTGTTATTGCGCATACGTTCTGCGCATCTCCAGATACTCGGATTTCCTATCGGTGATTCTTACAAATACAGGGATATTTTTGCTCGGTTTAAAACTATCCGGAGAAAGTAGTTCTTAGTAAGTACTCTTGGTATCCAAAAAGAAAATTGGGGGTATAGCCATGCATTTTTGAGAGATAATTGAGCCTCAATTTGAGAAAGAACGGCATACATTGCTTTGTATTTTACAGCTTTTTACAAATATTATTCATGACTTACCTTTGAAAAATGCGTAGGTTACCACCAATTTTCTTTTTGGATTTCAATAATACTTGTTAAGATCTACATTTTCTGCATAATCGCACAACGGGGCAAAAATATCTTTAATTAGTAGGCACCGTCCTTAACCATAGTAGGTATACCAGAAATAGCAAAGGATATGGAGAGTTTTAGTAGCCAAGCAGCGCGCGCGAAGTGCGCGCGCGTTCAACGCTATCCACTGTTTCCGTAGATACAAAAAGCTGATAGCCTGTGTCTGGCGAGCCATTTAAAGTGCTGGCAATCTGAAATCCGTAGTTCAGTTTTTAATATTATCCGATACAATCAAACAAAGAAGCTAACATGTTGGCTCCAATTATCTAATTACTGGGTTGCCCTATGGCAAACCCAGTCGGAAATTAGGTAGATTTCCGTTTTTTTTGTAGTATTTTTTTTCCGTGTCGGTAAAAGTCTTGCCTGTCACTCCCCTGGTAAGTGGTGTCTTTGTGCATAGAGCCTTCTGAGCGTATTTTCTTAGGATCGAGAGGGTAGTGGAACTGCGTAGATTTCTCCGCTGGACACAGTAGAATCATTAACCTATTGTAGCCTGCAATGGCGTCGAAAGTCATGTAACGTGAATGGCGTTTTAGTGGATCCTTAAACAAAATATACCCTTATGGAGCTCAATAATGGAAAGTCAGTTGGATAAACTACGCAGGCGGTGAAAACCAACACCTGGAATCTCAAAAGCGACGAGTAATGGACTTCGACAACAATCTGTCGCCCGTCGAGCAGAAATCAAAGTGAGCTGCATTTCTAAAATAATATTTACCAAGTGTGCTGTTATGTAGAACACTGAAACCAAATGGAAAATTATCTGGTAACTTATGGGTTCAACAAAGACAGAGAACGAATCGAACACCTTAAGGGGATCTGTGATCAAATAGGAAGGGGTTTTTGCTTCTAATAGCAAATATGTTGTTTGTTTCAAAAAATTGTTCTCTGCAAATGGTGGCCTTTATGAATTCATCATGTTTTATGATATGTGTGCTGGATAGTTTTTATGGCAATAGTAAAGCATTTTCTTGTTATTCAAGGAAAATGTTCTTCAGGAAAGGGTTTGAACCTGAAGTACATGGTAATTTGACACGATTGAGTTTCTTGTCGTCACGCGCGCAATGAAATAGGAAAAGGTTTTCGCCTCTAAGAGCAAATATGTTGTTTGTTTCAAAAAATTGTTCGCTGGAAAAGGTGGCCTTTATGAATTCATCATGTTTTATAATATGCGAGCTTAACTGGATAGTTTTTATGGCAATAGTAAAGCATTTTCGTGTCAAAATGAGGTTAGCGTTTTTCTGTTGTGCTAACTTAATTAAATATAAATATACATTCTGCCTCGTGAGTTTGTTATTCTCGTTAACCAGCAATGGAAAGTCATTGCAACGCGAATGGCGTTTTAGTGCATCTTATGTTGCTTGTTCCAATAAAATGTTTCGCTGGAAAAGGATTCTGTGATATTTTCTGCCTTTGTGAATTATAATATCATGTTGTGTATTGAAGTTTCGACCTAAAGGTTGAAACGTGATACGGGAGGATATTTTTAGTATAACTCTGTAAGCAGGAAAGGTTTCGTGAAAATAAACAGGTCTGTTGGAAGCGTGCTTGAGTATCAACAAAATGAGCCCCAAAATCAGCAAAAAATTGTGACGCCGGTGAATAATAAAGTAGCTGCTATTTCCAAAATGATGGAATTACCTGGTGATAAATAACCTCGTCTTGGAGAGTAAATTTTTGACTTTGCAGAAACAATGGTGGGCGATTGTGATCTTTGTTTTGAATTCGCTCATTTATATATTGTCAAACTTTATAACACTTGACAGAAAAAGAAACTTACTAAAACCATATGCAGCCCAAGTTCGCGTCACTAGAGAGCGTGTAATAATTGATTACTAGTGGAAGATGACCTTTGAATAAAAGCGGTGTTGCGTTACAGGCGGGTGACCCGAAAACACTGACCCCCGGTCCATGGACCCCCCCACGGAGCGGGTCCATGGACTGCCTTACGGACCGGTCCACGGACTATCTTTACGGACCCCCTCTACGGACCACCCCAAAAAACACAGAATTAAAAATAAATAACAACTGAAAATTTGTTTATACCGGTCACGGTCTGGATAGACCACTCTTGCCGGTGAGATCTCAGTCGTTACGATCTGCAAATCAGATTAAGGCTCAGGCGTTGCCTTTTCCTTCGCTGTTGACCGGAGTGCTTCGAAACTAAGTTCTTCCGCCATTTGTTTGTTTTGTGTGTGTGTGGAATAAAAAATACATCTTAAAAAAAGGTCTTCCGCTATTTTGTTCAGGACAGAGAGATCGTGAAACCTGGGGCGAGTTCACAAACCCGCGGGAGAATGATCCGAACAAAATGGCGGAGGGAAAGAAAGAAAATACAAATAGGGCTTACTTATTATCAATATTTTTCTAAGGATTCCGGTCCACAGCGAAGGAAGGGGCAATATGTGATTAATAGACTTTGTACCCGAGCCTGAGCCTTAGTCTGTTGAATTTGCGGAGCGTTACGGTTGAGATTTCGCCGACACGCAAGTACGAGTGACTCGAGTGGTCTATCCACACAACTGGTAAGTCAAATCTTTAGTTTTTATTTATTTTCATTTCTATGTTGTTTTAGGGTGGTCCGTATAGGGGAGTCCGTAAGGGTAGTCCGTGGACCGGTCCGTGAGGCAGTCCGTGGACCCAGTCCGTAGAGGGGTCCATGGACCGGGGGTCAGTGTTTTCGGGTCACCCGTTACAGGCAGCCGTTGAGAATTTAAACGCGTTGTAAGACTTTGTATGGGAAATAAAATAAAATAAAATGAATAAAAATGACTTACCTCTGGTGTATTTTTGTGCCTTTGGAGCTTATTTTACCGTTTCGGGAATTCCGTGTTTTCAATGTTCTAAGACGAAGACTTCGTCTTAGAACATTGAAAACACGGAATTCCCGAAACGGTAAAATAAGCTGGGTAATGACAATCTGCGAGCCAGCGAGCCATGCGAGCCATGCGAATTTCGCATTTAAGTCTAAGCACCCATTTCAAATAGCGCTGATAAACAGTTATTAAGTCTAAGCACCCATTTTAAAACGGTTAGCTTTCAATAACTGTGTGACTCGCATGCTGACTCGCAGTCATGGCTCGCATGGCTCGCAGCCATGGCTCGCTTCTTGGCCCGCATGGCTCGCAGCCATGGCTCGCATGGCTCGTCCCTTGGCTCGCATGGCTCGCTGGCTCGCACATTGGTAAAACTCAAATAAGCTCCAAAAGGAGTTTTACCAATGTGCGAGCCAGCGAGCCATGCGAGCCATGCAAGCCAAGGGACGAGCCATGCGAGTCATGGCTGCGAGTCAGCATGCGAGTCACACAGTTATTGAAAGCTAACCGTTTTAAAATGGGTGCTTAGACTTAATAACTGTTTATCAGCGCTATTTGAAATGGGTGCTTAGACTTAAATGCGAAATTCGCATGGCTCGCATGGCTCGCTGGCTCGCAGATTGTCATCACCCCTCCAAAAGGCACAAAAATACACCAGAGGTAAGTCATTTTTATTCATTTTATTGAATGAACGTTGAATTGAGCGTTTTTTAGGCTTCATAATCTTCGGTATTTTATTTCCCATACAAAGTCTTACAACGCGTTTAAATTCTCAACGGCTGCCTGTAACGCAACACCGCTTTTACTCAAAGATCATCTTCCACTAGTAATCAATTATTACACGCTCTCTAGTGACGCGAACTTGGGCTGCCTATGCTAAAACCCGGTATCTTGCCATCACTTGACACAGATGCTTCACTGTTTGGCAAGTAAACATGCCGCGGTAACTTAATCACGGCGCCCGCTGAATTCCGGCGATGTCACTTTCGATTTGCGATTTATTTGTGCAGCCATAGGGAGCCCACACAAACAGTGTGTCTGTTTGTATGTTCGAAATATAAAGAAATGTATGGGAAATATTGAAGAGTCCTAATATAGTAAACTTACATTGAGAAATGACTATGTTAAAGCTCAAAATAACCTCAGTTGTTGTGTACTGTCATTTCTGCGGCTGAAAATGGTGAATTTGAGCGATTTGGTGGGTTTTCCGTTGACTGTTACTACACGTCCTTAGAAGGAGACAAGGGTGGAAAGCTCATTTTCGACCGCTCCAGCGTCAAGCCGATTTTCACCCAGAGATTAGAATCGCCCGTCTTTCAAATCGAACACCAGATAAACTGAAAGGTTGACGCTTCTTCTCGTGCCATTCAATCGAAGATCCATTCAAAATCCAAGCGCTAACCGTCAAATAATTTTCGAGAAATGCAGCTTTCGAAGCGACCAGCATCCGCGGCCGGGATTTCGTGTGCCAAGGAGCAACCGTCACGCTGTTTGCTCCACATTGATTGGATGTTGCTAAACAGTGCAAACCCACCAAATCGCTCAAATTCACCATTTTCAGCCGCAGAAATGACAATCCACAACAACTGAGGTTATTTTGAGCTTTAACATAGTCATTTCTCGATGTAAGTTTACTATATTAGGACTCTTCAATATTTCCCATACATTTCTTTATATTTCGAACATACAAACAGACACACTGTTTGTGTGGGCTCCCTATGATTGAACGTAGGAAAAATCTCTCAGAATGTTTGTCGCTGATCGTAACTGTTTATATTCTATATTCACGCTTCAAAATTAATTTTGTTTTCATGTTGTAAATATGTTATTCTCGAGCGACCGTCCTGGAAACTTCCTTCTGCTCTTTCTAAAAACTGTGTATCAATATTTATTTACTTTTGCATCAATATTTGTTTTTGCATAAAGCAAGCTAACAAAATCTGTACCTTTCTGAATTTGCATTTGTTAACGTTAATAGTATTTTCGGTCCAATGCTTCTGTTTTACGAAGGGGTATATGTCAGATGATCCGAGGGCACGCGTAAACTTGTGGTGAAAAGAAGTTTATCAACATGTCAGCCCAGAAGCCAATGTTTCTCACTTCCCATTTATTTTCTTCAATCTTTCTGGGTTCAGTACTTTGCTAGTAACCACATGTCTTCTCAGGCTATTTACCCAAGGCTTCTACCATGGCACTTAACTACAATGATAGACAATACCAAAACAATATCGTGCACTGTTAGAGCTACATATTACTCAAGGACAGATCTGTTTTCTCGTACGAATGTGTGAGGACCTGTGAGCCAAAGTGCCTTTGCTGGTATGACTTCTGGGTGACCCCTTACATGGTCTTAATGACCCTCCAACTTGAAAAAAATTGTCTGGAACGGTTGACGTACCACAGGCAACCCAGTGTACCCTCACGGAGGGTCCAGTTGTGAAATAATCCCCAACATGATTGCAGAAACTAGATCTACCCAATGTTACAGGGATAGAGTTCATAACAAGTCCGGTACGGATAAAGTGTTTCGAATTCACCATTTTCCCCACAAGCTTTTCAATAGAAAAACAGCTAGAAAAACTTCTGCCGCCATATATTGGCGCAAAACAAGGTAGGGGCACAAAAAGATATTTATACAAAGTGCATAACAGAGGTTCTTTTAAAAAGAATTTACAACGTTTTTAGGGAGTAAACTGGAGGCAAAAACGGAAAAGTAAACGGTACGTTTTGAGGACTGCCTTGGGGTGCATTCCTTTGCGATGATCCGAAGAAGGATCACTGATCTAAGATCACTTGGATCATGTTGCTTCAAAGAAACTGAAAAATCCTTTCCCAGAGTGGATTTATCGGTACCTCTGATGTACCGTGATCCAAGTGATCTTGGATCAGTGATCCTTTTTCGGATCATCCCAAAGGAACGCACCCTTCATCAACACGAACGAAAGAACAGAAGGAAGTCGGCATTCAGTTTATATTGCTCAGCTAAACAGTTGAAGTGTAATCTGCGAATTCTTGCTTTCGCTCCGACAAAATCCCCTTTCCATCTCCTCCGCTTTCCTTTGCGATGAAGTCTGGAAGCGGCTTTCCTCGTGTCTCGGGTAACAACATTGCGATTACCCCAGCGAAGAATGATGTGGCGCCGAAGACGACCGGTGGAACCCAAGCGAGTCCTGTAGCATCCTGTTAAAACAATAAAGAGTGAAGCAATGTAAACAATCAACTGGCGCAAAGTCTTTGAGGGGCTGTTCCTACAAGCCTGTTGCTAAGAACGAAATTCTGCCAACGAATGTCAGCGGTGTTCTCGAGGACAAGTGCCGCCCGCCGACCGACCGCCAAAATGGTTGCCGGTCGAGCAACGTATTTTTTAAAGCTATTGTTGTTAGTTTTTTGTCTCTGAATAACTTAGCACCTCTTTACATTAATGACTAATAATATTGTTACAGTCCAAGTCGTAATCTTAGATCCACAAACCAATGCCTAGCTCCTTTTCATCCCCAGGTCTTATCAAAGGACGTATGGTGACAGAGCATTTTCTGTGGCAGCTCCGAAGTTATGGAATGCTCTGCCCATCAGCGTTATGCAAAGTAGTGCACTCTATTTTTAAGAGGAACGTAAAGACTCATTTTGTTAGATAAGCTTTTTTGTAACGCAATTAATTTTAATTGTAAAATTGTAAAGCGCCATAGGTCAGTTAGTGTATATGGCATGCAAATAAATGTGTTATTATTATTATCACTATTACTATTATTATTACTATTATTATTACTATTACTATTATTATTATTATTATTATTATTATTATTATGGACATTTTTATTTTAGGTTGTTGGCTGTGTTACTTCTTATAACCTTGCAGGGTATCACCCTAGGCTAAGTTAATGTTATAATTGTCAGACTTCTTATAGCCTTTTCTTTCGTGTCACGTTCAAACAATATAAACATATAACATATAAACATAAACCTTTATTTACACACGATTGGATTTAAAGCTTACAAGCTTGTGGAGTCGTGTATGCTAACTACGTCAGAATAATATATACATGTAAAATGTTCGATAAGACTAACTAACGTAGAGACTGCTGTGCCGTTAAAGATAAAATCTTTGAAATAATCCCTGGCAGTTACCCGTTTCTTTAATTCCTTGAAGCTTAAATTGGTTATTTTTTCATTGAAGTTCACCAAATTCCATAATATAGGCCCTCGATAGGCTAATGAGTCTTTCATAAATCTGAATGAAGGGGTAGTTTCTAAAGAAACTGTGGTGCTGCGTCGGTGGGGAAGTAGTACACAAAAATTTGGTTTTATCAACGGAGTTGATAATGTAAATTGGCCACCGTACAGAGATTCTAAAAGCTGACGTTTCGAGCGTTAGCCCTTCGTCAGAGCGAATCGAGGGATTATGGGTTACGTGTAGTTTTTATAGTAGAGTAGGAGCTCGTTAATACCGTGAGGATTAAGGGTGCCGATTTGAAAGATGAATTTTTGTTCCAGATTCTTGCGGCTTTCCGTGGTACCTAGATGTAGGGAAAGGCCGCAGATAGCCATGTGTTTTTTGGAGTGGTTAGGCAGATTAAAATGGCGAGCGACTGGCTTGGATGCATCCTTGTCATTCTTCTCAACATCGCGAAGGTGTTCGCGGAATCGGTCACCTAGTCGTCTACCTGTCTCACCAATGTATAATTTATTGCATAACGTGCAGGTTATGCAATAAATGACATTTGCGGAGGTACATGTGAAACGATCGGTGATCTTAACAGATCGCTTAGGTCCCGATATCTTGCTAGTGTTAACAATGAAAAGACAAGTTTTGCACCGTGAGCGCGCGCATTTGTAAGTGCCGGGTTGCTCGTTAGTTTTGAGCGCGCTTCTAACTAAAAAGTTGCCTACGTTTTTGTCGCGTTTGAATGAAATAAGTGGAGGTTGCGAAAAGATTCTACCAGTCTCGGGATCATTTTGGAGTAATTTAAAATTACTAAGAATGATGCTTTTGACTGCGTGATTATGAGGATGGAAAGTGAGGGTGAATGGAATTCTGTCATTCTTATCTTTTTGTGACGTTTGTAGTGATGACTGTCGATCAAATTGTTGGGCGCGATGATGGCCCGCTTTGACCACAGAGACAGGATAGCCACGTTTTTCGAAGAACTGGCACATCTCCTCTGATTTGCTGGAAAAATCGGAGTCATCACTACATAGACGTCGAAGTCTAAGAAATTGAGAATAAGGGATGGAGTTCTTGACATGTGATGGATGTGACGATGAATACAACAAATAACTGTGTGAATCAGTAGGTTTGTAGTGCACACTAGTGCATAGCACGTTGCCTCTAATAGAAACTTTGATATCTAGAAAAGCCAATGAAGTTTCCGAAATTTCCCAGGTATATTTAAGAGCCGGATGAAAAGAGTTGACGGAGGTTATAAATTGATCGAGTTCTTCTCTGCTGGATGAAATAGCGCCGATGCAGTCGTCGATGTAACGGCCGTAGAGTTCAGGTTTGGGGCCGTTGTACTGATTAAAAAATTGGTTTTCAACATAGCCTACAAAAAGATTGGCATAGCTAGGTCCCATTCTTGTGCCCATCGCTACACCATTAATTTGTTTGTAATAGTTGCCGGCGAATGAAAAACAATTAAGCGTTAAAACTAGTTCAGCAAGGCGGAGGAGCGTTTCCGAGCTAGGTTCTTTGACAGTGCGTTGATCGAAAAAGTGTTTAAGTGCTTGAAGACCTTCGCTATTAGGAATGACTGTGTATAGAGATGTAATGTCCATGGTGAAAATAAGTTTGTCTTGGCCGGAGAAATTGAAATCGCGGAAAATTTGTAGTGCGTGTGTACTGTCTTTAATGTATGATGGCAAAGATTTGACGATAGGCGTCATAATCCTGTCTAAGTAGCTAGAAATGAGTTCGGTGGGGCAACTACAGGCAGAAACGATAGGGCGACCTGGGTTGTTGGGTTTGTGAATTTTAGGCAAGAAGTAAATGCACGAAGTTCTAGGGGTGTTGATGATGAGATTAGTGGCAGTGTCCGGTAATTCTTGATTAACTATAAGATTTTGAATGGTGTCTTTGACAAGTTTTTGATTTTTGGAAGTGTGATCTTTAGGGATTTTGGCATAAAACGAGGTATCCGAAAGTTGCCGCAAAGCTTCTTTTTGGTAAAGGTCGGACCGCCAAACAACTACCGCGCCGCCTTTGTCGGCCGATTTGACAACTATGTCGTTGCGTTTACTAAGATTTTTAAGCGCCGCCCACTCTTCCGAGGAAAGGTTGGAAAATTTAGTGTTGCGATTGAATTTAAGTTTGTGAATGTCGTGACGGCATTTTTTGGTGAAAAAATCTAAAGAGGCAAATTGTCCCTCTGGGGGAGTCCATTTGGATTTTCGAACTAGAAGTGTTTCAAAAATATCTTTATTAGAAGTGTCCGAATCATCCTCTTTGTCGTGAAAAAAGGCTTTTAACTGAACGCGGCGAAGGAATTTTTCGACATCTTGCTTAATAGAAAATTCGTTGGTGCGTTTGGTAATAGGGACAAAATTTAGTTCAGTTAAAAGCCTTTTTTCACGACAAAGAGGATGATTCGGACACTTCTAATAAAGATATTTTTGAAACACTTCTAGTTCGAAAATCCAAATGGACTCCCCCAGAGGGACAATTTGCCTCTTTAGATTTTTTCACCAAAAAATGCCGTCACGACATTCACAAACTTAAATTCAATCGCAACACTAAATTTTTCAACCTTTCCTCGGAAGAGTGGGCGGCGCTTAAAAATCTTAGTAAACGCAACGACATAGTTGTCAAATCGGCCGACAAAGGCGGCGCGGTAGTTGTTTGGCGGTCCGACCTTTACCAAAAAGAAGCTTTGCGGCAACTTTCGGATACCTCG
>NC_090877.1:7598606-7603606 GCF_036669935.1 Montipora foliosa | reverse complement strand
TGGAAATTGCGAATAAACATGCCCCGATAGGGAAAAGAAAAGTGAAAAGTAAATCTTCACCGTGGATATCATCCGAACTGAGGCAGAACATGAGAAAGCGTGATTTTCTAAAAAAGCAAGCAGTCAAGCTGAGTTCTCATCAAATGTGGAATGATTATAAAAAGGCACAAATCAGCACAGCTCTGCACAGCTCAATACATGTATCTAGTCTAAGAATGATAATTATCAACTCAGTTCTTGTTTTAATGTCACACCTCACTCAAAGAAATAATTCTTTACACCTAACCTTAAATTTAACTGCTTATCATAACTTCTTTAATTAATCTAAACACTGTAATATTACAAGTTTTGTGTAATAATCATAAGAAATTTAAGCAAAATGCTTTTCCTTGCTCAACTACACACACATGAGAAGAAAACAAAAAGAAATAAACAGGAATGGAATTTTGTTGTTTCTGGATGTGCATGCATTCACAATTAATTACAAGAAGAAATCATGAAAAGCTCTAGAAAAAAATGTAAGAAAAGATTCACTTTTACTACTGTAGCTGCAGTACCTTGCATGTGGGAAACAAAAACAATATTATTGCAAAAGCCAGATTAAGTTGACCTGAGGCAAACAGAAACAAAGGTTTTTTATCTCACCTCAGATAAAAACCATGGCCACCATGAAGTTTAAAGAAGTTTGTTATTTTTGGCCTAAAGAATGCTGCCTTGTGTCAGCCACATGCCCTTTTACCTAGAGTACATACATTTATGTACATGTATGGATGTACAAGGTCTAAAATACTTTCAATAAACCTTTTTTATACCAAGTACATTAAACTGAGAACCATTGAAAGCTGTAGGGATACTTGAAGCCTGGTTTTTAAGTTACAACATTTGAAGATTATATACTGTACTTGTAAAGTGATTCTCTATTTTTTTTAATTTGGGTAAAGGTATTTTTGTCAACACAGCCAAATTAAAAAAAAAATTGTAAAGAGCTCTGAAAACAGAAAGCAAAACCTGGGATGAGAAGAGAGATCAAAGGTTTTCAAAGTTTTTTTTCAGAATTGTGACTTTTGCAGGTCCCACACCCATGTCTACACATAAGTTCAAGGTGTTGGCTACTACAGCTGCACTCAGATTAAAAAGAGTAATTCACGGCCTTGTTAATATATATGTTCAGGTCATTTTGTTTCTTAGGTTAATTTGCAACCAAACTAGGTCATTTTGTTTCAACCTAGGGCAACTTGTTTCAACTTAGACTGTCCATTTGGGGCAGGTATAAAACACAGGTTTCAGGTCATTGTTTTACCAATAGATAGCATCTTAAACATGCATTAAAGCTAACCTTAAGCCTAATTACATGTGTAGGCCTAAAGAAACATGTTTAGGCCTAATGTTTGCACTTGTGAATGGTTAGGGTTGTTTCTGAATTGGTATTGGTAAAACAACCTTTGACCTGTGTTTTGTAACTGAGCCAAACTGACAAGACAACTTGATCTAGGTTCAAACAAGTTGACCCATGAAGGTTGAAACAAAATGACCTAGTTTGGTTGCAATTTAACCTAAGGAACAAAATGACCTACAGCATATATATGTAAATGTACGCAAACATCCCACGCCCAACATTAAAACATACATGTAGGTGCAGGTCTTTAATTCATAAAAATTTTTAACTTCACTAACATATTGATGGGGCAAAGGACCACCTGTCTGTGCCTTCACTTAAGTGTACACTACATTTTTTACGATTAGCTCGTGCAGGTAATCAAGGCATCTTTAAGAAAAGATGTGAAAAGCCCAACAATGGTGTTTTACATTGAAGATTACACATTGCAATAAACATGACAGGCATACACATAAAATTAATAAATTACTATTGGAGTATTTTACTGACTGAATACCAAAATGGCCACCAACAAACTATAATTCTTTCGTCTTTGTGTTAATTAGGCTAAGTTCGTGTACATGTAGCCTCATTGACACATGTAAAATTGAAAGAATTTGGGCTGTAAAACGAGGCTACTTAAGCTAATTAACACAAAGCCAAAATAATATTTTGTTGGCAGCCATTTTTGCATTTGGTCAATTGGCATCAAATGAGGAAGAGGAACTGCTGGTCTGTGAGCCTTGCAAGTTTAATACAGCTGATTGCAAGTGAAGTATTTATATTATTGCAGACAGCAAGAGATAAATTATTGAGATCTGCAAAAAATCAAAACCTCAACTAAGTTTATTTGAGACACTAAGATGTGAAGACTGCAGCCAAGAAGATAAAGCTGACAACAGGTATTTCTCTGACTCCCAGCTATTATCTATATACTGGTATATGTACATATCCTACTAGTAAAAAATGTACATCAAAGAAAGCATACATGTATTAACTTACATGTTGTGCACTTCAGCGACAGGCAAGATTTGTGCACTTCTTACTTCTTCCAAGAATGTAATTTTTGCTGCCTTCACATCTTCACGGACAGTTTTTCTTTCACTGCGATTTCTGAGATGATGATTTCCGACTGAAAAGAAGAGGCAAGACTTGAGTAACAACAAAGACAGTTAAGCCTACAGCATTTTATTTTTTGCTATGTACTTTTTACTGCCATCATTGGTATTCACTGCCATACTTGACAGACTGCTGATGTGACCTTGGAATTCCAAGGGAAGCACCCACAAGGGACATGATTTTTAGTGTTATGTCCCTTGTAGGTGCATGTTATTGGTGACAAGGAACTTTCTAACAATAATAATAATAATCAATTTATTTAAGTCTCACAGTTATTTAGCCGAGCATGAGTGCTCTACTAATAATTGGGAGACTACAAATCAACTGAAATCAGAACAAATCAAATGAAATGTTCAAATCAGACCAGGGACAAGCCACTTATTAGAGCTGCGCACAACAATGACAGCGACACAAGAAACACTAAGAATAAAGACAACAACATTTCATGCTAATTTTCACACTAACATTGAAAGGGTGAAATGTTTCAGCAATACCAACATTTCAAGAACTTTGGTCTACGCTACACAGGGAAACAGGAGCACAATAACACATGTGATAAGGGGACAAAGTTTCCTCTTAATTAAGTGGCCTCTGAGGTAACCCTCCGCACTCAAGCCCAACAGTGACTGGTAGCAGCAAAAAAGCTGATTTACAGTATAATTAAAACATGCATCAACTAATAGGGGTGGCAAATGATACCTCCAAAATATTGGCACTCACAAACTTTTCATCCTATCTTGAAATCTCGACAGCCTTTGCGAAGAGTCTCGAAGTCTTGTTTATATTACATTTATTTCCATGTGAATAAATGTTTTGGTCTCGGTCTCGGATTCACAAACATGGATCTCAGCATCTCGGCGAGTCTCGGATTTTACCATTTGAGACCCCTACTATTATCTATAAAATTCCTTGATGACAACCTAATTGTGCTACGTAAAAAGAGTCATTACTCATCTTCAATAGGGAAGTGATGTCGTCCAGTGGTTAGGGCGTTGGGTTTGCATGCGGTTGACCCGGGTTCAAATCCAGTTCTAACCTCTGATTTGGATTTGTTTCTGCATGTCCCGGATTCAACTGGGGAACTGCCATTGTTCTACCAGTAATAAAATTACGAATAATGTTGTTACATTGGCCGGTTATCCCATATGCTTTTAACTTCAACAGGAGTCGCTCATGTGGAACTTTATCGAACGCTTTCTGAAAGTCCAAGTAGACTAGGTCTACTACATCCCCATCCTCTAAAATAGTATTGATCTCATGCACTGTTTCCAAAAGATTAGAGAGACACGACTTGCCGTGGACAAAGCCGTGTTGGTATGGGCTGAGGTTGTCACGCACGTGGGTGTAGAGATGTCTATAAAGTAATTTCTCGAATACTTTACATAAAATGCAAGTAAGAGAAATAGGTCTATAATTGCATGCATCATTGAGTGAACCTTTCTTATGTAAGGCAGTAACTATTGCGCGCTTCCACGGGTTGGGGATATATTGTTATGTGTCCTGACGTTTTGCTTATCTCTGGTGATTTCAATTTTCATCTCGACAGCCATACTGACTCTGACGCTGATAAATTCTCGGATTTACTGGAAACTTTTGGTCTCATACAACATGTTACTACACCTACACATTCATCTGGTCATATCTTAGACCTTGTTGTGACTCGATCATGTTATGATTTGCTCCTACAAACTCCACGTACAACGTTTTTCATCTCTGATCATTGCTTTATTGAAACTGCTATGGCTTTTCCTCGCCCTGAACTTTCTATAAAAGAAATCTGTTTTCGTCAATACAAGAAGATCGATATTGAGACTTTCAAGAACAACATCCTTGACTCTAAGCTACACCACAATCCTCCAACTGACCTGTTAAATCTGGCCAAGACCTACGACAAGGTACTTACTGATATTCTAGACAGAAATGCTCCTTTATTGCATAAAACGGTAACTGTAAGGCCTATGGTCCCGTGGTTTAACCCTGAGCTTAAAGCCTTGAAAGCAAAGCGAAGAAAGGTAGAGAAGAAAATGTTGCGAAGCCAACGGAAATCTGACAAAGATGCCTATCGTGAAATATGCAACAAGTACACAAAGGTACTACACGACTGTAAACATCTTTACTACACTGAACAAATCAATCAATGTGCTGGGGATTCCGGTAAACTGTTTCAGGTTGTCACCTCGTTGTGCAATAAGAAGCAAGAATGTCCACTGCCACCTCATAATGACAGTGAGACTCTCGCCAATGATTTTGGTGATTTTTTTTGCCGCAAAATTGATCTGCTAAGAGAGGAAATTGACAGCATTCATATGGTTCCACCACAAATTAATTGTTATCCACCAGAAATTCAACTTCACTCATTTTCTACCGTTACAGAATCGGATGTTCGTGCTGTCATCATGAGCTCCTCTAGTGCATTTTGTAAACAGGATCCAATTCCCACATGGCTACTGAAGTTATGCATTGATGAACTTCTCCCAGTAATAACCGAAATGGTAAATCTCTCCAT
>NC_090877.1:7581106-7593606 GCF_036669935.1 Montipora foliosa | reverse complement strand
ACAATGATTTTCTCAAAATTAACCTTGTCACACGAGGCGAACTGTTGCGGGGACCCTTCTACGCGACGTGTCGCAGCGACTTATCGCCTAGCATGTCCCGGCCTTTATGAAGTACGTCAGCACTTCAGGGTAAATCTTCATTTTCTCCCCTAAATGAAGCGCCGTCCCTATCAGTGTCATTTTTGAGGAACTGCCACACCCTTTTCATATTAAAAAGGTTGAAAAACACACGAAGTGATTACAATAACGTGAATTTATATTTTGAGATGACTTTCTCTTGCCGTCGCAGTCGTCTTTGTTTAAGTTCCCTGAGCAACTTATGCGGTTGCGAAAGAAGGCTGAAAAAAAAGTACGGCTTCATTAAAGAGTCCTGGTCTTCGTCAACCTTTGACCGCCAGTGTAACATGGGGTTCAAATCTCGTTCAACGCGAAATTTACCGAGCCGCGAAAAATTTGAGTATATACTAAAACAGTGAAATAATATAGCACAAAAAGACGATTTTAACTCAGTCATTTATTCCTGCAAAGATCACAACATTTTTGGGCGCAAATTCCGCGCGTATTGCTCGGAGGTGAACAGCAAAAGATGTCCTTGAGTTTGACTAGCCAATCAGCGCTCGTGTTCAATGCTATCCACTGTTTTCGTATTTACTAAAAATACATATCTCAATTTTATACGAGAATATTCATATTAAATAGTCAACTTATAGAAATGAATGGAAAGAAAAACGTATTATAGTACGTACTCAAGAACTACAAATTAAACGAGGCGGTTGAAATGAATTTATCAAGCGCATAGTGTTTTAATAGAAACGTAACTGATCCAGAGGCAAATTCTTTTCGCCAAAACGTATCAGGTGCAGAATGCTGCAGCATGTTTTCGTCTCTGTCTAACAGTTGTTTGATGTAGTTTACAACTAGTTCTCGGACCCGTGTTCTCCTCATGAGGACCCACAGACAGAAACTATTATAAATATTGAGTTAGCATATCTTACAACACATTTTTTATTATCATTTGTCTCATTTGTTCAAAACAATGTTTTTCACTTCAGATTCAATTACCATCATATGTGATTTATTTCTTACATCTTTCATATCCCTTACATTTTCCTTTTTTTGTTTGTTTTTTTTTTTGGGGGGGGGGGGAGGGTTTTCCCTTTTTGCATTGTAATATATTTTCAGGTTTCAGGTTGTAGGTGTGAATTTCACTTAAATAAAGTACGACTGATATTGTTTCATTTCATCATGTCACTGTCCCCGCAACCTGCGACCTGCTAGCTACACTCTGCGAAAGACACCCTCCGTTTTGGATACAAAACAACTATAAATTTCCTTTATAGTTTCTTTCTATAAGCACGTTGATCAACAGTAATCAGATGCTTGGTCTTTTGCAAGACATTTCACTACAGCTAAAACCATTGAATTATATAGATATATAGAAGAATGTGCTTTTCATTGGCAGGATTACTTAAAATCACAATGAGATTTTGGGGGCCTTAAAATTAAGTTTAGTGAAGCCGCGCGCAGAAAAAGAAAAAGGCGAACAAAAAAAAAAAAAAGTCGGTTGTAGCTTTACTGCGATATTACTGTGAAATTGTGAATATCCGGTGCCCTTCATATTAGACCCATAATACTAGCCCCTTTATGACCTCAATCCCTTTTGCAAGCACCCGTTTAACTTGTCTTTACAAAGCCACATTTACATTGCTGAATATCTTTTCTCCATTAGATATGATTAGTATAAAAATCTTGGAGACACTAAAGCCCTGGCACGCAAAATGTTTTCTTCCGGATGTCGTCCGCTTCTCAAAATACATATTTCGCAATTGTTAGGGAGATAAAGCAAAGCCGATTTTCCGTTACGGACGGCAACCATAAGTTTTTTTTTTTCTTATTCGAATCTTTTGCCAAGCCGTCTGTCCCAGTGTAAATGAGAAAGTCTCATCTTCTAATATTGGTATTCGAAGGATTACAAAAAATGGGCATCAACTTGGACTGCTGATATTGCGGTTACAGCTAGAGGTCTCCAGATCCTTAGGTGCTGACTAATAATCAACAAACGGAGTTGGGATATTGCGAGGCTAACACTGGCCAAAAGCTCGTAATGATGTTTTCGCCACCTCTCCACTCCCTCCACATTCGGTCGTTTAAAAAGGATTGGAGATCCTCGCGATTGATGCCCCTTTTCTTCTTCACGGCAAGTTTCAGGTTCGCCCAAGCCGATTCAACCTCTTGAGTGTGTATTCCACTTACGGGATCTACAAAATTATCCGCGTGTACTACAACCCTGTGTCGCGCCACATGGATGGGCAAGTGCCTGGTGAGGTTGTAGTATGCACCCCAGTCGTCGGTGTGAACCTCGCTCCCTGGTTGAAGACATTGGACCAATATTGGAAGGAGAGTTTCGCGATCTTTTCTATCCACTACCTGGTAGTATCCCCTCGCAGGTTGAGTCGCACAACTGATGACTCCAAACACCCACAAGTCTGCTGCCCTTCTTTCCCTGTTGAACTGAATCAAAGAGTGCTCGATTTTAACCTTTTGCAATCGAAAAAATCGATCAAAAGCACAAGCACAATCACAAAGGAACCAAAACACAAGCAAAGTATCATGATAATAACTGATATAATAACGAAACGATTTGTTACCATCTGGGTAAACCTATTTCAGGGTGCCTACATGCGTTAGGTGTGTGTGGCACTTATGCTCATCGTTTCTCTCATACTGTATATCGTTCCAGACTAGTATACGATAACTACAGTAATCTACAAAAACCAAGAACTTTACCTTCGCTTTATGATTGAATTTGCTTTCGTCGCACTTTACAACAGACGTACCAACAAAAGGAATGATTGGGTTCACCTCCAGATCTCTTGAGCAAACGTCCTCAAGGCAACGAAATACCCTACACACAAGATTTTTGTTTATGCCCATCATTCTTGCTGTATCCCTGCGGGAGCTGTCAACAGACCAAAAATAGCACATAAAGATTAAATCCCCAAGTGCTATTTTTGGGAAGCAAGCGAAGAAGCTATTTGTTCTTATACTTCTCTTTTTGCGACAGGTTTTGCACCTCCTGTAAATAAAAACAAGGTACTGTATGAGCGCAACCACAGCGCGACTTCTTCCTTTTCATAAATCTAAACCGGTTGCGAAATGCACATAGGAGATCCTTTGAAGTGCATATAGTCCAGCCTGGAAACGTTTTTGTACCTTAATCTAGTGAACTTGTCTAGTGCAAAGGCAACTTTTTTTGATATCTTTTTTAGTGATCAGAACGGCTCCCGATCTCGCGGTGACTGTAACTCAAGATAGCGATGAGTGAATAAACAAGTGAATGCAACTTTCTGTGACAACTATACGCCACTTGCTCCATATAAATGCTATGCTTTTAAGGTAGCTGAAATCAGAATAAAAATGTGTTTGCCTATTTACCATCCTCGACCCCTTTTTCCTTCCATGGGAACTAAGTACTCCGTGCTTGCAACAGTCTCGTCTCCAGAGCCCGCTTTCCTTTTAGTCAGCGTCCACTTATCAGCGTCACGATCAAGAACACTGGCAACAGGCCAAAGCAGGAAGTCCGCAAATCACAAACTTGCGGCTCGTCTACGCAAGCGCAAAAATTTGAAACAACATTGGTCGTAAACTGTTACAAAAATAGACATCCGTTGCCTGCAAACAGGCAACGAAAAAAATTCGACGAGAGAAACGAGTGGGAGTCGATGGGTGAGACCGCGAACGAAGCGAGTGGGATGCCTGTGCAGTCCCTCATCAACAGACCGCTCTATTGTAGGCTCGTTCCACTCGCCCTATACCAAACCTGGACCTGTTCGCAGGCTAAGACATTCCCTGCAACTAATTGGCCAGAATCAGGGTTCTTGGTGCTGACCAAAAGAGAAGAGGGCTCCGGTAACGAGAATGTCGTCGCAGGAAAATAGAATGTACTCAAATCAAACAACCGGGTAAAATTATCATAAGGGATAGTAGATGCAATAACTATGAAATGAAATGATGACAAAGATGAAATAATCAATTTTAAAACATTATTAACTTTTAGCTGGAAGTAGTTTTCAGACTAGACACTTGGTCTACTCTGATTTCACGGGTATTTCATCATTTGAAGGTAGGCTGCGATCGTTTTGCCAATCCTGTTTCATTTACTCCGCATTCGACGTCATATCGATTTCAGTATATCCTCTTCAATAAGTATGTTTCGTATGGGAACAATATAAAGTTAAGATGCTGATCACCACAGTTATCAATTAACGTTACTCGTGCAGTAAAGGAAAGGAAAGCCTGGAAAAAATCAATAACGTTACTGCTCAAGTAATGTTAATTAATAACGATTATCAGCATCTTAACTTGATTACCTCCGAGGTTCAAATACACATGGCTTTCATGCGTTAAGTTTCGTGAAAAAGAATATGTCGGAATGCACTCTTACCATTGAAATCCATCGATATGAGCTTCTGACTTTTCCACCATTACCATATCTTGACAGCATCCACCACAGTGCAAAGCGTTCGGCAGGAGCGATCCTCGTTGAAGCCATCGTATGATCCTCCTTGATGAAGATTGTCTCAGTAGTGTAAAATAGCGCAGGTCCATCTATTTTGATTTTTTGGAAAGCGTTTTAAAACGATGGATTTTAAGCAGAATCTTCTGAATAACGAAACGGATGTGTAGGAAATACGATCACACGGACTGAGTAATCTTTTGCTCGAACTTATCTGTAGGTGGTAGGTTAAACAATAGGCTTGGAAACCGCAGGATGTCACTTCACTAATAAAAAAAAGTGTGATCGTTTATGTTTAAAGCCGTTTATCTTTTAATTTTTTGATATCTTTCTCAAGAAAGATAACCGAGAGCAGGGTTTCGTCTGAGTAGTAAAAAGCAATCGGCTACTCATTAATAACTAATCCTTGCTGGCGGGTCTGTTAATTATCATTTATGAAAAACGTCATTAATTAATCAATCACTTCAATACATTACCCACTTCTTTTGATTTTCCCTTTTCCACTTTATCACAGAGCAACTAGTATTTTCGTTGGGGCGTCCAGCTTCTTAGGGCTTGGCAACCAGAGTTCCACATTAAAGCTTTTCGACAAAAAGCAAAGGTTGCAAGCAAGTTAAATAGTCCAAATCCATTACATGTATACCCAGTAACGTATTGAGATATTTAAAAAACGGATTTAAAAAAAGGGCTTGAAATAACTTTCCCATCAGTGACATGGAAGGCTGGATGTCACGTGGACTAATAATTTTTACTTATCTCTGAAGTATCATTGAAAAGAGCGTTATTCGAGTGATGCCTTGGGACGTTTCTCGGGTCTTTGGTTTTTTTATCTTGCTCACTTGCTCATGGAAACAACTCCATATAATCCTCAGCAGTTGAGAATCATTATTTACAGTAATCTGCTTTGGTCAGGGGCACCCAACGGGAATATAGTTCAAAACCAGTAAAACATAGGGCGCGTTCTTTTGGGGCTATTCCGGAATAGGAATACTCCGAATATATGGTAATCGTGTTCTTTGGGACCAATTCGGCAGATGCGTTCTTCTGGGAATTGGTATTTCGTGTATTCTTTTATTATTCGTCAACCGGAATAAGAATAACCTGAGTCCCAAAAGAATGCGCCCATAGCATTGTTAAACGTGTTTTCGTATTTCAGCGTTAGATATAGGCGTGTTTTTATCCGCTAAAAAATTTTCATCTGTTCGGATTCCCTAGCTGAAAGTCTAGTGATCCGAAAATTATAGGGATCAAAATAATCGAAGCGTTTCGAAAATTTCCGCCAGAAAAAAGGCTCCCGGAAATTCTAGGAGACCTTTTGAGGGTAAAAATACGTTAAAGATAGGCAATTATGCCATGTTTTAGATGTTCGAAAATCCCAGGACAGGCAGACAAGCAAGGAATTTTACAACAAATGTTCCGAAAATTCCAGATCTCAAATCGTCTACCGAACAGGTATTTTCCGAAAATTGACGTTGGGTGCCCCACTTTTGTCATGTGGCGTTCTGTAGTAATAACTTTTGCCTACGCGATTCATAATAAGGAGTGGGGATAACTTACTTCTAGTGGAACTTTTGCAAGCACGTTTTGAGAGAAAAATGGAGAGACTCCTTCTTTTCTCTTTGCTTAAAAATACTGCAAATGCGACCTGCAACCACATCTTGTTTTCTTTGCCGAACACAGCGTTCATTGACACTGACATATCATCATTCTTTTTACGGATAGATTAGTTTTGCGCTTGGTCGACATTGTTCTGGCGTGCTTCTAGCTAGACTAGGTGATAAGCGCGGGTTCAGTTAGCCATCATAACCTTTCCACTGAAGTTCACAGATCACACATAACTTCTTCGATGAATAAGATAACTTTATATATCAGCAAAAGTCTATTAATTATCAAACAGCCTGCTTTGCGACAGGAGGCAACCATAACTAATCGAGGTAAGAAAAGAACTGCGAAAATTAGTTGATTTTTTTTTTTTTTAATTAGTTTTTTTTTCAAATGTTGAAATTTTTTTTCCAACAATCATGATAGATTTTTAATTACGAAGTTCTAATTAGTTACAAAATTGGAGTTTAAGAGAATCTCAGGGAACTCACTATTTTTTCCTTAAATGAACACATCTTAATTTAGATCTTTAAGTTTTTTTTAAGTTGAATAAATTAGATAATGATATTTTAACTTGCAATCTTTTGTAAAGAAACTTTTCTGTTAACCGCGGCGCCTGTCGTAGATCTTTGAGCTGTGCGTTTCTTCAGGAAATCAGAACCCAGATTTGTAATTCGGTGAAATTAACGTTACGAAATATTTTTTAAAAAGGTCAATCCAGTATAATGTAAGATAGCAAACTAAAGTTGCCGCCCTACTTATAGGTGGTTTGGGTGTAGTAATTTATATTTGATTCGGCATTCTTTTCAATATGTCCAGGATTCTCACTTTCGTGAAAAGAAACGCGCCGTCGGATGTAACTATTCAACTATGAGTAAATGTAATTACAATTATTTTAATGTCTAAATCTTGATCCTCTTTAAACGGTGCAAGATCGACTGCGGTACCAGCCACTTGGCCTTCTCGAAGAGTTGTCGCTCCTCTGCTGGAGAAAATTTGAAGAACTTGTCCCTCCTGCACAACAGCAAATCTGTAAGATAAACATCAGCAAGTTAGATTCGCGTGTAAGATCCGGAAATGCTACTCCTATCGCAAGTTAAGGTAGCTAGTTTTGCCCACCAAGCCCAAAACAGCGGCTCTCCCGCACCAAATCGCCTTGAAGGCTGGGATGAACGGGCGACCGCTTGCTATTGTAAACTTGCACGTATGTCTGCAAGTGTTTAGTTTGATCAATAAAGATTTAATCAATCAATCAATCAATCTATAAAGTGCATCAAACTTCCCGTAAAGTTCTAGGTAATTGCAAAAATTCGATCAGCTTATTTTCAAAAGCTAGCCTTTTTACATGTTTTCAATGAAACAAAAATTAAAATAACTACCAAGTTTGGTGCCTTGAGATGCCCTCATTTTGGCTACGAAGGATTACCAAATCACAAAGGGTACGACTGTGTAGAACTTGGCCCCACCCCCAGGCAAAATCCTAATTTTAAATGCATATATTACAAAAACTGTTACGCTGTCATCGGCATCGTTATTTTCCTGGCATTCTTATTTATGGAGCCAGTCCTAAGAAATGTGGAAGTGTTCAAGTATATTTAGCATTAAATCAAAAAGGTATGTCCCACGTCTAAACCTTGGATTGTTTACTGGTTTCATTCTTACCTTGCCCGTAATGTAACAGGGGCGGAACTAACTTCAACTTTTAAAATAAATTTTGAACAATTTTGGGCCCACACGCAGGTGAACATTTTCCTGTCAAACCCAAACAACGGACTCTTGATGTTTTCTGTGTGACGTTGCGCATAGTCAGTTGGCTTTAACGTCCATCTGAAGCAGTTCCGTTTAAAAATGTTCCGTCGTATACGCACCGACTCGTCAGCCTGGAAATCAAAGATCAAAAGCAACATTGCAACTGCATTATTAATGCGAACTCTTGTATTCGGAATCATTTACGTTAAAATTCAATCGTTCGATCCAATGGAAATAATCGTGCTGACCTTTTCAAAAATTGCACATCGCAGTTTCTCAACGTCACATTCCAAAAACTCCTGGTGACGCTGATAGCACTCCTGGTCGTGCATATATTGTCTACCTAGACGGTAGACCACGTTGCAACCCAAAATCCTGCATTTCACCATTCTCTTCCAACAGTCTTGCAGATGAAGATGTATGTGTGACCTGGGTTGGAGGCAGAGATCGATTTAAACACCTGATTAGACATATAGCTACCACGAGCCCATAACTCATTGTCAGGCGTCATTCTTGTAAAGGGTTAAAAAACTATATATGAAGATATAAATAGATGATGCAAATTCGGGTACAAAAGGAAGTTCAAGAGAAACCTGAAGACGGAAGATTTATTAATTGTTTACTAACCTCGGTAAATTTTTACCACAATTTAGTGGACATGGTTTCGGTTTTTCAGCGCAGCCTTCCTCGTGACTTTCAAGGCAAAAGCGGGGGAATTTTCCAAGGCAATGCGTGCATGTTATTTTGAAGTAGGGGCATAGAGCAAGATGGTCTTGTAGTGATCTTCTATGGAAGGAACCAGAGCAACCATGTTGGCAACTTTGTACAAGGAAAGGGCAACTCTTGTAATGCGCTTCCTTCTGTTTGGATTGTCCAACCCAAGAGCAACCTTCGTTAGTACATCGCACTTCTACCCTATCGATCACTGAACTGACAACGATACTGACACGGAAGTCACGGTCGGCTATTAACATTCTACAGAGTGGGCACTTTATGGGTCGATTGCCTCCACTCCTGATGAGGGCCAACATGCACGCGCGGCAGGAACTGTGACCACATATCAGTGCAACTGGTTGGTTCTTCAGTTCGTGGCTGAAACAAAAAGTTAAAAAGAATAAGGCATTTCTTAAGTTGCCTCAACACAGTTTCAATAATTTCTTGGGACTTTATTAAAATGATTTGTAAAACAGCATGAAACCTAAGAAACAACACAAATTATTGCTTAACATGATTTGCTCATTGTGATTTACTAAGTAACACCAATGAAAGATATTTAAATCACCCTTTACTTTGTATATGAAAGCTTAAATTGCAAAAAAACCAATTCTTTGAAATTTTCGAAAAAGGTGAAAGTTTCTTGAAATTGCTGAAAACGGTTTAATTTTGATCCACATTAAAAAACCAACAGACATGTTTCACTGATAACGATAAAACAATGCGCACCATTATTATTACGTTCAACTTAAATTTTGCTACCTGGAAGTATTTTACTCGGCATCAATTGCAACGTCTTGTCCCCGCGGTTGGGACTATCTGCTATCCCAAATTCTATATTTTTTATTTTTTTTACAAAGATGCTGGGGGTATTAAGAGGGTCCATTAACATTGAGAGAACGAGGCTGCGTCTTCCTATGACCTAGCTAATTGCGAACTTATGCGCTGCCAACCTTTTACTGTTACCATGCCGCCATTTCTCTCCTCTCTGGGGACATAAAGTTCACATAGTTGAATAAACCATACACCGGCGGCCACGCAGTTATTCAAGTCAAGCATCGGAGGGGTATTCTTAATTTGCTTAGAGCTGTTTTTGTCTGTGTACTGCAATTTTTGGCATATCTTTAGAAGCTCTGATAAGGTTACATGATGCCCAAAGAGATGCTTACAGGCTCCCCCGCCTCATCTCGACCCAAGCCCCCACTCGCTTTTCCCAAGCAGTTGTTCTCGGTTTCCCGACAATCTGGGAGCCTGAAACAGGCTACACCCAACATATCCTCAACCCATTCCCTATTCTTAATTTGCTCTGGATTTACTAATATCACTAATTTTGTTGATATGGATTGTGGGAAATGGTCATATATATTTTAAAAGACAACACTAGTGTATGTACGTAGGACTCGAACCTGGGAATGTTCATTATTAACCCGTCACCTAACCACTTGACGTCCTCACCGCTAGCTGCTCAGGAACACTATTTTAAACTCTATATGATAATGCTGTGTTATCAAAGGGCAACAAACACTATTACACACTGCAAAGGCCGCTTTCTAAACTTTACGATGAAGCTAAACATTTTAAAATCAAAGCTCTGGCTTACATTATCAATCCAGCTTTCAGCGATATTCTATGGCAGAGTTAAATAAAGGTATTTTTGAAAATGCGGGATCGACTACGGACAGGATTTGGTGGCGCGGAACCTTCGCACTTTCGAACAGAAGGTCACCCCCGCCCAGGCCGTCATCAATAAAATAAAAACAAGGGTGCGAAAGCGTATATCCGCGGCGCATTCCTACTACTCCCGTCCTGATTTTTTTAAAACTTGGGCCCACATGAACGTCCTTTGTCGCGTAGAAAACGACGAGCTACGTGTCATTATTTTTAGAAGAGACATGGGGGATAGTGGCCGAGCCCGGCGGCCGAGCCTTGCAGGGGCAGGTTCCCTGGCCCCCGGGTAAGGTCACCCGACCCCCTTGTCCCTCCCTTTCCAAACGTTTCACAATTAAAATTATAAAACAAAATTAGTAATCCAACAAACGAATATGATACAACTGTATATAGCTTTCCGCTAATTTTATTTAATCCTTACACTTTTAATAACATTTTTCAAACGAGGTGTCTCCATAATGCTATCGATTTTTCACACTACATGTAGTAGTTTACATTTTATCCTATTTCTAATTATATTGTACTTTCAGCTAATTTTAGATTAAACTGTAATATTGTCAAGTAAGGACGAGCAGAGCTTCCTCTGTCTCGCCCACTGTACATAATGTAAATAACCAACAAAAAAAAATCATGCTGCATATGCTCTACCTCTGAAATGACCATTATCGACAATTCGTAATTTTCACTGGAATGTTGCTGGGCCTTAATGATCAATTTAGAGAAACCTAGGAAATGTCGATAATAGTCATGTCAGAGGTAGGGGATGGGTTGCTAAACCTAACGTTTTGATAAGACCAAATTAAAACTGCCGTACTAAACAGATTCAGACGTGGAGCGGCGTCTGAACAAGGCCTGAGTGCGCATAACATTGCGACTTCGGAGGTGGCGGAGTTTCACGCCGGCCACCTGAAGAGAGGCAACGAAGGTCGCTTTTGTTGTCCAAGAGCTTTTAAGAGCAATCACGATAACTCTTCTCGGTTAAAGAGGGTCGTGTTTTGGAACTCGCCCCAGTCCTTTCGCGGAAAATGATCATTTTGAGGCTGAAATTGCCCGAGTTTTTCTCTGTCCTTGTGTGGGCCCATTTCCATCAGTAGGGCTAACGCTCACATGGTTCATATGGGATTGAAATCTAGCACTTTACATTACCCTCTATTCAGTTAACTCCCTTAGAATAAAGGGCATACAGCGCGAAAACAAACACGGTGACCCCATCTTTCTATTTCATTTTTTAAATGTGCATGAATATTGTGCCAAGTTTGAAAAAAATCTGGATAGTACGTAATTTTCATTGAAATTACCTTAATTTCTCTTTTCTTTTTTCCACGTTTTGAATTTAAATAATAGAAATAAAGCAAGAATGCATTTTTGCGTGGTTGCCGGAATTTTTCCCTTGAATTTGCACACACGTAAAATTCATGCAGACCCCCAGAAAAATGACGAGAATAAGTGAAATTTCCTTCCAAACAAAGGATTACAGGACGAGACACTCTTATGAAAAGGAAGATTTCTGGCTAACTTGTAAACACCAAGTGGTGAGGCCCTACACACTTGCGCTATATGATTGGTTAATTTACCTCCGCAATCTACTCCGGACTACTGCCTGCTTGATATCAGTGTGTGCTTTCCCGCTCGATTTGTTTACCAGCAGAATAATAAATAGTTCACTAACGACGTTTTCTTTGTCCGTACTATAATTTTCGGTACCTTGTTTTTTCATATTCAATGTACGTTATGAAATTGAGTTATTAGGAAGACATGCTTACTTTGCAATTCGAATTAGCGAGTGAAAAACGGCAGCGACTGCCCTAAAATTGAGATTAGAAAGTGACACCTTTCCAAGCCCCACTTATGATTAGCTAGTTCAAAAAAAAAACCATAATACTTTATCTTTGTCCCTCCAAAATTATGCATACTGTATTTATTCGAATAAGCGCCGCATATGGGACAAAAAAGTTAATAAGCGCCGCACCGCCGATGCGGCGCTTATTCGAGGAATTTCGTATAACCAGGCAAAACACTATAAATTGTTCCAAAACGACAAAGGAGTTCGCTCTCACCGCTGATATTTTCGCTCTCGTTATCATGAAACTCTCGGGTTTTTTTCACCGCGTGAATTTCTCTCGTAATTATAGATTTACTATCAGTTTAGTATCAGTCCATAGGAAAATTAACAGATAGAGAGTGTACCGTTGAATAAAAATATAGAATACGTAAATTTGTCTGGTACAGTGTTTAAATAAGCGCCGCCCTC
>NC_090877.1:7558606-7576106 GCF_036669935.1 Montipora foliosa | reverse complement strand
AAAATGTGTGTCGCATTTGCAGAATTCGAACGGATATTCTGTTTTTTGGAGTGGGCATTGTCGTAGTGACTGTCGTGTTTTGCTTAAATGCACTGGTTCAAGAAACGGTTACGGCAGCGGCGACAACGCCACAACGCAAGAGTATTTTTTACCACAATTGCCTGTAATCTCGCAATGTGATTGGCTAGTTTGCCGTTGTCGATGAGAGTCTAGACAACGCTGTACGCGTCATGCTCGCGTCATTTTGTCACGCAGTGTAATAGCCAATCGGGAACGCTCATTTTGGGAAATAAACCAATCATATTGCGAGAAAGTTATAGACAACGCTTGCTCTTTCTTTGAGTCATGATTTTGGTCACGCTCTAAAATAAAAACTTTCTTTGGCGTTGAATCCACAACATTTTGACCACTGTGATGACGAATACCGTTGTCGATAAGAGTACAGACAACGCTGAACCACTTTCGATTTGTTAAATTGCTTGAGCGAGGAAAAATAGTCGCGCTGCACGTACGGCGCGCATTATGGCACATTTCGCTTTCGTATTCTGTGAAAAACAAGATGAGAGAATGAAATTTAAGGTTTTAGCTACAGCGTAAGCATACAACAGTGAATCGATTGGCTTAAAGTGCCCATAACCCCAAAATATTTTTTTCGCTAAAATGAATCTTTGCACCTGTTCGAAACACATCGCGGCTATTTTTGCCTTTTTCTAACAAATCCTGCCATTTTAGAGGCTTCGAAAGTTGCGGAAATCCAAGCATCTTTTGTTCACAACCGGGTCATAAGGGGAGTGGTTCTATTCCTGTTTTCACGTCACAAACTGATTTACATTGCATTAACTCTTTGTAAAAATGCATGCAAAGTAGATTGTGACGTAAAAACAGGAATAGACCCACTCCCCTTCTGACTCGGTCGTGAACAAAAGATGCTTGGATTTTCGCAACTTTCGAAGCCTTTAAAATGGCAGGATTTGTTAGAAAAAGGAAAAAATGGCCGCAATGCGTCTCGAACAGGTGCAAAGATTCATTTTAGCGAAAAAAATATTTTGGGGTTATGGGCACTTAGAATACCCAGCCACTCCAAAACACTTTAAAAACTTGTGCCCTGGTGGATACGCGGCTACTCTGTTACTCGCAAATGCGCAAATTGTGGCTATGTGGCTACATGGCTAAGTTCAAACAATGGCAAAAAAAAACTCAAGGTATACCTTGGTTCTTAAAGCGTCAAAAAGGGTGAGGCATCCCATAGCGATGATCCTCACTGATCCATGCAAGAGATAGAAGTGCAATGGAAACTTACACAGCCGCGTATATAGCTGCAAGGACGCAGAGCCACGTAGCCACAGTTTATGCAATTGCGCGTCAAGGACAGTGCCTACTATTGTTATTGTGCATACGTTCTGCGCATCTCGAGATACTCGGATTTCCTATCGGCGGTGCTTATTTATTCAGGGATAAAGGAAAAAGCAGAACTTAGCAATTGCTCTTGGTATCCAAAAAGAAAATTGGGGGTAACCATGCATTTTCCAGAGACAATTAAGCTTCGATTTGGGAAAAAACGCCATACATTGCTTTGTATTTTAAAGCTTTTTACAAATATTGTTGATTAATTATCTTCGAAAAATGCGTGGTTACCCCCAATTTTCTTTTTGGATTTCAATAACACTTGTGAAGATCTGCTCTTCCCGCACATTCAGTAAACCGCGCGAAAATACCTCTGAATTAGTAAGCACCGTCCTTAACATCGTACTCGTTCAGGCACTCACTCATTTAGCCACTTAGTAGCCGCGTATCCAGGAACGAGGAAGCATTGCTTTGAGTAGCTGGGTATTCTGCAATTACTACTGTTGCCGTAGCCATCGTCGTTGCTGGAAGTCGTTATTTTCTTACACACGCAACAGGATTTCCGTCTTACGATGGACTTGTGTTCCTTATATTTCTCTATTTACCATGTACCAGGAATTGTTAAAACTCCGCAAAAAGATCACTACAACAGTTCAAGTCCTAACGCATCTGAAGGAGAAGTTACAGTTTGTTCAAGCTGAGAACAGCGAGCAATCTGATCGCCTGAGATCAGTCGAGTCATATGTAGCGCAGGTATGGGTCACCTTTTGAGCTTTTACGTTTTTTTGGAATCGTTTAAGTGACCATAAGTTCCTTAAATTGCTGTTTATCGTCTTGGCAACTTCTAAGCCATACATGTATACTTTATCTTTTTACACGAAATTTTCCGCACCGAGTATTGTGTGTATCAATCCTTGTCGGAATTGTCAGATATGCATTTTATTGTGGAGAGGGATCTTTTCGATGGCGATTGCAATTCAAATCTTGCAATTCCATGTCGTTTAATTTTTTCCAGATCAACACCCGCAGTAGCCTGCGCACAGACTCTCCGTGCGTCGAATGGCGCGCGGTCAACTTGTCAACTTGTAGCTCCAATTCCCCAGCTATTGGACGATTAACCGCACGAACAACCTGTGTGAAGGCTATACCCACAGTAACGACAATTCTATTGACCTCGAACTTATCCCGTCCAGTTTCGCTCTCTGGCGCTTTCTCATTAAAACGGATATTTTATGCAGCTTGTATTTTGCGGTGTTTGACAGTCATAACAACCGCAAAAGGAATTAAATGTTTTGGTGGAATATAGCATAACACAGAAGTGCGATTCGTGACCGTTCGTTTCGATGTTAGGAAAGAGAACGTGAACTGTATTTTAAGCCTAAATGGGGTCTCCGTTAGGACTGACATCTGTTGTTATTTTTTATCATATTTCGTTCTTTCTTTTCATGTCGCAGAAGCGAGATATTCTAACACGAACAAAACAAGTACGAGATGCGCTGAGAATCGAAAATGTCAAACTCAGACAGAAATGTGGACTGCTAGGAAACGAGCCCCTGCTCAGGGATTATGAAGAAAGAAAAGAACAGGTATTGCAGCGAAAAACTGCCTTTCCTTGTTGTCTTCTGGAACAACGTGATCCACGTCAAGTATTGGGTCGTTCCTGGGGCTTCTTTCTCTTCCCACGCATCTTTTTTCCAGAGAGCAGTGCATGGAGTTTCCAGTGTGGTGGTCTATGTCTGACAAATTATTGTGGTGTACGATGCCACGTAATCCGAAACCGCCATAAATCAAGTGTACTTTCCGTAGTGATGGAAACCTGGAACGGGAACGTCTCGTAGTGATTTCAGATATTTTCTTAAAATGAACACATATAGTCCAGTAGGCTGAGTTGCTAGAGCTTGGGACGAATTGGACTGCCACAACACTTTTCAAATTGTTTCGTCGCTTTAATCTTTTGACTTCCTTCCAGTTGGTTTTAAATTTGACACAGAGGCCGTGAGTTAGCCACTTTGAATACTGGCTAAGGAGAATTGCAACTGAGAAACTCTCAGAAAAAGTCAGTTTTAAAAGGTCTCTTTCAGTAACGACATTCAAGCTTCTCGTGCTTTTTGTGTGTAACTTACGCCGTTCTGTTTCGTGATAATGCTATCGCTAATGATAACTTTCCGGGAGTACCCAACATCGGGATGCTATAAAATTTGTCAGAATTACCGAAAATGGTTTCCTCGATGTTTAAAGGCTCGTTTTGTGAGTTTGTAGCTGCTCTACAAATTATCTATCTGCTCAGATGTTCCAGGGGAATTTTAGGACTGTAGAAATTTCTAGGTCGCTTTTTAGCCTCGTCCGAAAGTTCTAGCAAGCGTGACGAGTTTGATTAAAAACTTGACATTCATTACGTAGTCCTTTTTCTCCCGAAAATTTTCCTTAAAATTGACCAAATGCAAAAATGGCCGCCAACAAATTATTCTTTTGTCTTTGTGTTAATTAGCCTAACTAGCCTCGTTTTACAGCCCAAGTTCTTTTAATTTTCCACGTCTTAACGAGGCTAGTTAGGCTAATTAACACAAAAACAAAAGAATAATTTGTTCGCGGCCATTTTTGCATTCGGTCAATGTGATTCTCAAAAAATGAGAAAATGATAGAACTTGTAAATCTTCAAATTTTAACCTATTTCCAATATCGCAGTTGACTATGACTCAGCTCAGTAAAACTTCTAGCGTGATTTAATGTGGTTTCGAAATTCTACGCACTGTTCAGAATTTTTACTATACTTTT
Source organism: Montipora foliosa (assembly GCF_036669935.1). Classification (NCBI taxonomy): domain Eukaryota; kingdom Metazoa; phylum Cnidaria; class Anthozoa; order Scleractinia; family Acroporidae; genus Montipora; species Montipora foliosa. The sequence continues at coordinate 7,571,987 of NC_090877.1, read as the reverse complement.
CCGAAATATCGAGGAAGTCTGAGGAAGTCTGTTCAGAAAAAATTCTAAAATTTTAGTGCGCCTGGGAAGTCTGAATTCAAATATTCCAAACCGGCTTCTGGCCCACCTTCCTTCCGAACAGACATTTACCGAAATTGCTCTTTGGCTGCCCCTAAACTTTGTCACAGTTTTAAGTTTTTACACTTCTTGTTTTTTAGAGCGGCGAACTACGCGACAAAATTGAACGACTTAAGATGGCTCATGCTGAACTAACAATGAACAGTAGCGGAGTACGGACGAAGATAGAGGGAACAAAACTTGCAGAGAAATAAAATAAGATTGTAATGCTGTTTGAATTTGTACATAGTTAACTGATTCTTTGAATGTAAATTACAATGCTTAGCTAATAGTTTCATTGTCAGTTGTGTAATATACAAAGAGAAGAATATTTTAAAAACGTTGTCTTGTACTGAACATAAACTTAAGATTGACAAGGTTGACATAACCAATTTATTCGGCAGGCTGTATTTTATAGCACGACGTTGTAAATTTCGTGGAGTGCTTCTCCCCTCGATTCTATTAACACTACCCCTGGTCAAATCCTACCCTCGGCTGGTGTTTTCCCAAGGATTGCGGGGAAACAGGTTTACGAGCTCCGTGTTGTTGTTTCTTTTTTTTTAAGAACATCACACTTCCCAGAAGGCCCTGACTCGCGTGGATTAAAAAGGAAAGAAGAGGGGGAGATCTGCGGAATCTATGGCCGACTGGAAAGGTTATAGAATTTGGTAAATTTTGTCAAAATGGCTGACTCGGCCTACCTGCGTTTCGCTGTAGTTGACGAAGAGACGATAAGCAAATCGAAAACTGCAAATGAAAATGAAAATACAAGAAAAAGTACTAATCTTTGGCTCTCCGTTCTTACGAAATGGGAGGTAGAAAAAAAAACTGACGAGTCTTTACTGAACTTGAGTACAGTAAGGGGCCCAGTTCTCGGCCACTTTTTGTTCAACGTATATTTTTAGGGCCAAAAATGAATCTGAATAAAAAGCAATTGCTTCCAAAGGTAGCTTTATTCCTTGTCTTTTGTCCTGCCGAGTTTTGAGTTTACAGCTACTATATACTGTGAGCAAATCGAGGTGACACGAAGGCAGGTGAATTTGATTTCCACGAAAACGTGTTTGTTTACTGGTACTCGAATTACATGGTCTAATTCAAGTTTGTATTTTATCCGTATAGGAGGTCCAAATAAGCCAATTCTTGGCATAATGAACGTTGAGTGATAAAGCTTTCTGTTAAATGTAAACTTTTCCTGGCCTATTTTATTCTTTTACCTAAATTCACCCCTCAATATTTCGTTAGTACTTCTGCTTATTTGCCTATTCTCGGCCACCCTGCTGGCCGTCGACAACACTAAAAAATGCTCGTAGTTTTGTATGGAGTTTTCTCGTCAAATCGTTTGTAAAAGTAAACCTGTAATGGGGTGGCATGTTCCGGCATTAGCTATAAATTAAAACTATGAGTTCTGGCTTACCGGACCCCGTTTTGAAATACCCAACTCTCTTTCAGCCTCGCTTGCCAGTGTATTTACGAGAAAAACTAGGTGTGCAAAAAACTTCCATTTCTAACATGAAACAAAATACGTATTGAGAAAAAAAATTGCAAAAACTGTGTTTGGGGTCCCCGTGCTACTTTCGATCCAAAGAGGGAGAGATTAATTGGTCCCTGAGCCATACGTGATTAACCCCTTGACTACGGTAGCTCCTCTATTAGTGTAATATAAACTAAGGATAGTCTATAGTTCTGAATTTTTTTCCTTGTTCTTGTTCATGTGGTAAGCACACTAGAACAGAACGCATGCGCATTCGTAAAATACGTATTGAGAAAAAAAAATTGCAAAAACTGTGTTTGGGGTCCCCGTGCTACTTTCGATCCAAAGAGGGAGAAATTAATCGGTCCCTGAGCCATACGTGATTAACCCCTTGACTACGGTAGCTCCTCTTTTAGTGTAATAAAAACTAAGGATACTCTATAGTTCTGAATTTTTTTCCTTGTTCTGTAGCTTGCGAAAAGTCTTTTTTAAAATTGCCAGAGTCACGTAAGGCGCTATTACACTTTGCTATATTTCGCGTCGCGACAACGCCATGACGGGACAAGTTGCATGAAACGTTGCCCAATGTAACATACCTTGCAACGGCCCAAAACGTTTTGAGACAAGTTGCAGAAACCGTTGAGGGAAGTAGATCTGAATTGAGTTATACTTTCCGCGCAACGCTCACGCAACGTTGCAACAAGTTGTTCAAGCATGGCGCAGTGTAAAATCTGTGTGGCACGCATTTTAGCAAATATTTTTGCCGTCATCTGTACTAAAACGGCGTCATATCACCAAATATGAGGTTTTAACAACAACGTGAGGATGCAACAGGGAATTTAATTTACTTATAATTAAGATGATTTCACTAACATTGACTTCGCTGTCGTTGACCTTTTTCGCGGGTTTTTTTTTGGGGGGGGGGGGCCGAAGAAAGTTACGCGCGCACTTTCGAACGAAGAACGTAAGTGTCTGCATATGGGCTCCGAGCAAAAAAAAAGGCAGGGCTCCGGATAAATATTTCGGGGATCCAGGCTCCAGCAAGGCTCCAGCTACTGTTACAAACAACAGCGTAGAGCCAAAAAACTGGGAACCATCTTCTGTCCTCGTCCGAACCTGGGACTAATTAATTCAAGATGGCTTCCAAGTCAGCAGAGATCATAGAAATGTCAGCTGAGAGGTCTCAAGAGAGTTGAGAGGGGAAATGCTTGCTGCAACAGCACTGATGTATGTATAAACTGGGGGCGGACAAGACCTGCTATCGCTGGAGTTTTATGTGCCGACAGCACACAGTACCATGAATGATGATTTGACGTTGCCAAACGCATTGGAATTTCGAAATTTGCCACAACGATGATTGAGGCCACAGGTCGAACGTTCTTTACAGCTTCTCACAAGTAGAGTAGATTTATCAGAATTCCGGTCACGGTACGAGCAAAGAAAAATTTCCAAAACCATCGAAAGGTTCACAATTGAGCTTCATATTAATTAGCAGTGATTTACCGTGATCACCACTGGAACTGAAACCACTCACACAATGACTATACTCTGCGCGCGCTGTTTTGTGGGATACGGTGTTAAAAAGGTCTTTCCATCTCCTCGCAATGACGTCACCAGTCACCTTTATGGCAGTAATTGGGCATTTCAACCAAGGTACAGAAACTCCCATTTAAAAAGTACCACAAGCAAGAAATGATTGTATCTCTAAAGGCCCAGGATTTACCTGCGTGAGGACCCAAATGAAACTCTACAGGCTTCCAAGGGTAAGTAATAAAAGTAAATGACCTAATTTACATGTAAACTCAATCTCTATGTGGACAGTAGTTTGAAGTGTTAAAGAATTGTGTATTTGACACGTGCTAGAAAACTGACAACGTGAAGCATCCTGCATCCAAATCCTGTTTAATTAACGGTGGCAAGGAAAGACCGTGGGATCTGGATAGGGCTCCCGGCTCCATGGTGAAATGTGCAGGACTCTGGGTTCCTGAGCCAAAAATAATCAGGGCTCCAGGCTGTGATATGACCGGGCTCCAGGCTCCCAGGAAAAAAAATTCAGGGCTCCGGAGACCCCCTCCCCCTTCCCTTTGGGACTCTGAGAGATAAAGGCCGGAGAGTTTTGCTTGATAACAAACTGAAAGAAAGCTTAAATTTTAACTGGCAAATAGACTAAACTTTTACTGACAACTGTCATATTCGAGCCACTGGCCTAAACATTCTTTAAACCATTCTAAAACAGTCTTTTTGTGTTATACCTGGCACCAAATCAGCAGATAAACAGCGGGCACAAATTTCCTAAAAAGCTAAGGCCCTGTTTATATGGAGAGAAGTTGTCCTGGGTAGAAGGGTCACTTGCCTACCCGAGCTACCCAGGGTGAGCCAGGCTACTACCTTTCCTACTTTTCCTCATAAAAAGCGGCGAACTATTTACGTAAAAAAAGAAGTAGTTGGCTCGACTAGAAGGGTGATGCGCCTAGCTGGATCACCCTTTTTCGACGATAGGGTCAGCTTCCTAGCCAGGCCATTTTTTCCTTGTAAATAATTTCGCTAGCCTAGCAGGGTCAAGCGAGTTCTGTCTTTCCGTTCTCCTGATGATCGCAATTGAGGCAGGCAGCTCTTGACTGGGGCAGAAGGGTCAATTCTTTTCTCACATAAACTGTTGCTAAAGTTGACTCGGCTGGGAGGGTGACACTCTTATCCGGCACAATTTTTCTCCATATAAACAGGGCGTAAGGTACTAAGGCTCCATAAGGATATCAAAACTAATCATTTCCCATTGGAGTTTTTTTAAACCTATCTAATGCATGATCTCAAATTACTACAATTCATCACAATCGGCAAGAGGAGCCACATGTAGAAAGCTTTAGCCCTTAGGTTATCACTGTTTGCCGTTGACGTGTTGGTCTCCAAGCAACGGCTTGGCTGATTTAGACTATGGGAGGCTGTTTGTAAATTAATTATTTTAAATAAATTGTCTGTGTCAAATTTTTCATTATTTAAAATTGTTTTATGATATAACCAATTTTGGGTATTGTTTGAAGTTGAAAAAGACATTAGTTGAAATAACCAAATTCTCGTCATTTGCCCCAAATTCGTTCAATCACATTTAACCAGTTTCTCATCCTTTGCCAAAAAGTAGTTATTTGATTCAACAATTTTCTCAAAAATAGTTATTTTAAATATTATTATAGCCAATTATTTGATATAACCAATTCACCATAAAGCGAGTATTTGATATGAACATTTTTTTGCACTCCGTAAAAAGTTGCTTATTTCATATAAACCGACTGCTCGCCAGCTCCGAAAAAGTGATTATTATAGCAAAACCAACAAAAAATACCAGGTGAGTTTTAGCGTGAAAACGTGATATAGATCACCGTTGCTATAGTTACAAAGTAAATCGCGCCTTTCACAGCAAAGTGAAATGGTTTGGCATGAACACGACTTTTAGGTTCGTTCCACTGGAAAATTTCCGGGAGCAGCGGGACGTCTCGTCTCGAAAGGTAGCTCTGGACGCGATCCCTTTGGACAAAAATTTCGGTTTGAATTTCCGAAATTTCCAACCGTCAAATGGAACAGAAAATTCCCGGTAATTCCGACATTTTGGAAAAAATGGTCAACTTCAAGAGGTTGACCAAAATTTCCGAAATGAATGTTCCAGAAAAGACTGTTCCAGTATATTCTAGACTGAAAATTTCAGAATTTTTGCCCAAATGGATCGCGCCCTCTGTTTTCCCTTTGGAAACTTTGCGATGGAAATATGTTTTCCATTTAGAAGTTTTGAAAGGTCTCATCAGTTTCACGGCCATATTTTTAATTTTGGCGCGTAAAATCGCAATCGCCGGGCCGCAAACGGACTTGAGTTAAATGTAACACGAGTTTCGCCCAATGGAGATTTCCACCGGAATTTCCGGAAGTTTTTTTGTAAATGGTAAACAACCCATATTTCACTCGTTCGCTGCGCAATCAAAGAAAGATTTCGTAACTCCGCGCGACCACGTAATATCCTCTATTTATTTCAAATCAGCAAATTATTGGCACTCGTCCACAAATGGTTATTTTAAAACAACCATTTTCATCGTAGTTTTCCGAAAACTTTCTCTCTTGAAAATGTTTCTGTTTCCAAGAAAAGTTAAGGTCTTTTCAGCTTCCGGAAAACTGTCACTCCCTTGTCTTTAAAGTGCTACTACGATCAAAAATCACTTCTCGTTTTTTTGTCACATTTCGAAAGTTCTTGTGCTGAATACTCGAAATGCGAGATTTCATGCAATCATTCCCGAGAGAAACACTATTTATTTTGACGTCATTTTTTTTTTTCATTTAACGGTCAGCATTGCTTGGTGTGGTTCTGACAGAAAAGCCCTCAGAGAGCTTGCGATGAGGAAGTGACGTCATTCACTCACTTGCTTAAAAATGCAGTGTGTGAATGCGGCTTAATTAGTATGCAGAACACGAATTTGACAATCTGAAAGGCAAAAACTCTCGTGCTGCATACTAATTAAGCCGCCTTCACACATTCCATTTTTAAGCTAGTGAGTAAATGACGTCACTATCTCCTTGATCCAGATCGCTGAAAGCTTATCGGTCGGAACCGCACCAAGTTATAGCGGACCGTTAAATTAAAAAAGAGGAGTTAAAATAAACAGTCTGCCTCTTGAAATTACTACAAAAAACTTCAACTCAAGTACTTTCGAAATGTGAAGAAAAACAAGATCTGAGTTTTTTCATGATAGTAGCACTTTAGCATTGAATGAGCGGAATGATATATGAAATAAATCATATATGAAATCAAGTAAAACTATGATCCTCGCAGTTATGGACGCAATTTTAGCAATTGCGAAGTTCAGTATATGATTCATTTCACATATCATTCCGGTCATTGATTCATTACTCACGGGAACATTGGAAGCCACAAATGACCGACTCCCAACGTCAGTGGCTTCATAGCTCAGTTGGTTAGAGCTTCGCATCGTTATCGCGAGGTCACGGGTTCAAACCCCGTTAAAGTCCTGATTTTTTCAGACTTCTCTACGCAGTTGCTAAAATTGCGTCCATAAATGCGAGGATCATAGCTTTACTTGACTTCAACGTTGGTCAGTGTCACTTGGTTTCATGGAATGACATAAATTTGTTTGATATCAACTTTTTTGAGTAAAACGCGAATTGACGAGAATGTAAATATAAGTTGTGTCTCGACTTCTCCTGTACTTTACTCTTGGATAGGTTATTCGTGACAAATATTAATACCGGGCTGTCAATAGCTCAGGGCCTTAGAGGCACGAACGTCAATCACTTCTAGCTTAATTTTGCCCATGTTGCCTTGCGCTCCTGTTACTTCCGGGTGGATAGTGTTACACTGATCATTGGCTGAGATGAAGACGGCAAAAATGTTGTGTTGCTGGGTGAAAATTCTCTATTACATCGTTTTGATTAGCTATCATGTTTGCGACTCTGTGTTCGATTGGCTTAATTACTTTGAGCTGAACGCCAACAAGTCATTTCCTGGATTCGTTGAAGATTCCTTTTTTTGCTTCAGTTGTCCTTTCGGTTCGTTGATCTCCTTAGGCATGATTGTGGTGTACGGATACTACATCACGTTTCATGGGGAATGCCTTTACCGTGGCTGCCGTGGCTACAAGACACTCAGTCCATGTAACCGTCGTTTCAACGATTTTGAGTTATTGTTTTCGATTTTGGAACTGTGCAAGTATGCCATTCAAAGTTACATATTGTATCGCATCTTGGAAGAAGCGACTTGTAATTTTTTGGCCTTTGCACTCTTTAGTTTGTTAGCCCACTCAAAGCTATGCTCGTGTTTCATTACGAAGTTGTGCGGATGTGGTGTGGGCGAAGAGAGTTGCTGGAGGTGCGAAAGCGATCCGTGCGGAGACAAGGTTGTGAAGGCCTTTGCTTGCCTCACAGGGTTGATAGCCTCAGGGATCTGTATTAACTTCACCATTGTGTCCATAGGAGGCAGTTTTTCTGCTCCAGAACATATTTTCAAGTCGGTTGCCGAATGCTTTCACGCAACAAAGACTAAATGATTTGTTTTCCATCAGCTTCATTTGCAGAAAACTGACTTTCAGGTTGTAGTTAATAAGGACCGCGTCTCGACACGTTGTTTCGTGAAAGAACATGAGTTAAATTTAGAACTTGTATATATTTCACGGGCTCTTATGCCATTTCCTTCGTAATTCCTATAGAAAAAAACAAACAGCAAATTTGGAGGGCCTGCATGCTCTGTCATAATTATACTTCCTTCATGGTTGTTTCGGTACTTAAATAGTTGAGTAGTATTAGTACACTGTTACAGTTGAGTATTTTATGGATTGTTTCAAATATTACTGTACAGGTAAACGTTCCGTGATCAGTTGCAATGGAATTCAATAATGTTAAAAAAAGCTTGTTTAGACTCAAATTTTTCCTGGAAACGGAGTTCCCCTAGAAATGTGATCCTAATTCACTTATGTTTTTTAGCTGTCTGTCAGTCTTTGAATTTACAAAGTAACTTCAACTGTTATGACAAGTAATTCCACGGTATATTGCCATTTTATTAAAACAAAACTATTTTGTTTCTCTCGCACTGAGCCTCTTTTTTTCTTTAACGGCATGGGCCCTTGCACGATGAGCCTCTCTCTTTATTTGCAGCTTCAGAAACATTCTTTCTCCACATTCAAACTTGCTCAAGCAGAGAGGAAAGAGGCTGCGTGTGTTGACTGAGAAGACAAGTCACTAATACAGTCGTGGCAACCTCAGTGAATTAAAGTATACTTTGTCTAAAACTGACGCAAAACCTGAAGTTCGTTGAAGGGACGTTTCCAACTTGCACCATTTTCAAGAAAACAAGGTGTTGCGCTTGAAATTACGTCCTACAAATTTCTGGTTTCGGCGCCAGTGGCGTTCAATAGGGAGCTTACGAAACGAGGACGACGACGGCTACGAGGACTTCATTTAAAAATACAAGTTCGCGTTATTCATATCACTACGAAACTATTTCATGTAGTTTCGCGTTAAAAATGTGCAGTAACTGTCGAGGAATTAAACTGGTATCAGTGGGTTGAAAGCGTAGAGAGAGAATTAAAAATTCATCGTCATGTGCTAACGTCCTCCACAGAACCTTGAATTTGGTCATTTCACGTCGTCATTTAGGAGATGACGGCAAAGAAATGTACCAAAATGTAAAACGCACGTGCAGAGCCATTGTTTTTGCTCACTAAACCTATTGTTTTACAGCGTCGTCGTTGCCGTAGGCGTCGTCGTTTCGTAAGCTCCCTAATGTATGGTCTATCATTGTTTTTCACACCGTCAGTGGCCGTCCTGGCTTCGCTTTGATACTGCTTCCGGCATTTCCACCAACTTTGGATGACTTTGAAGCCTTCTACGCGGTCGTTTTTAGGAAACGACCTCTTGGGAGGCTAATGACTTGGAGTTAAGATTTTCTTTCAAGGTAGTTTGATTTGTCCCTTCTATGAAAGCAGCTTTATGTTTTGCCAAGAGAAGGTGAGGTAAGAGAACGGATACCCATGCCCCACCATAGTTTTTAAGAATCTATTTTTAGTTTCGCAAAGCTATTTTAACTTCTCCTTCCCAATGCCGCGCAAATTTAAATTTTCATTACGTCATTACAACTGGCCAATCAGGTGCCTCTCTAAATGTAGCTGCGTTGCTAAAATAAGATTTTAAAAACTATCATTGGAAAAGAAGAGGCCCATGAATGAGGGATCACTTCTCTTACCTCGTCCTCTCTTGTTTGAACGTACACTCGAATTCTAATCTCTGTCGATCGAGAGAATTTATATCAAATTTCCAGTCCAGCCCCACCCTCTCTCCCCTCCCAGCCCATTACCAACTTCTTACTAACCGAGCGCGAGGGCCGTACTGGGGAATATTGGCCCGAGGTCGTGGCAGTACGGACCGAACACAGCGAGGTCCGTACAAAAACGACCGAGGGCCAATATTCCCCAGTACGGCTCGAGCTAGCTCGTTAGTAAGTAGTTTATTATATGGCTTTTTAATTACCTTTTTCTTTGTTTTTGCAAGCCCGTAATCGGCCCGTGGGCATTACGGGAGAATAATGCCCTACAATTCAGTCACAGTTAGCCAATCAGAGCGCGCGTTATATCGGCTACAAACACAAGCCATATAATAATACATTTTATTACGTCATTACAACTGGCCAGTCAGGTGCCTCTCTAAAGTAGTAGCTAAATTTAGATTTTGAAGAACTATCATTGGAAGAGGTTCATGTATGGGGGATCCGTTCTCTTACCTCATCCTCGCTTGGTTTTACCTAAGCCTTTTCAGTGGCGTTCTGTTGTTATCTTTTGTTTTGCTTTTTGGCGAAACATTTTGCCGTTCCTTTGGCCGTTACGTGTTTCGCTTTCACCCGTCGCTAGGGGTAAAGAGTCTGGGTACTAGATTGAACAAGCTTACTCAACGCATCCCTGTTTGTGTGCTAGTTTTAGGGGACTTTTAAAAGATCTACAACGGCAACGTCGACGAAAACGTCACCTCAAAATATAACTTTACAATAACGTAAGTCTTTGGCGATTATCGCATGTCGTTCATGTCGTACAATGTGGACGAAGTGTCCTAAAACTTAAACGGTACGAGCGGTTTCAGAGTAAAAATAAAGAATAAAAGATTCACATTTGTAAGCTCCCGTTGTCGTCAAACCCTCAAGCTACCTCAACTTTGGTGATTTCACGTCGTTGTTGTGAAGAGAACCGCAAAAATAGTTGCTAAAATGCGCTCCGCGCGTGTAGCACCATTAGTTTTGCTCTATTAACCAGTGATATTGTTGTTTTGCATGTGGCGTTCTCGTTGACGACCGCGTCCTAGATCTTATAAAAGCCCCTTTTGTCTCAAGGACGGGGGTGGCAATCCACAATGTATATGTTCTGCTGCAAGCTGAAAATTTTCCATTACCTCGTTTTGATTGCATATCATGGTAGTGACGTTATTTTCGATTGGCAAAATTCTCGTGAACTATACGAAGACAACACAGTTTGTGAAATTTTGATTTAGACAAACAGTAGTCTTGTTGGTCAAGATCTTCTTTTTCAACATTGATGAGCTGTGTCACCGGTACTGCGTTCAGCACAATCATGGTCTTTTTTTGCGTACAGATAATACATCATGTACCACTAGTACTGCATTCACCATGCAAGCTGCCGATCCGTTAGTTATTCTGAGGGTGAATTTTCGATTTTCAGTGATCCTAATGTGACAAGAAATGCAACCGCACATTCGTCACGCTTGAATTATGGGTCTCGGCTCTGAAACATCTTCTTGACAATGACTTTCAAAGCGTTATGTTGTTTTGGGTTTACACTTCGCAGTTCATCGCCTTTCAAGCCTGCAGCGTTATAGCTCAGTTGAAGCTGGGCTTATGTTTCAGTCCTGGCAAAATTTTGTGGATGCGGTGCAGGCGAAGATGCTTGATGCGCGATGGTTCGTGTGCCAAGAGCTTTCCCTCTGTAATTAGACTCACAGACTCAGTAGTTTTCTTAGGCCTAACGTTGGAATCCCTCGTGGAAGCAGTAAGCGTTTAATTAAACCTCAGAACAAATAAAGGCATTTCGCGATAAAGTAATGAACTACAGTACGGTTGACTGGATCAAAAATGACTGTGTTGTTCAATCGATTAGCAAATGTGCCAATAAACGCCGGTTTGATGAATGGTATATGAAATGAATCATATAACGCCGGTTTGTACTCTGATATCTTATTTTGTACTTTTAATGGGTTTACTCCTTAAACAGTAGTGACTATAATAGAAAATAAAAAATGTGTACAAATAAAATTAAATATCAATAAATATATAAGATCTACTACGTACAATTATACAAATGACTCGATGGATGCAAAAGCAATAGACTTGAAATGATTTATATTAACATCTTCATTAACAGGTAAAATGTTCCATGTCACTACCGTTCTTGGAAAAAAAGAATACTTATAGGCATTGTTTGATATACTAACTCAAAGGACCACTATTCGATAACCTAGTAGTTCTTGTTATTTAGTGCACCTCAGGGGGGAAGCTAATACCACTGAACACGACGCATTAAGATCTTGTAGAACACACTAGTTTGAAAGAGGAGTCGACCATCTCTAAGAGCTCTCACTAGATCCAAAAACTATTAGAAACCCTAGACTGAGTATTTCATGGTTATAAAATTCTGGCATGACATTTTGTATAGTTCCCCAACTCACTGCACGCCAAGAGGCAACGACTATAAGGTCACTGAGGTATTTGTCGCGACAAATCTTCAAGTGGTTTATCGCTGTTTGTTTTATCTGTCACTCGGACCCTCGAGCATTGTCGTGTTACTTCCGGGTGCAATAATCCATGATGGAATCGTTATGCTGCTTGGGGAAGATTTTCTATTACGTTGGCTTAATTCTTTACATGGGTTTCGACTCTTTTTTCGACTGGTGGAACTGGTGGAATTATTCTGGCCTATACGCCGATAAAGAAGGATTCAAAGTCAATAATTTCCTACTTTTGTTCAGTTTTGTTGTCGGTTTGATTATCAACATTTTCATGGTATGGGTGTACACACATTACATCAAGTTCCACTGCGATTGCTTCCTCGATGACGATTTCGAAGGTCTCTATAAAGACCACCTCCGTTTCAATTGGCTGGAATTGTGTCTTTCGATTCTGGAGTTAGTCTTCAAAGATGACATTCAAAGTGCGATCGTGTTCCGGATTTACGCGTCGCAACTCTATCTGACAGGATCGCGACCGAGCTGGTATTTCGTCGTCTTTTCAGTCTGCAGCATCTTTGCGCACTTTAAGCGATGCGTGTGCTTCATCACGAAATTATGTGGATGTGGTGAAGGCGAGAAGGATGCCCGTGACGATTCATGTATCTATTTGACTGCGTGTGTAACTGGATCGAGCGCCTCGGCTGCATTTATGCTATTCACCGTCTTGTCGCTCCTCATCTGCTATGATGGTAAAAGCTGCATCCTCTAGATATCTCTATGGATCGTATGAAGGCAATATCTAATCTTTGAAGTCAGGAAAATATAACGACAAAAACTTTGATGCTTATTTGCGATCAACTGAAACTTAACAAGTGATGGATAGGATAGTTTTCTCGCATTTTGCGACTGTACTGCATGTACATATATACTTCTGTTGCTGATGCCAAGAAATAGTTATCAATGTTTCTCTTTAAAAATAGGTAGCTAGTGTCAAAACTCTTTTTTCAACTTGCAGACTGTCAGTCCTTGTAAACGGCATGCACTATTTATTTGTCAGGACCAAGTATCCACTGATCAAGCAGAAAATGTGAGGACGCTACATCTGTGGAGAGCAGTTAACTGTTTGCTCCGTTTTAATCTCTCGCAACATGACAAGAACGTTCGTTCTGTGTTCATTGCGGTTACATGTACTGGTTTGAGTCTGGGATCTTTGTTATTGTTATGCTATCTTGTTGTTTATGTCACAACTTCATTGAGTGATACCGTTGAAGAAAGTTTTTTTAATAGATAATATTTAGACTGTTGTGCGTGCAAATGCTGTGGAAGTAACTGAATCGTGGATCAAATTTCCGAATTTTTTTTGGCAGTAGCAAATTTTATTAGATATGTGCCGTTATTAAACTTGGGATGTGCCATCATCATGTATACCTGATTCACATTGAAAGTGAAGTGAATCTAATCTGTCTCACGATTTTTGTAACTTATGGAGTTATGTGTTCAAAAAAAGGTAATAAACAGTGATAAAAGCTCAAGTGCCAGGATTACGTGGTTTTTTTTTTCTGACGTAGACATAAATGACCTGATACCTTTCTTTTTTTG
>NC_090877.1:7538606-7553606 GCF_036669935.1 Montipora foliosa | reverse complement strand
CGTGTCCCTGGTGAAGGCTGTAAAGCATTTGCCTTTTTGAGAACTCTAAACGTCACAATTCAAGAAATTAAGGCTTTTCGCGATAAAGAAATGAACTACAGTCCGTTGACTGGATTATGAATGTGTTGTTCAACCGATTAGCAAATGTGCCATTTAAAGTCGGTTTGTACTCTGATATCGCTTTTTGTATCCATCTCTAAGGAAACACGTACCAGACTATTAGAAACTCTGGACTGAGTATTTCATGGTTATAAAACACTGACATGACATTTTGCATAGTTCCTCTAGTTATTGCACGCCAAGAATCAACGATTGTAAACAGGTCATTGTTAGTTGCGGGGCAGTAACTGTCATGTTACATTATGTCGGTCGCTTGCAGTGTATACGTCTTGAATGGTGTTCATTTACTGTCAATGTGAAGTCCAAAACTGTGACAAAACTTGACATAGTGAGTTAAATGTAGAACTTGTATACATTTCATGGGCTCTTATGCCATTTTCATCGTAGATCCTATACAAGCAAACAGGCTAGTTACCGTGGTTGCAATGGAATTCAGTAATGGATTATAAAATTCTTGTAGTACACTTATGCAAGCTTTCCCTGGAAACGGAGTTCTTAGAAATTTGATTTTAATTCACTTATGTTTTTTAGCTGTTTTTCAGTCTTTGAATTGACAAAGTAACTTCAACTGTTATGACAACTGATTCCATGGTATATTGCCATTTTATGGAAATAAAATATCTTTTGTTTCTCTCGCAGATGGAGCGGCCTCCTTTTTCGTCTAACGACATGGGCTTGCACGATGAGCCCGGGGATGAGCCTCTCTCTTTATTTATTACTTCATAAGCTTTCTTTTTCCATATTTACACTTGCTCAAGAAGTGAGGAAAGAGGCTGCGTGGGTTTACTGAGAAAACAAATCACTATTGTAGTCGTAATTACTAGTAGTTTGACTGTTTTGGCAGAGCTCAACTTTGGCATTGACACGGAATGTTGCGTGGTCCATAGCAAACATAGGGTCTGTTGAATTTCAGGCTTAAGTTTTGGTGTTTAGTCCTCGTCAGGCTAGGGACCTCAGACAAAAGAAAAACCTTCGATAATAAGGACCGCTACAACCTTTTCTGAGCCCGCGAGAATGATCACTCCCCACAAAACCATGTTTTCACAGATACCGCTGATCACAGAATGTAATCCTGCTAGGTCATTCTTATCGAAGGTCTTCCGAGACAAAAGCCCCAATTTGCTCCTTGCCTAATCTGTCGCCCAGACCCTCGAGCATTTTGGTCATGTTACTTCCGGGTGGGTGGTAAAATTATCCACGATGGAGACGTTATGCTGCTTGGGGAGGATTTTCTATTACGTTGGTTTAATTCTCAACATGGGTTGCGACTCTTTGTTCGACTGGTGGAATTATTTCCGCCTATACGTCTATGGGTTTACTGAGAAGACAAATCACTGTTATAGTTGTAGTAGTTTGACTGTTTTGGCAGAGCTCAACTTTGGCATTCACAAGGAATACAGCGTGGTCGTGAGCAAACTTAAGGCGCTGTTACACTGTGAAATGTTTCGTGCAACTTGTCTCGCAATGTTTTGGCGACATTGTGGCGGGACAAATTGCACGAAACATTTCACAGTGTAACATACCCTGCAACGGCCAAAATCGTTGCGAGACAAGTTGCAGGAAAAGTAGAACTTAATTCTACTTTAGGCAACGGCTCTTGCAACTTGTCGCGCAATGAGTTTGTCCGTTGTAGGGTATGTTACACTGTGAAATGTTTCGTGCAACTTGTTCCGCCACAATGTCGCCAAAACATCGCGAGACAAGTTGCATGAAACATTTCACAGTGTAACAGCGCCTTTAAGTCTCTTGCATTTCAGGCCTACGTTTTGGTGTTAAGTCCTCGTCGGGCTAGGGCCCTGAGACAAAAGAAAATCCTTCGATAATAAGGACCGCAACAACCTTTTCTAATCCCGCGAGAATGAGCACTCCCCACAAAACCATGTTATCCTAGATACCGCTGATCACAGAATGTTGTCAGAGACAAAACTTCCCAATTTGCTCCTTGTTTAATCTGTCACTCGGACCCTCGAGAATTTTGGTCATGTTACTTCCGGGTGGGTGGTTCAATACACCACGATGGAGACGTTTTGCTGCTTGGGGAAGATATTCTATTATGTTGCTTTAATTTTATACATGATTTGCGACTGTGTGTTCGACTGGTGGAATTATTTCCGCCTATACGTCAATAAGGAGGAATTCAAAGTCGATAATGTCCTATTTGTATTCAGTTCTTTGGTCGGTTTGATGATCAACATTTACATGTTGACGGTGTACTGGCATTACATCAAGTTCCACTGGAATTGCTTCCTCGATGGATGGTTCCTCAATTCTCAATGCTCCTATAAAGACCATCTCCGTCTCAATAGGCTGGAATTGTGGCTTTCGGTTCTGGAGTTAGTCCTCAAGGATGACATTCAAAGTGTCATCGTGTTCCTGATTTATACCTCGCAGCTCCATATCACAGGATCGCCACCCGGCTGGTACTTCATCGCCTTTTCAGCCTGCAGCATCTTTGCGCACCTTAAGCGATTCGTATGCTTTATCACGAAATTATGTGGATGTGGTGAAGGCGAAGAGTATTCATGTATCAAGTTTATCGCGTGTTTAGCTGGATCACTGGCTTCGGCTGTGTTTCTGTTCTTCACCATCTTGTCGCTTCCTATGTGCGGCTATGATGCCAGTAAAAGCTGCTTGCTATCGTATGAACCCAATATCGTATCTTTGACGTCAGGTTGGTTTGCGGTCAACCGAAACTTTACAAGTGATGGATAGGATAGTTTTCTCACAGTTTTCTTTCCCCTGTTGCTGACGCAAAAGAAATAGTTATCAATGTTGCTCGTTGAATATGTAGCTAGTGTCAAAACTCTTATATCAACATGCAGACTGTTCCTTGTAAATTAAATGACATGCACTGTTAATTTGTCAGGACCATGCCTCCATAAACAAGAGAATGAGAGGACGTTACATCTGTGGATAGCAGTTTTCTCTTTCGAATCTCTAACAACATGACAAGAACGTTCGTTTCGTGTTCATTGCATGCGGTTACATGTATTCGAGTCTGGGATCTTTGTTATCGTTGTGCCATCTTGTTTATGTGAGAACTTCATTGAGTGCTATATTGAGGTTTTTTTTATAGAGAATTTATAGACTGTTATGCGAGCAAATATTATGGAATTAACTAATTGTGGATCAAATCTCATAATTTTTTAGCAGTAGCATTATCGCACATAATGCCTATTGTTCTCGGGACATTTAGCTCCAGTTCATGTCGTGCGTCATAAAACGTGAACGCTTAGAAAGAGCATCGATCATTGGTTGCCAAGAACGCACAAATCATGGTGACAAGGTGACAGACTAAACAATGAACGCAGAGCGCTATTGTCTCTTTTTTTGTTTCGTAAAATCGCGCACGTGAGCATATTTAGCAATGAACGTTTTATAACACGGTTAACATTTCCGATTTTGCTTTTATCCACAATGGACAATTTTTAGATTTGTTTGTTTGGACAAAAGTTATAAGACACAGAATGTTGAACTCGGCTCATGGTCCAAATATTGTAGAACTCTGGGTATTAATTTTACTGATGCACGCGACTCGTTCTCAAGCTCTGTCTAAGTGGTTCAATAAACTTCTTACTTACTGAAATTAAATCTTACAAAAAATTTCCCGAAAATTTGGGTTCGTTTGTAAATGGAACACGACAAACGACTTTTCCGTTCGTTCCATATAGCGACGCATTACATCAAGCCGACTTGGAGACGTTTTCTCGATGCAGGCAGTCTATCACAACTAAGCTTTTTGATTCCATAATTTGTAACTCAGACCATAAATTGCATAAGCTCTTGCCACCTCGTAACAATTGTGAATTTAATTTAAGACGAAAGAGGAAATTTAATGTCCCTCTGGCTAAGACGAAGAGACTTACGAACACACTTATATATAGTAATTGTAATTAAATTTTTAGCTATATATGTGTACATTTTTCCCATATTTTTATTAGATTTTATTATTGTGACGATTAATGTAATTCAGCCTATGGCTGCGATTTTAATCAGAATAAACTATCTATCTATCGATCTTTCTATCTATCTATCTATCTTTTTGGTTCGTTCCACTGGAAAATTTCCGGGAGGAGCGGGACGTCTCAAAAGGTAGCTCTGGACGCGATCCCTTCGGACAAAAATTCCGGTTTGAATTTCCGAAATTTCCAACCGTCAAATGGAACAGAAAATTCCCGGTAGTTCCGACATTTTGGAAAAAATGGTCAACTTCAAGAGGTTGACCAAAATTTCCGAAATGAATGTTCCGGAAAAGACTGTTCCATTTGATTCTAGACTGAAAATTTCGGAATTTTTGCCCAAATGGATCGCGCCCTCGTTTTCCCTTTGGAAACTTTGCGATGGAAATGTGTGTTCCATTTACAAGTTTTGAAAGGTCTCATCAGTTTCAGGCTATTCACGGCCATATTTTTAATTTTGGGGCGGAAAATCGCGATCACCGGGCCGCGAACGGACTTGAGTTAAATGGAACACGATTTTCACCCGATGAAAATTTCTACCGGAATTTCTGGAATTTTTTTTGTAAATGGTAAACAACCCATATTTCACTCCTTCGCTGCGCTCACTGGGGAATTATTTTTCAACACTCAAAGAAAGATTTCGTATCTCCGCGCGACCATGTAATATTCTCTATTTATTTCAAATCAGCAACTGAAATTAAGTGATCAAGTGAAGCTATGATCTTCGCAGTTATGAGCGCAATTTTTGCAATTGCGTAGAGAAGCCTGAAAAATTCAGGACTTCAACGGGGTTTGAACCCGGGGTTTTGATTGCGCTCATAACTGCGAAGATCATAGCTTCACTTGATTTCATAGCTTCACTTGATTTCATATCCGCAGTTCATATATGATTCATTTCATATACCATTTCATCATTAAATCAGCAAATTATTGGCACTCGTCCACAAATGGTTGTTTCAAAACAACCATTTTCATCGCAGTTTTCCGAAAACTGGTTATTTCAAGTTGCCATTTCATCAAATCTCTCCTGAAAATGTTTCTGTTTCCAAGAAAAGGTCTTTTCAGCTTCCGGAAAACTGTCACACCCTTGTCTTTAAAGTGCTACTACGATCAAAAATCACTTCTCGTTTTTTTGTCACATTTCGAAAGTTCTTGTGCTGAATACTCGAAATGGGAGATTTCATGCAATCATTCCCGAGAGAAACACTATTTATTTTGACGGCATTTTTTTTTTCATTTAACGGTCAGCATTGCTTGGTGTGGTTCTGATAGAAAAGCCCTCAGAGTGCTGGCGACGAAAAAGTGACGTCATTCACTCACTTGCTTAAAAATGCAGTGTGTGAATGCGGCTTAATTAGTATGCAGAACACGAATTTGACAATCTGAAAGGCAAAAACTCTCGTGCTGCATACTAATTAAGCCGCATTCACACATTCCATTTTTAAGCTAGTGAGTAAATGACGTCACTTTCTCCTTGATCCAGATCGCTGAAAGCTTATCGGTCGGAACCGCACCAAGTTATAGCGGACCGTTAAATTAAAAAAGAGGAGTTAAAATAAACAGTCTGCCTCTTGAAATTACTACAAAAAACTTCGACTGAAGTACTTTCGAAATGTGAAGAAAAACAAGAACTGAGTTTTTTCATGATAGTAGCACTTTAGCGTTGAATGAGCGGAATGATATATGAAATGAATCATATATGAAATCAAGTAAAGCTATGATCCTCGCAGTTATGGACGCAATTTTAGCAATTGCGAAGTTCAGTATATGATTCATTTCACATATCATTCCGGTCATTGATTCATTACTCACGGGAACATTGGAACCCACAAATGACCAACTCCCAACGTCAGTGGCTTCATAGCTCAGTTGGTTAGAGCGTCGCACGGTTATCGCGAGGTCACGGGTTCAAACCCCGTTAAAGTACTGGATTTTTCAGACTTCTCTGCTAAAATTGCGTCCATAAATGCGAGGATCATAGCTTTACTTGACTTCAACGTTGGTCAGTGTCACTTGGTTTCATGGAATGACATAAATTTGTTTGATATCAACTTTTTTGAGTAAACCGCGAATTGACTAGAATGTAAATATAAGTTGTGTCTCGACTTCTCCTGTACTTTACTCTTGGATAGGTTTTTCGTGACAAATATTAATATCGGGCTGTCATTAGCTCAGGGCCTTAGAGACACGAACGTCAATCACTTCTATCTTAATTTTACCTATGTTGCCTTGCGCTCATGTTACTTCCGGGTGGATAGTGTTACACTGATCATTGGCTGAGATGAAGACGGCAAAAATGTTGTGTTGCTGGATGAAAATTCTCTATTACATCGTTTTGATTAGCTATCATGTTTGCGACTCTGTGTTCGATTGGCTTAATTACTTTGAGCTGAACGCCAGCAAGTCATTTCCTGGATTCGTTGAAGATTCCTTTTTTTGCTTCAGTTGTCCTTTCGGTTCGTTGATCTCCTTAGGCATGATTGTGGTGTACGGATACTACATAACGTTTCATGGGGAATGTATTTACCGTGGCTGCCGTGGCTACAAGACACTCAGTCCATGTAACCGTCGTTTCAACGATTTTGAGTTGTTGTTTTCGATTTTGGAACTGTGCAAGTATGCCATTCAAAGTTACATATTGCATCGCATCCTGGAAGAACGGACTTGTAATTTTTTGGCCTTTGCACTCTTTAGTTTGTTAGCCCACTCAAAGCTATGCTCGTGTTTCATTACGAAGTTGTGCGGATGTGGTGTGGGCGAAGAGAGTTGCTGGAGGTGCGAAAGCGATCCGTGCGGTGACAAGATTGTGAAGGTCTTTGCTTGCCTCACAGGATTGATAGCCTCAGGGATCTGTATTTACTTCACCATTGTGTCCATAGGAGGCAGTTTTTCTGCTCCAGAACATATTTTCAAGTCGGTTGCCGAATGCTTTCACGCAGCAAAGACTAACTGATATGTTTTCGATCAACTTCATTTACGGAAAACTGACTTTCGGGTTGTAATTAATAAGGACCGCGTCTCGACACGTTTTGTGAAAAAACATGACTTTATTTTAGAACTTGTATATATTTCACGAGCTCTTATGCCATTTCCTTCGTAATTCCTATAGAAAAAAACAAACAGCAAATTTGGAGGGCCTGCATGCTCTGTCATAATTATACTTCCTTCATGGTTGTTTCGGTACTTAAATAGTTGAGTAGTATTACTACACTGTTACAGTTGAGTATTTTATGGATTGTTTCAAATATTACTGTACAGGTAAACGTTCCGTGATCGGTTGTAATGGAATTCAATAATGTTAAACAAAGGTTGTTTAGACTCAAGTTTTTCCTGGAAACGGAGTTCTTAGAAATGTGATCCTAATTCACTTACGTTTTTTAGCTTTCTGTCAGACTTTGAATTTACAAAGTAATTCAACTGTTATGACAATTAATTCCACGGTATATTGCCATTTTATTAAAACAAAACTATTTTGTTTCTCTCGCACTGAGCCTCTTTTTTTCCTTTAACGACATGGGCTTGCATGATGAGCCTCTCTCTTTATTTGTAACTTGATAAGATTGTTTGTCCATATTTACACTGGCTCAAGAAGAGAGGAAAGAGGCTGCGTGTGTTGACTGAGAAGACAAGTCACTAATATTATATAGTCGTGCCAACCTCAGTGAATTAAAGTATACTTTGTGTAAAACTGACGCAAAACCCGAAGTTCGTTGAAGGGACGTTTCCAACTTGCACCATTTTCAAGAAAACAAGGTGTTGCCCTTGAAATTACGCCCTACAAATTTCCGGTTTCTGCTTCAGTGGCATTCAATGTATGGTCTATCATTGTTTTTCAACCGTCAGTGGCCGTCCTGGCTTCGCTTTGATACTACTTCCGGCATTTCCACCAACTTCGGATGACTTTTGAAGCCTTCTATGCAGTCGTTTTCAGGAAACGACCGCTTGGGAGGCTAATGACTTGGAGTTAAGATTTTCTTTCACGGTAGTTTGATTTGTCCCTTCTATGAAAGCAGTTTTATGTTTTACCAAGGGAAGATGAGGTAAGAGAAAAGATATCCATGCCCCACCATATTTTTTAGGAATCTATTTTTAGTTTCGCAAAGCTATTTTAACTTCTCGTTCCCAATGCCGCGCAAATTTAAATTTTCATCACGTCATTACAACTGGCCAATCAGGTGCCTCTCTAAATGTAGCTGCGTAGCTAAAATAAGATTTTAAAAACTATCATTGGAAGAGGAGAGGCCCATGAATGAAGGATCGGGTCTCTTACTTCATCCTCTCTTGTTTGAACGTACACTCGAATTCTAATCTTTGTCGATCGAGAGAATTTATATTAAATTTTCAGTCCAGCCCCACCGTCTCCTCCCCTCCCAGCCCATTACTACATTTTATTACGTCATTACAACTGGCTAGTCAGGTGCCTCTCTAATTATTTCTAAAGAACTCATGATTATTGGAAGAGGCTCATGTATGGGGGATCCGTTCTCTTACCTCATCCTCCCTTGGTTTTACCTAAGCCTTTTCAGTGGCGTTCTGTTGTTATCTTTTGTTTTGCTTTTTGGTGAAAGATTTTGCCGTTCCTTCGGCCGTTACAGGGGGCCGTTACGTCTTTCGCTTTCACCCGTCGCTAGGTGTAAAGAGTCCGGGTACGAGACTGAACAAGCTTACTCAACGCATCCCTGTTTGTGTGCTAGTTTTAGGGACTTTTGAAAGATCTACAACGGCGACGTCGACGAAAACGTCACCTCAAAATATAACTTTGCAATAACGTAAGTTTTTCGCGAGTATCGCATGTCTTTCATGTCGTACAATGTGGACCAAGTATCCTAAAACTTAAACGGTACGAGCGGTTTCAGAGTAAAAATAAAGAATGAAAGATTCACATTTGTAAGCTCGCGTTATCGTCAAAACTTCAAATTTAGTGATTTCGGGTCGTTGTTGTGAAGAGAACCGCAAAAACAGTTGCTAAAATGCGTGCCGCACGTAGGGAGCTTAAGCAAGTCCGTTTTTGAGACGCGGACGGCAACCGGAAGTGAGATGTTTTCCCTTTTAACTTGTCTTTACACAACCACATTCACATTGCTAAGTATCTTTTCTCCATTAGAGATGATGAGTGTTAGCATTGACAACGAGTACGAGTACGAGTCCATCTCGTACTCGTACTCGTTGTCGTTCTTGTAAAAAATGTGTAAGCATGACATACGAGTACGACTTCAGGAAAAAAATTTTGACAAGAAAGGAAGGAGGATTAATGTGCTATTCAAAACAAAAAAAAAGCCCAAAAATGCCATCCTAGGCCTTCGATGAAGAGTTTAAGTGCTTATGGGATACACCTATGGCAGAGATAGCCCGCTACAAAAGATAACCTTTACCTTTCAAAAACTCTTTCCTTGCACTTCGAGTTTTGGAGGAAATCTCGTCGTGGAACGAGTTGCCAGAACGAGTTGAGCACGTGTTCTGAGCAAAACGCATGCGCATTATAGTCAATGGTAAAATCTCGTTCTCGTAGTCGTACTCGTTGTCAATGCTAACACTGTCTAAAAATCTGGGAGACACCACTGTCCTGGCATGTGAAATGTTCTCTTCCGGTTGCCGTCCGCGTCTCAAAAACGCGCGTGCTTAAGCTCCCTATTTTTCCCCCTATTTTGTGGTGTTCTCGTTGTAGATCTTAAAGTCCCTTTTGTCTCAAGGACGGGGATGGCAATCCACAATGTATATGTTTTGCTGCAAGCTGAGAATTTTCTATTACCTCGTTTTGATTGCGTATCATGGAGTGACGTAACATTCGATTGGCAAAATTTTCGTGAACTATACGAAGACAACATTTTCTGAAATTTTGATTTCGACAAGCAATAGTCTTGTCAAGATCTTCTATTTCATCAGCCGTGTTAGCGGTACTGCGTTCAGCACAATCATGGTCTTTTTTTGCGTATAGCTATTACATCATGTACCACTAGTACTGCATTCACCATGCAAGCTACCGATCCGCCAGGTATTCTGGTGGTGAATTTTCGATTTTCAGCGATCCTAATGTGACAAGAAATGCAACCCGGCGCACATTCGTCACGCTTGAATTATGAGTCTCGGTTCTGGAACTTCCAGAACTTCTTCTTAAAGATGACTTTCAAAGCGTTATATTGTTTTGGATTTACACTTCGCAGTTTATCAACACCAGACCCAACTGGTCCTTCATCGTCTTTCAAGCCTGCAGTCGCCCCATGTAAGGTAATCCAAGAGAGTCCTGGATTCCAGATTCCACGCTGTGGATTCCAGATTCCGGATTCCGGATTCCATGTCTGTGGATTCCGGATTCCCCGCTGTGGATTCCGGATTCCATGTCTGTGGATTCCGGATTCCACATCCATGGATTCCATTAGCTGGATTCCGGATTCCACAGACCAAAATTACCTGGATTCCGGATTCCGGATTACCATACATGGGGCGACTGCAGCGTTATAGCACCGTTGAAGCTGGGCATATGTTTCAGTCCTGGCAAAATTGTGTGGATGCGGTGCAGGCGAAGAACCTAGATCCGATGGTTCGTGTGCCAAGAGCTTTCCCTTTGTAAGTGGACTCACAGACTCAGTAGTTTTCTTAGGCCTAACTTTGGGATCCTTCATGGAAGCAGTAAGCGTTTAATTAAACCTCAGAACAAATAAAGACATTTCGTGATAAAGTAATGAACCACAGTACGTTGACTGGATCAAAAATGACTGTGTTGTTCAATCGATGAGCAAATGTGCCATTAAACGCCGGTTTGTACTCTGATATCTCTTTTTGTACTTCTAATGGGTTTACTCCTAAAACAGTAGTGACTATAGTATGACTTAAAAAATGTGTGCAAATAAAATTAAATATCAATAAATATATACGATTTATTACGGTACAATTATACAAATGACTTGATGGATGCAAGAGCAATAGACTTGAAATGATTTATATTACTAAGTAACACCTTCATTAACAGGTAAAATGTTCCATGTTACTATCGTTCTTGGATAAGAAAGAATACTTATAGGCATTGTTTGGTTGTAAAAGGACCACTAGCTATTCAATAACCTTAGTAGTTCTTGTTATTTAGTGCACCTCGGGGGGGTGGGGGGGGGGAGCTAATACCAACACGACCTATTAAGATCTTGTAGAACATGCTAGTTTGAAAGAAGAGTCGACCATCTCTAAGAGCTCGATCCAAAAACTGATAGAAACCCTGGACTGAGTATTTCGTGGTTATAAAATTCTGGAATGACATTTTTTATAGTTCCCCTACTCACTGCACGCCAAGAAGCAACGACTATAAGGTCATTGAGGTATTTGTTGCGACAAATCTTTAAGTGCTTTATCGCTGTTTGTTTTATCTGTCACTCGGACCCTCGAGCATTGTTGTCATGTTACTTCCGGGTGCAATAATCCACGATGGAGTCGTTATGCTGCTTTGGGAAGATTTTGTATTACGTTGGCTTAACTCTTTACATGGGTTTCGACTCTTTTTTCGACTGGTGGAACTGGTGGAATTATTTTCACCTATACGCCGATAAAGAAGAATTCAAAGTCAATAATTCCCTATTTTTGTTCAGTTCTTCTGTCGGTTTGATAATTAACATTTACATGTTAATGGTGTACTGTCATTACATCAAGTTCCACTGCGATTGCTTCCTCGATGACGATTTCGAAGGTCTCTATAAAGACCACCTCTATTTCAATTGGCTAGAATTGTGCCTTTCGGTTGTGGAGTTAGTCTTCAAAGATGACATTCAAAGTGCGATCGTGTTCCGGATTTACGCGTCGCAGCTCCATCTGACAGGATCGCGACCGGGCTGGTATTTCGTCGTCTTTTCAGTCTGCAGCAGTTTTGCGCACTTTAAGCGATGCGTATGCTTCATCACGAAATTATGTGGATGTGGTGAAGGCGAGGAGGATGCCCGTGACGATTCATGTATCTATTTGACTGCGTGTGTAACTGGATCGAGCGCCTCGGCTGCATTTATGCTATTCACCGTCTTGTCGCTCCTTATCTGCTATGATGGTAAAAGCTGCATCCTCTAGATATCTCTATGGATCGTATGAAGGCAATATCTAATTTCTGAAGTCAGGAGAATATAACGACAAAAACTTTGATGCTTATTTGCGATCAACTGAAACTTAACAAGTGATGGATAGGATAGTTTTCTCGCATTTTGCGACTGTACTGCATGTACATATATACTTCTGTTGCTGATGCCAAGAAATAGTCATCAATGTTGCTCTTTAAAAATAGGTAGCTAGTGTCAAAACTCTTTTTTCAACTTGCAGACTGTCAGTCCTTGTAAACGGCATGCACTATTTATTTGTCAGGACCAAGTATCCACTGATCAAGCAGAAAATGTGAGGACGCTACATCTGTGGAGAGCAGTTAACTGTTTGCTCCGTTTTAATCTCTCGCAACATGACAAGAACGTTCGTTCTGTGTTCATTGCGGTTACATGTACTGGTTTGAGTCTGGGATCTTTGTTATTGTTATGCTATCTTGTTGTTTATGTCACAACTTCATTGAGTGATACCGTTGAAGAAAGTTTTTTTAATAGATAATATTTAGACTGTTGTGCGTGCAAATGCTGTGGAAGTAACTGAATCGTGGATCAAATTTCCGAATTTTTTTTGGCAGTAGCAAATTTTATTAGATATGTGCTGTTATTAAACTTGGGATGTGCCATCATCATGTATACCTGATTCACATTGAAAGTGAAGTGAATCTAATCTGTTTCACGATTTTTGTAACTTATGGAGTTATGTGTTCAAAAAAAGGTAATAAACAGTGATAAAAGCTCAAGTGCCAGGATTACGTGGTTTTTTTTTCTGACGTAGACATAAATGACCTGATATCTTTCTTTTTTTGCCAACTATGGCCGTCATCTTAGGATTCTTGTGACTCCCGATGAAACCAACGACTAGTAGCTTGACGCTACTAGTTTTGAAATATTAGGAAGTGGGAATACTTTAAGATTCCCCTCTCTTCGCGCCTAAAAAAAACGCCTCGTTTTCATGTCTGCAAGGCCATAGAATCTTTCCTTGTGTTGTTCATGTATCAAGTTTATCTTGTGTTCAGCTGGATCGTTGGCCTCGGTTGTGTTTCTGTTTTTCACGATCTTGTCGTTTTCCTATTTGCGGCTATGATGGTAAAAGCTGCTTGCTATCGTATGAACCCAATATCGTATCTTTGACGTCAGGTTGGTTTGCGGTCAACTGAAACTTTACAAGTGATGGATAGGATAGTTTTCTCACAGTTTTCTTTCCCCTGTTGCTGACGCCAAAGAAATAGTTATCAATGTTGCTCGTTGAATATGTAGGTTGTGTCAAAACTCTTATATCAACATGCAGACTGATCCTTGTAAATCAAATAACATGCACTGTTAATTTGTCAGGACCATGCCTCCATAAAAAAGAGAATGAGAGGACGTTAATCTGGGGATAGCAGGTTTGCTCTTTCTTATCTCTAACAACATGAAAAGGACCTTCGTTCCGTGTTCATTGCATGCGGTTACATGTATTTGAGTCTGGGATCTTTGTTATCGTTGTGCCATCTTGTTTATGTCAGAACTTCATTGAGTGCTATATTGAGGTTTTTTTTATAGAGAATTTATAGACTGTTATGCGAGCAAATATTATGGAATTAACTAATTGTGGATCAAATCTCATAATTTTTTAGCAGTAGCATCATCGTGAAGAATACCTATTGTTCTCGGGACATTTAGCTCCAGTTCGTGTCGTGCGTCATCATACGTGAACGCTTAGAAAGAGCATCGATCATTGGTTGCCAAGAACGCACAAATCATGGTGACAAGGTGACAGACTAAACAATGAACGCAGAGCGCTATTGTCTCTTTTTTTGTTTCGTAAAATCGCGCACGTGAGCATATTTAGCAATGAACGTTTTATAACACGGTTAACATTTCCGATTTTGCTTTTATCCACAATGGACAATTTTTAGATTTGTTTATTTGGACAAACGTTATAAGACACAAAATGTTGAACTCGGCTCATGGTCCAAATATTGTAGAACTCTGGGTATTAATTTTACTGATGCACGCGACTCGTTCTCAAGCTCTCTCTAAGTGGTTCAATAAACTTCTTACTTACTGAAATTAAATCTTACAACAAATTTCCGGAAATTTCGGTTCGTTTGTAAATGGAACACGACACACGACTTTTCCATTTGTTCCATATAGCGACGCATTACATCAAGCCGACTTGGAGACGTTTTCTCGATGCAGCCAGTCTATCACAACTAAGCTTTTTGATTCCATCACTTGTAACTCAAACCATAAATTGCATAAGCTCTTGCCACCTCGTAACAATTGTAAATTTAATTTAAGACGAAAGAGGAATTTAATGTCCCTCTGGCTAAGACGAAGAGACTTATGAACACATTTATATATAGTAATTGTAATTAAATTTTTAGCTATATATGTGTATATTTTTCCCATATTTTTGTTAGATTTTATTATTGTGACGATTAATCTAATTCAGCCTATGGCTGCGATTTTAATCAGAATAAACTATCTATCTATCTATCTATCTATCTATCTATCTATCTATCTATCTATCTATCTATCTATCTATCTTTTTGGTTCGTTCCACTGGAAGATTTCCGGGAGTAGCGTGACGTCTCAAAAGGTAGCTCTGGGCGCGATCCAATTGGACAAAAATTCCGGTTTGAATTTCCGAAATTTCCAATCGTCAAATGGAACGGAAAATTCCCGGTAATTCCAACATTTCGGAAAATTTGGTCAACTTCGAGAGGTTGACCAAAATTTCCGAAGAGAACGTTCCGGAAAAGACTGTTTCATTTTATTCTAGACCGAAAATTTTCCAATTTTTGCCCAAATGGATAGACCCTTTGCAGAAATGGCGCCCAAATTTGAATAACAATACTGTATACATCCTT
>NC_090877.1:7521106-7533606 GCF_036669935.1 Montipora foliosa | reverse complement strand
AGTTTTCTCACAGTTTTCTTTCCCCTGTTGCTGATGCCAAAGAAATAGTTATCAATGTTGCTCGTTGAATATGTAGGTAGTGTCAAAACTCTTATATCAACATGCAGACTGATCCTTGTAAATTAAATGACATGCACTGATAATTTGTCAGGACCATGCCTCCATAAACAAGAGAATGAGAGGACGTTACATCTGTGGATAGCAGTTTGCTCTTTCTTATCTCTAACAACATGAAAAGAACGTTCGTTCCGTGTTCATTGCATGCGGTCACATGTATTTGAGTCTGGGATCTTTTTTATCGTTGTGCCATCTTGTTTATGTGAGAACTTCATTGAGTGCTATATTGAGGTCTTTTTTATAGAGAATTTATAGACTGTTATGCGAGCAAATATTATGGAATTAACTAATTGTGGATCAAATCTCATAATTTTTTAGCAGTAGCATCATCGTGCAGAATACCTATTGTTCTCGGGACATTTAGCTCCAGTTCGTGTCGTGCGTCATCATACGTGAACGCTTAGAAAGAGCATTGATCATTGGTTGCCAAGAACGCACAAATCATGGTGACAAGGTGACAGACTAAACAATGATCGCAGAGCGCTATTGTCTCTTTTTTTGTTTCGTAAAATCGCGCACGTGAGCATATTTAGCAATAAACGTTTTATAACAAGGTTAACATTTCCGATTTTGCTTTTATCCACAATGGACAATTTTTAGATTTGTTTGTTTGGACAAAAGCGATAAGACACAGAATGTTGAACTCGGCTCATGGTCCAAATATTGTAGAACTCTGGGTATTAATTTTACTGATGCACGCGACTCGTTCTCAAGCTCTCTCTAAGTGGTTCAATAAATTTCTTACTTACTGAAATTAAATCTTACAACAAATTTCCGGAAATTTCGGTTCGTTTGTAAATGGAACACGACACACGACTTTTCCGTTTGTTCCACATAGCGACGCATTACATCAAGCCGACTTGGAGACGTTTTCTCACAACTAAGCTTTTTGATTCCATCACTTGTAACTCAAACCATAAATTGCATAAGCTCTTGCCACCTCGTAACAATTGTGAATTTAATTTAAGACGAAAGAGGAAATTTAATGTCCCTCTGGCTAAGACGAAGAGACTTATGAACACATTTATATATAGTAATTGTAATTAAATTTTTAGCTATATATGTGTATATTTTTCCCATATTTTTGTTAGATTTTATTATTGTGACGATTAATCTAATTCAGCCTATGGCTGCGATTTTAATCACAATAAACTATCTATCTATCTATCTATCTATCTATCTTTTTGGTTCGTTCCACTGGAAGATTTCCCGGAGTAGCGTGACGTCTCAAAAGGTAGCTCTGGGCGCGATCCAATTGGACAAAAATTCCGGTTTGAATTTCCGAAATTTCCAATCGTCAAATGGAACGGAAAATTCCCGGTAATTCCAACATTCCGGAAAATTTGGTCAACTTCGAGAGGTTGACCAAAATTTCCGAAGAGAACGTTCCGGAAAAGACTGTTTCATTTTATTCTAGACCGAAAATTTTCCAATTTTTGCCCAAATGGATAGACCCTTTGCAGAAATGGCGCCCAAATTTGAATAACAATACTGTATACATCCTTAGCCTCGTGTTTATGTTTCAGGACAAAGGACTTTTCACATGAATGTGAGGCTAAGGATGTATCAAGTATTGCTATTCAAATTTGGGCGCCATTTATGCAAAGGGTCTATCGCGCCCTCTGTTTCCCCAGTTCCAGGTTATTCACGGCCGAGTGCGTAAAATTGCAATCGCCGGGCCGCGAATGGACTTGAGTTAGATGGAACGCGTTTCTCACCCGATGGAAATTTCCAACGGAATTTCCGGAAATTATTTGTAAGTGGTAAACAACCCAACCCATATCGTGAATTATTTTTCAACACTTGAAGAAATATTTGGTATCTCCGCGAGGCCGTGTAATATCCTCTCTTTATTTCAAATCAGCAAATTATTGCCACTCGTCCACAAATGGTTATTTGAAACAACCATTTTCATCGCAGTTTTCCGAAAACTAGTTATTTCAAATAGCCATTTCATCACAGCTTTTCTGAAAATGTTTCTGTTTCCATGAAAAGGTCTTTTCCAGCTTCTGAAAACGGTCACTCCCTAGTCTTTAAAGTGTTACTACGATCAGAAATCATTTCTCGTTTTTATTTTTTTTTTTCACATTTCGAAAGTTCTTGTGCTGAATACTCGAAATGCTAGATTTCATTCAATCATTCCAAGACAAATACTATTTATTTTGACGGCATTTTTTTCATTTAACGGTCAGCAATACTTGGTGTGGTTCTCACAGAAAAGCTCTCTGAGTGACGTCATTCACTCACTTGCTTAAAAATGCAGTGTGTGAATGCGGCTTAATTCGTATGCAGAACACGGATTTGACAATCTGAAAGCTAAAAACTCTCGTGCTGCATACTAATTAAGCCGCATTCACACACTTTATTTTAAAGCTAGTGAGTAAATGACGTCACGTTTCTTCTTGATCCAGATCGCTGAAAGCTTATCGGTCGGAACCGCACCAAGTTATAGCGGACCGTTAAATTAAAAAAGAGGAGTTAAAATAAACAGTCTGCCTCTTGAAATTACTACAAAAATCTTCGCCTGTTGAGTATTCAACGCAAGTACTTTCGAAATGTGAAGAAAAAACGTGAGGTGAGTTTTTTCATCATAGTAGCACATTAACGTTTTTCGGTGTCACTTGGTTTCAAGGAATGACATAAATTTGTTTGACATGCATGAACTTTTTTTAGTAAAACGCGATTGGGCGAGAATGAAAATATAAGTCGTGTCTCGACTTCTTCTGTACTTTACTCTTGGGTAGGTTTTTCGTGGCAAATATTAATATGGGGCTGTCGTTAGCTCAGGGCCTTAGAGGCACGAACGTCAATCACTTCTAGCTTAATTTTGCCCCTGTTGCCGTGCGCTCATGTTACTTCCGGGTGGATAGTGTTACACTGATCTTTGGCTGAGATGAAGACGGCAAAAATGTTGTGTTGCTGGGTGAAAATTCTCTATTACATCGTTTTGATTAGCTATCATGTTTGCGACTCTGTGTTCGACTGGCTTAATTACTTTGAGCTGAACGCCAACAAGTCATTTCCTGGATTCGTTGAAGATTCCTTTTTTTGCTTCAGTTGTCCTTTCGGTTCGTTGATCTCCTTAGGCATGATTGTGGTGTACGGATACTACATCACGTTTCATGGGGAATGCCTTTACCGTGGCTGCCGTGGCTACAAGACACTCAGTCCATGTAACCGTCGTTTCAACGATTTTGAGTTGTTGTTTTCGATTTTGGAACTGTGCAAGTATGCCATTCAAAGTTACATATTATATCGCATCTTGGAAGAACGGACTTGTAATTTTTTGGCCTTTGCACTCTTTAGTTTGTTAGCCCACTCAAAGCTATGCTCGTGTTTCGTTACGAAGTTGTGCGGATGTGGTGTGGGTGAAGAGAGTTGCTGCAAGTGCGGCAGCGATCCGTGCGGTTACAAGGTTGTGAAGGTCATTGCTTGCTTCATTGGATCGATAACCTCAGGGATGTGTCTGTACTTCACCGTTGTGTCCATAAGCGGCGGTTTTCATGCTCCAGCACATATTTTCAAGTCGCTTGCAGAATGCGTTCACGCAGCAAAGACTAACTGATTTATTTTCGATCATCTTCAGTTTCTGAAAACTGACTTTAAAGTTGTAATTAATAAGGA
Organism: Montipora foliosa; assembly: GCF_036669935.1. NCBI lineage: Eukaryota > Metazoa > Cnidaria > Anthozoa > Scleractinia > Acroporidae > Montipora > Montipora foliosa. Next base: position 7,529,865 of record NC_090877.1, on the reverse strand, counting down.
TCGCGTCTTGACATGTTTTCTTGAAAAAAATAGGGAGTGAATTTGATTACAATACTGAATTACTAGCGCTTTAACCACGAGGAACAGCTTAGTTTTCTAAGGAAACTGTAGTCGTATTTTTGTAGTCATTTATCCAAAACTGAGACAAAACTTGAAATAGTGAGTTAAATGTAGAACTCGTATATATTTCATGGGCTCTTATGCCATTTTCATCGTATATCCTAGACAAACAAACAGGCTAGTTACCTTGGTTGCACAGGTCATAATTATACTTCCTTCGTGGTTGTTTCAGTACATAAAGCATTTATCCTATAGTTGACTAGTATTAGCACACTGGTATAGTAGAGCATTTTGTGGATTGTTTCAAATATTGCTGTACAGGTAAACGTTCCTTTATCGGTTGCAATGGAATTCAATAGTGGATTATAACATTCTTGTAGTACACTCATGCAAGCTTTCCCTGGAACGGAGTTCTTAGAAATGTGATTTTAATTCACTTATGTTTTTTAGCTGTCTTTGAATTGACAGTTTGTTGGTTCTCTACTCTGCACCGAGAGGTTTTCTCCGGGTACTTCGGTTTCCCCTGTCCTCCGTCAAAAACCAACATTTGACTTGATTTACTTTCATTGTTCATTTCAGTTTACAGTGTCCCCAATTAGCGCTCCAGCGCTAGAACGACTAGACACTTAAATAAAGTTCCTTTTAAAGTATCTTCAACTGTTATGACAACTGATTCCACGGTATTTTTGTTGCCATTTTATGAAAACAAAATGTCTTTTGTTTCTCTCGCACATGGAACGGTCTCTTTTCCCGGGGATGATCCTCTCTCTTTTTTTATTACTTCATAAGCATTCTTTCTCCATATTTACACTTACTCAAGAAGAGAGGAAAGAGACTGCGTGGGTTCACTGAGAAGACCAGTCAGTATTGTAATCGTAGTAGTTTGATTGTTTTGGCAGAGCTCAGCTTTGGCATTCACACGGAATACAGCGTGGTCCTGTGCAAATTTAGGGTTTGTTGCATTTCAGGCCTAAGTTTTGGTGTTTATTCCTCGTCAGGCTAGGGCCCCGAGACAAAAGAAAATCCTTCGATAACAAGGACCGCAACAACCTTTTCTAATCCCGCAAGCATGATCACTCCCTACAAAACCATGTTTTCCTAGATACCGCTGATCACAGAATGTTGTCCGAGACAAAAAGCCACAATTTGCTCCTTGTTTAATCTGTCACTCGGACCCTCGAGAATTTTGGTTATGTTACTTCCGGGTGGGTGGTTCAATAATCCACGATGGAGACGTTATGTTGCTTGGGCAAGATTTTCTATTACGTTGGCTTAATTCTCTACATGATTTGCGACTCTTGGTTCGACTGGTCGAGTTATGTTCTCCTATACGCAGATAAGGAAGAAGTGGAAGAATGGAAAGTCGATAATTCCCTTTTTTTCTTCAGTTCTTTTGTCGGTTTGATAATCAACATTTTCATGTTATGGGTGTACGGGCATTACATCAATTTCCACTGTGATTGCATCTCCGATGTCAATTCTAAAAATCTGTATAACAACAAAATCCTCGATTGGGTGGAATTGTGGCTTTCGGTTCTGGAGTTAGTCTTCAAGGATGACATTCAAAGTGTCATCGTGTTCCTGTATTACGCCTCGCAGCTCCATCTGACAGGATCGCCACCGGGCTGGATTTTTATCGCCTTTTCAGCCTGCAGCATTTTTGCGCACTTAAAGCGATGCATATGCTTTTTCACGAGATCATGTGCATGTGGTGAAGGCGAAGAGTGTTGTTCATGTATCGGCAAGTTTGTCTTGTGTTCAGCTGGATCGTTGGCCTCGGTTGTGTTTCTGTTCGTCACCATCTTGTCGCTTCCTATCTGTGATGGTAAAAGCTGCTTGCTATCGTATGAAATCAATATCATATCTTTGACGTCAGGTTGGTTTGCGATCAACCGAAACTTTACAAGTGATGGATAGGATAGTTTTTTCACAGTTTTCTTTCCTCTGTTGCTGACGCCAAAGAAATAATTGTAAATGTTGCTCATTGAATATGAAGCCGTGGTGTCAAAACTCTTATTTAACAAATAAAGAAGCCTTGACTGTGCTCTGTTCTGTTGTAAAGCACGCAGGAAACGGCTAGAGCACGAAAGAAGTGTAGGGGGAAACACGAGCCGATAGGCGAGTGTTTCTCCCTACTTCTTGAGTGCTCTAGCCGCTTCCTAAGTGCTTTACAACAGAACAGAGCACAGTCAAGGCTTCTTTATTTGTTTTATGATAAAAAACAAGTAATTTTCTTCAAAAATTCTACTTTATTTTCAAAGCGCGCGCTGCTTGTGGCGAACTGAGATGTCGTCAGCACAGTGCTTTATACTCTGATAAAGCACGCTACTTTGGACCAATCAGCGCGCTTGTAAGAATGTTTAAGATTATTTGATTGGTTAATGAAACAAAGGCTTGTCAAAACATCAATCAACTGGAAAATCACACAAAATTAGAATTTATGGAAAAACAAGTGCCTCAATGTTCGGTTTCAGTCCGTAAAAAACAGCAAAAAAGAGGATCTAAATGATTAAGTTCAGTGAAAACCGGCCGAATTGTTGCCCATGAAAACCTGCACGTTTCCGACATGACAACTGGAAAACAAACTCTTCATTGCTTGCGGCTGGAATCTGAAAACCTGTTGGGAATTTTGTAAATGAAGAACTCCAGCGTGAGGACTTTCTGAGCTTGAAAGAACTGCTGGACCGGGCGACGGTTGAGGTCTTCCATCCAAAGCACTTGACAGAATATCTGAGCAAGCCTTTAACTGACAGCTTCAATAATACCCAAGGTAAAATTCGGAAATTCATCTGCCATTTCTGCGAATGATGGCGTGGGCTTTCGTTTGTTCCGTGCTTTGTACTCTCATAAAGCACGCTGTTTAAACCAATGAGAGCGCGCGTTATATAGAAACTTTATTATAAATCAACATGCAGACTGATCCTTGTAAATTAAATGACATGCACTGGTTATTTGTCAGGACCATGCCTCCATAAACAAGAGAATGAGAGGACGTTACATCTGGGTATAGCAGTTTGCTCTTTCTTATCTCTAACAACATGAAAAGAACGTTCGTTTCGTGTTCATTGCATGTGGTTACATGTATTTGAGTCTGGGATCTTTGTTATCGTTGTGCCATCTTGTTTATGTGAGAACTTCATTGATTGCTATATTGAGGAGGTTCTTTTTTATAGAGATTCTACAGACTGTTGGGCGTGCAAATATTATGGAATTAACTAATCGTGGATCATATCTCATAATCTTTTAGCAGTAGCATCGCGACTTCCTTGACTGAAAACTGACTTTAAGGTTGTAATTAATAAGGATCGCGTCTCGACATACTGTTTTCTTAAAAAAACAGTGAGTGACAATTTGATTACAATAATTACTAATTAATCTTCAAGAACATCTTAGTTTTCTAAGGAACTGTAATTCGTACTTTTGTAGTCGTTTATCAGAAACCGAAAGAACTTGAAATAGTGAATAAATGTAGAAGTCATTGTATGTATTTCATGGGCTCTTATGCCATTTTCTTCGTATTTCTGTAGCAAAAAGCCGGCTAGTTACCTTGGTTGCAGCAGGCTTGGAGGGCCTGTATGCTGTGTCATAATTATACTTCCTTCGTGGTTGTTTCGGTACTTAAAGCATTTGTACTATTGTTGAGTGGTATTAGTGCATTGTGTTTTGTGGATTGTTTCAAATATTGCAGTGACACGTTCGATTATAGGTTGCAATGGAATTCAATAATGGGTTAAAAACAGTCTTGTTGTACACTCAAGCGTTTCCTGGAAACGGAATTCTTAGAAATGTGATTTTAATAGGCCATTTCCGAGTTCATGTCTGCCTCCTCTTCAAAGCGAATCTAAGTGCGAAGTTTTTGTTATGAAAATTAGTTTTCATTCATATGTAAAGTAGAACTAATTACCATCACAAAAACTTCGAACATAGACTCACTTTGAAGAGGAGGCAGTCATGAACTCGGAAATGGTCTATTCACTTATGTTTCTTCAGCTGTCTGTCAGTCTTTGAATTTACAATGTAACTTCAACTGTTATGACAGCTAATCCGACGGTGTATTACCATTTTATTGAAACAAAATATCTTTTGTTTCTCTCGCATTGAGCCCCTTCTTTCTCTTAACGACATGGGCTTGCACGATGAGCCTCTCTCTTTATTTGTAACGTCATAGGCATTCTTTCTCCATATTCACACTTGCTCGAGCTCGGAGAGGAAAGAGGCTGCGTGGGTTCACTGAGAAAAGAAGTTACTCAGTGAATTGAAGTTTATTTTGGGTAAAACTGACGCACAACCTGAAGTTCGATGAAGTGATCCTTTCAACTTGCAGGGGCACCCAACGTTAATTTTCGGAAAATATCTGTTCGGAAGACGATCTGAGATCTAGAATTTTCGGAACATTTGTTGTAAAATATCTTGCTTGCCTGCCTCGCCTAGGATTTTCGAACATCTGAAAAATGGTATAATTGCCCATTTTTAAAGGGTTTTTACCCCAAAAAGGTCACCTAGAATTTTCGGGAGCCTTTTTTCTGGCTGAAATTTTCGAAAAGGTAAGTTTTGATCCCTATAATTTGCGGATCACTAGTTCTTCAGCTAGGAAATCCGAACAGATGAAAAATTTTTAGAGGATAAAAATATGCCTATATCTACCGTTTAAATACTAAAATACGTTTAACAATGCTATGTTTAAGTGGTTTTGAACTATATTCTCGTTGGGTGCCCCTGAACTTGCGCCAAATTACAAGAAAACAAGGTGATAAGCTTAAAATTACGTCGTAGAAAGTTCCGGTTTCGGCTTCAGTAGTGCCAGTTCATGTATCGTCAATCATTGCGTTTCACGACGCCAGTGGCTGTCCTAGCTTCGTTTTGATACGACCTCCGGCATTTCCACCGACTTCGGATGACTTTGAGCCCTTCTGCGCAGTCGTTTTTAGGGACGGGCATGTAGTTCCCGGTGTTGTGGTCTGTCTTCTGTGATGTATCGTGGTTGGGAGGGTAAATGCTCGGAGAAATTAGCTACACCAAGCTACTCTAAAAATCCGAGAGTAAATAAAGATATATGATATGATATGATATGATATGATATGATATGATATGATAAGTCGTGGGGAGGAGGTGAATATGACTCCCCTGAAAACGACCGCGTGGGAGGCTAATGACAGTGGCGTTGCATTTGTTCGCTGAGTTAAGATTTTCTAGCTCGTTAGTTTGATTTTTGGTCCTTCTCTGAAAGCAGTTTGATGTTTTATCTAATACTTTTTTCAGTGGCTTTCTGTTGTTATCTTTTGTTTTGCTTTTTGGCGAAAATTTTTGCCGTTCCTTATCCTTCCGCCGTCGCTTCTTTCGCTTTCACTCGTCGCTAAGGAGTAGAGTCTGGGTACGAAATTGAACAAGTTTACGTAGTGTGCTAGTTTTGTCTCAAGGACAGGGTGGCAATCCACAATGTATATGTTGTGCTGCAAGCTGAAGATTTTCTATTACCTGGTTTTGATCGCATATCATAGTTGCGACGTTTGTTTCGACTGGCAAAATTTTCGTGAACTAAACGAAAACAACACATTTTCTGGAATTTTTGTTTCGACAAACAGCGATGTTGTCAAGATCTTCTTTCTTGTCAGCTGTGTTACTGGCACTGCGTTCAGCATAATCATGGTCTTTTTTGCGTACATATGTTACATCAAGTACCACTGGTACTGCATTCGTCATGCAAGCTACCGATCCGCAAGGTATTCAGATGGCAAATTTTCGATTTTCAGCGACCGTGAATGTGACAAGAAATGCAACCGCAAATTCGTCACGCTTGAATTATGGGTGTCGGTTCTGGAACTCCTCCTTAAAGATGACTTTCAAAGCGGCATATTATTTTGGATTTACAACTCGCACCTTGTTACTACCACACCCAACTGGCACTTCATTGCCGTTAACGCCTGCAGCGTCGTAGCACACTTAAAGCTTGGCATATGTTTCATGACAAAATTGTGTGGATGGGGTGCAGGCGAGGATTGTAATTGTGAGGAGGATTCGTGTCCCAAGAACTTTGCCTGTGGGATTGGATTCATAGGCTCAATAGTTTTCTTAGGCTTAACCGTCGTGTCCCTGGCGGATGCTGTAAAGCATTTGTCTTTTTGAGAACTCTTACCGTCACAAGAAATTAAGGCTTTTCGCGATAAGGAAATGAACTGCGGTAGGTTGACTGGATCATGACTGTGTTGTTCGACCGATTAGCCAATTTGCCATTTAACCCCGGTTTGTGCTCTGATATCGCTTTTTTTGTATCCATCTCTAAGGGATCGCGCACCATATCCAAAGACCATTAGAAACTCTGGACTGAGTATTTCATGTTTATAAAATACTGACACCAGGGTTACAGCTCTACTTTACGATTTAGACTTCGTAGCGTTTCCGGGAAGTGGCCCGCTTTCTGGGAAATAATTAATTATTCATGAACATCATGGAGTATTAAATATGCAATACATGAATAGTCACTGCGTAGTGTTTTTTTCTCTTTTCTTAGTGAAATTAGTATGTTTAGTTACTTCGTCTTTGTAGTCCTAGCTAATTGTCGAAATAAAGACCCGACGAAATGTTTTAAACGCGTGGGAATAAGTGGGGTTACATCGAACGGACGGTACACTGAAATTGGTTTCCCCAACCGCTATGCCAAAGGCCATAGAATCTTCTTCATTGTCTAAGATTTCGCGAGCGAGCAAGTTACGTGGTCAAGAAGGAGACAGTATGCTACGCACTGGTGTCAGGTCACTTAAGCCAAGAGCATTCCGCCATTTCAGAATACGTATTCCTTTGGAAACCCATATTCTCCGTATTTTCTTTTTCCACAGTTACCGAAATAGGGATGAGCAGAAACGTCCCAAAAACACTTCATCACTTAACAGCAATGTTATGGTACCATATAAAACACCAAGTATATTGCTGAACAAGATTCGGACATTTTTGTGACGTAAAAAGTTTCCATGGAAACAGGAAAGCCCTTATTTTGGATTTAGCTGCTCATATCTCAAAAACGATTTCGGCGACCCCCATTTTTTTATATCTGAAATGTAATTAGCGTTCCAAAATGAAAGTTTCTGAAAAGTTTCTATTGAGCGGATTCAGAGCCACCTTAACTAAATAAAAAGTTAAGGTAGCTCTGAATCCGCTCCACAGAATTTTTTTAAACTTTGCAGAGAGTTTTATATTGGCCTGCTGATCACTTTTGTGCAATAAAAAAATTGGGGTGGCCGAGTTCGTTTTTCAAATATGACCAACTAAAGCCAAAATATAGGGTGTTTCTGCAAGGCTTTCCTGTTGCCTTGGTACCTTGTTGCGTCAAAAAAATAAGTGCATCTTGTTCAGCAATAATTGATGTTTCACAGGGTACCATAAAATTGGTGCTACGTGATTAAGTGTTGTAGTGTCAATCGTTCTAATAACAAGGTGTCTTGAAAGTGTTCAAACTGGTTTGAGCCAGTTTCAACGGCTCCAACAGTGCGGCTTCAACATCCGCTCCCCTCTTTCAACCGTGTTGAAACATGTTGATCGAAGTTGAAATAATATGTAAAAAAGGAGTGCGAGTGTTTCTTAAGGGGTTCCAAACACCGAGAAACAGATAAAAGGCGCTTTAAAAGCATTTAAACTTTGCTTCAACAGCCGCCATTCAACATTAGGGAGCTTACGAAACGAGGACGGCAACGGCAATGAGGACTTCATTTTAAAATACGAGTTCGCGTTATTCATATCACTACGAAACTATTTCATATCGTTTCGCGTTAAAAATGTGTAGTAACTGTCGAGGAATTAAATTGGTACGGAGTGAGTTGGAAGCGTAGAGAGAGAACTGAAAATTCATCGTCATGTGCTAACGTCCTCCACAGAACCTTGAATTTGGTCATTTCACGTCGTCCTTTAGGAGATGACGGCAAAGAAATGTACCAAAATGTAAAACGCACATGCAGAGCCATTGTTTTTGCTCACTAAATCTATTGTTTTGCAGCGTCGTCGTTTCGTAAGCTACCTATTCATGTTGAATGACGGTTGAAGCGGTTGGCCTTCCCCCCCCCCCCCCCTCCTCTTTCAACATCAGGGACCTTAAGATCTACGAAGGCGACGTCGACGAAAACGTCACCTCAAAATAGAATTTTGCTCCAGTATAAGTCTTTCGCGATTATTCCATCTCGTTCACGTCCTACAATGTGGGCGAAGTATCCTAAAAATAAATTGGTACGAGCGGTTTCTGACTGAAAATAGAGAATAAAAGATTCTCTGTGGCATGGTCACGTTGTCATCATAACCTAAAATTTGTTGATTTCAAGTCGTCGTCCTACAGAGAACCTCAGACGTATGAGCTAAAATCCGTGCCGCACGTGCTGCACGATTATTTATGCTCTTTTAACCAATGATATCACTATTTTGTGGCGTTTTCGTCGACGTCGTCGTCGTAGATCTTAAAGTGATTCCCTGGTTTTGCATTGCGCAACCCCACGGCGCATAATTTCTTGCGTCATTGGCGCGCGCATTAGCTCGCGGACATTGATAAAATGGCGGATTTTCACTGACGCCGAGCTTAATCTGTCAAGGAATGGTTACTTTCTCCTGAACGAGCACGGAGACCCCCTCTTTTTAATGGTGTTATGTACTCGTAATATGTACACGGAAAACATATCTTAAGGAGAAAAAAAGTTGTATAGTAGAAGTTGTAGTATTTACAT
>NC_090877.1:7498606-7513606 GCF_036669935.1 Montipora foliosa | reverse complement strand
TATTTCGATCGAGACAGGCAGCTGCGACATTCGAGTAAGTTACATTCATCTGGAAAGCCAAATCTTAATTGTGCAAGCTTCAATTATTAGGTTTATTCTTTCGTGTTGATATAACTTTTTGCGTGGCATAGAAATTGAATTTTGATTTACCACTCTCCTTGAACTCGCCATATTTGACCTTTCGCTTTAAAAGAAATGAAACTCGTAAGAAATAAACAGCGAATACTTCAGAAAAATACCGACCTTCTGTATTTAGCATGGTAGCACGTTCCCTTTGCATTATTGATGTTGCTAATATGTGGGTGAAAGTTGCGTTTTCTTTTAAAATGTCGTTCAAGAATTGAATAGCTATTAAATGAAACCCCAGGTGTTGAGTTGATACTTCAAATTCAGCTCCAAGCGAAAAAAATTGGTTTAGTATCAAAGATCACTCTGAATTAGCCCCCAAGTCAATTAAAACGTAAGTATGTAATTTTGAAAATGGAAAAAAGAAAAGTGAATTAGACAGAATATCCAGGCTTGTTTTCCAATTTGTCTTTAAGTTCAGGTGTCATGATTTTATAAAATTCCTTGTGGTTGAGTCCCCCGTCTGCATTACAATAAAGAACTTTGTATAATGAACCTACAGTGTATTTTATTGTGTCTAGAGTTTTAAGCCTTCCTACTAATCTTATCCTTGTGTCGTTCTTAAGTTCCCTCCATGTGTCGTATGATCCTCATACAATTTTCGGGATTAATTTGTTTCCTTCCAATTTTACTTACAGTACCTCTTTCCATCTTAATCCTAAATTGCCCTGTTGGATGATTGTTAATGACTAGCAAGACTATAGCTAACTATAACGGCACATTTAATGATTTCAAACAGGAACTTGAATATTCTGACTATTTTTCCAGCAAAAGAAAGAACAATGATATACATGTATTCTCTCGCACACATTCTTATCTTATCTTATAGATGTTGCTTAATTTCTCTTGTGTCTTGCTGCAAATTACAATAAATTATTTTACTACCCTTACACTTTTGCAAACATGTTGCAACTAAAGTAAGTGATGCAGGACAAAACTTCACATGCATCTGCAAAGAAAAACTTTCTTACAAGAAAAGCTAAAAAAGGTATCATAGCAAAATTAATGTTGATCACTGGTCTGACTCTTTTTAATTTGCACTAATCTTTGAAAAATCATTTTCATTTTGGCAATGTCTTTTCAATTAAACCTTGATTCTGCTCTCAGTCCAAGACTAACCTGGTATTTCCAGAATATTTTGGAAGAACATGACCATTTGGCCCATATCAGTGATCACAATCAAATTCTGCTTGCAACAATAGTCCTTTTTCATACATGTATATAACACTCATTCAAGTTTCCACTCTGCTCAGCCCTTTAGTCCTATATGGAAGGCTGAATTTAAAAGTACATTCTTTTACAGCATTTACTTGTGCTATGTCTTATGGCTGTTTAGGTTTTAGCCCACAATCACAACATACAGTGTAGTCATCTGCCATTGTTTCCTTGTCATTTACGGAACACATGCAATGGAACCATGATCCCACGAACATCTTTGAGACAAATTATTGTCTATAATAACTGAAATTCTTGATCATACCGACCATACAGCTTCTGATTTATTTGTATTTTTGTTTATTTTTTGCAAAGATAAGTATTGAAGCTATTACTTAGCTCTTATTAACCGAGCAGGAGACTCTCCCATACAGACTGACTAAGCTCGGTTAATAAGATGTTTATTATATTATGGCAAACAAGAACAATTTAATTCGTTTAATGTAACTGGTTTGTACTAACTGACATTTTGCTTGCGAACGGCGATGAGTGGCGATGAGCTGAACTTAATTCTGTCAAAGTTTGCTTGTCATCCTCTCTTTTAATTGTCATCATGCTGTTTGGCACTTCCATAAATAAATATTGGTAGAAGAAAATACTCAATATTTTTGAATTTTAGTTTGCATCTTTTCACCGCAAAACATTACCGGTCTAGATAGGAAAATCTAGACCGCGGTCAATATCAATTTCAGCCAATCAAATTCGTGAATTTGGTAGTTCCCAGTCCTTGTGAGACAGAGCCATATAATAATGTAATAATAATAATAATTATTATTATTATTAAATTAATGGGAAAGGAATAGGCCATTAACTTATGCTATAAGTTGTATTGGACCAAAATGGGTTTGCTGCAGAAATCGTTCTTAAACTTTGGTTGTCCGCCATTAATTTTGTCTCATCTTCATGCAGTGTAATTCCCCTTATCCTTGAGTGACTAATTAACAGAGAGGAAGTCAGAATTTGAAAGGCTTTCAAGTCTGATTCCTAAACTTAATGCCTTTGAGAGAACTTCTTGGTGATGGATGGCAGATATTGACATTATAATTTTTGAGAGATAAAACCAATTTGTTTTTCTCAGGGTATCAAACACAGTAAAGAGCCTTTTGTGTGCTAACCTTTCATGTCAACTGTAGCATAGATTTTTCATAAAAGTGTTTTGAAAGGTGTACAAATATGTGAAGCTTAATTATGATGTGACTTACACAGTCACATACTGTATTTTTTAGTCATGTCCATTAAGTATACATTTACCATTCTCTGCATGCTAAGTACTCATCAGAGTTTGAACAGCTGTAAGAGCCTACAGTTTTCCCAAAAATTCAATAAGAAGAATAAATATTATTTGTCTCTTTTTTATCTCTGAAGTACATGTAGCTGACCCTTAGGCAGTAAAACTAACTTGAGTGCCATTATATGTTTTGCAGGCGCGCATGGAAACCACATTTGGAACGTCAGCCTTTTCTCCTGTGACCACAGTAACTCGAGGTACTGTGAAGACATTCTTGCTGTAAAATGTTCCCTTTACATTGTACATGTATTTAATCTTACCTACCCAATTTAACTAGTTTCAACATTCACTGCAAAGGTCCTTTTCTCTGAGCTTGAAAAACTTAATAAAATAAAATGTAGACATGTATGCATTTTAAAAGCAATCTTGGGTTCATGAATGTCAAGCTATAATAATTTATCTGTTTTACATATTAAACCTAAAGATGTTCGATTCTTTTTGAAAATTCCTATGGGGCTATAATGTGTTGGAACTACATGTACATGAATGTTCCTGAAAGGCACTATATATTTTGGATACAAAAAGGTTAAAAAGGGTTGTTCATTCATCTTGTTGATCCTATTTTGTATTCTAATTAATTAATTATGATGTACAACTTGAAAAACTCAAAATAAAATTGTAATATATTCATTGCAATCAATTATGATTGGCGAGGTGGCAGTACTTACAGATGTTCACATAGTACTTTGAGGAATGAGACAGTAGCAAATTATTGCCACTACATCTATAAAGTCTTCTTTAGTACTGGGCTTTACAAACTAAGGCTGTAAAACTGACATACATGTACCTTAAATTCTCTACATGCACCAGTAGTCCTCGATACTACATGTAGCTACATGTACAGGTAATTACGACAGATTAAATATCTGGTGGCTCCCCACAAATTAGCTTTCTGAAATAACATTTAAAATATAAGAATTATTCCAAAATGACCATGCTATTCAAGATTAATATCAAATCTTTACTTATTGTTACATTGTAGTCTTTTTTGCCTTGATTTTAACATCAAAATTTCAACAAAGTAAAGTTATACCTTGTCCGCAGCAAAAAGAGCTGATTAATATGCAATGAAAATTAGAAAAATGTGCTCTGGAACCACATGGAAAGTTGCTGGCCTAAAATAATTAGTCAGAATAAACAAAGTTCCTGCTTTTTGCTGTCTTTTAAATTATTAGTTTTTTTTTAAGCTCACTAGTGCTTGCTATCCACCATTTCTTTAAATACAGGTATGGGTGTGTGATATCGCCTAATAAAACAAGCAAGAGACACAGTAACGACTCAGAGTTTCATGTTTTTAACACAATCTTCAGGCTACAATGATCGTAATTAATGCGCATTACTCAGTTACCTAAAGAATTCCCTAAAGGGGGAGCTCATTACTTCACATTGTGCAGTAGGAACTTAATAATTATATCTATGGTGACATTTAGATATGAATTCAGTTCTTTTGTTTAGCGGGAGTTTTGGATCAGCTCTAACAATGGCCACTTTCGGATAGGCAAAGGTCACACTTAACTTTCTTATACCACACTTGTATGATGGTATGGTGTATGTATATACACATACAAAGTAAATTTTGAGCCCGTGAGTGAAATGGGCAAACTGCATAATTTTATGGGAACTGGAAAGTTAAAAGTACACTGTACATGTAGGCCTGACATTTGCTGAAGAAAATATCTACATCCTAAAACAAATACCTGAAGTGCAGATGAGCAAAAAAAAGCCCTCAAAACAAGCGTGTGCCACCCTACAGTATGTACAATGGGTCCAAAGTTCACGCAAAAAATCACACAAACTGAGTCCAGACGGCCCCTCTCCGGCCTCAAAAACCAACATTTGACTTGACTTGTGTTAATTGGTAATTTCAGTTTGCATTGTTCCCAATTAGTGCGCTAGAACGACTAGACACTTAATAAAGTCCCTTTCCTTTTTCTTTCCTTTCCTGTTAACCCAATCAGGGTTAGAAAAAGATTTTAAATAGTAGGACAGTGTAATGAACGAGATCGAACTGGTCCCACAATTTTTTTCTTTTTACTGTCAAGACATTTGTCTGTATCAAAAATAACAAATTACCGGCAATTATTAGTAAGCCTTGGACATTACACTTTACAGTTGTATGCTGAATTTGAAATGGTCACATTTCAAGCAAACAGAACATATCAATAAGCAGCACATTTATCCCTGGAAAACAAATCAGCACTAGTGCTTTTCCTTTGTAGTTGATGGTGACCGCAATGCAATCCTAAAAAGAAATTCCAATAGTATGATATGTGTATCGTCCAGTAACAGCACAAGTGGTTTGGGACGAGAAGCGGAAATAAATGGTGCAGTTGGCTCAGATCAGGTAATTGCAAAGCGTGATTGTGCATGGGGCAAAATACAGCTGTAAATGGGTGATTGTGCAAGGTACCAGATCAAAGTCAGACCAATATGAGTTTAGATAAATTTCCATTCAAATCTTCCAAGTCTGTTTACTTGAGGTGGATGCAGAAAGTCACTTCAGACCAGGAAGACTCACTACAGTTACTGAACCAAAAACTCAGTTCAGGACATTACAACTGATTCCATTTTCTGGGTGGAAAATCTTAGAATGGTCAGAGTATTAGTTCAGATTAGTACAACTGTTGCAGTTTCCTTCACAAAATCTCAAAACAGAATGTACAGTCCATACACGTACAATGTACATGTGAGACCTGTCTGAGATTCAATCCTCAGGGCAGTCTTCTAACATGCACACAATAAAATTAATTAATTAATGTGTTTGTGGGTCTTGGGCATAAGACGCTTTGTGATGTTTATCAAAATTAATGTACATTAATCACATTTTAAATTGCTTTCATCAAACTTTTACTATGATTTGTTACTCACTGTTAGGGAAGCTTTGATGCCATGTGTTTCAAGCGTCATCACAGAACTTCGTCAACAATTTCCGCTCGGTCTCATCATTCTATTTCAAGCTGTGCAGAGGAGGATGAGGAGGTTAGTTTATTGAGGTTGAAATCAAATTTTTCTATGTTAGTACTTGACTGATCACTGGCTACTCTTCTTAATCAAAACAAAAGAAACATCTTTCATGAAAAGAGAGCTCATTCAGACAATATTATTGGTGGGAGATTAAGCCTTTCTTTCCTTATCCTGCCTTTACTGGGAAAGTAAAATGGTCTGGCGTTAGAAAGAGTACAGTCTGGTAAGTGTTTGCTCTTAAAGGAGGGAAAGAGTTAAAGGGACTCTGTGATGAGTTGCTATACTAAGTGTCTTGCGAAAACTTGAAAAGTGTTAGGTTAACTTTTTCAAGTTGATTCGACAAATTCAAAATGGCGTCCACTGGCAAGGGCCATGGTGGACTAAGGAGAAACTCGGGGGAGAAAAAGGAAGGCTTTAACGGATCGCAAAGAATACCTGAAGGAGTGGAATAACACGCACAAGCGTATTTATCTGAAGCAAAGAATTTTTCATGCCTGGCTGCAAGCTAAATTTGATGCTGGCTACGAAGCGTGCAGCGATAGTGATTTCGCTTTTTACTGCAAGCACTTTCGCATTTACAAAGGTTTATTGATCCGGAAAGTTCTTCCTGACAGGTAAATATTAAATTCTGAGCGCTATGTTTGACATAGAATTCATTAACTGCTTGACATAGAATTCATTAACTGCAAATATACATGACTCACGTGTGAATCCATAATGGCGGCTAGAATTTTTCGTGAGCGTGAGAGCAAACAAATTCGAGCATGTGCAGCTCATGACAATGCCCCTTTAAAGTGGGCATAATCTTTCACCCCATAACTATCCTTCATTGATGAGTGCAATTGTCTGGCATTAGAAAACAACCTTGGTAACCTTGGTCTTTTTTATACAGATCTCACTGCACTCAGTCCGTACTGTCACGACGTCGGGCCAATATTCCCCAGTAAGGCCCTTGTGCTTGGTTTATAGTAAGAGGTTATAATGAATTATTGTTATTTGTTGCCATCCTTTTTCTTTAGGCAATCGTTTTGTTTGTGGACCAGCCATCATCAAAGCTGTTCTGCACTTTGTGTCAACGTGTATTTAAGGATCCTGTAATTACGTCCTGTGGGGTAAGGCAAACAAAAAAAGAATAATCATTAACTTTCAATAAAAATAGTACTTGAGTGTTAGCCAGTGGTCTTGTACTGTACTAGTGTTCCATGTTGTTTGTGTTGGTGATTTTAATTTCTTTCTATTCTGTTTTGTTTAGCACACATTTTGTCGAAATTGTGTTCTCTCAAGATCATCAGAAAAGTGTCCAGTTGATGACAACAAACTCTCAATAGTTGTTGTTAACCTTGCTGTGAGTAGTGTCTTTATTGGCCAGAAATTTACCATGTACAGTAGGTCAAAGGTGTTATGTCGTGGCATGCTGTTGTGGCATTAGGTTGTGTCTTTTGTAGCTAAGTGCTTTTCAAGTACAGTAAGTGGCCAGAGAATGTTGCCAAGCAAGAGGCTAATTTAATCAGGACTCCAAACCTTCCTTCCTTGCTTTCTGTTGTACTTGCAGTAGTAGTAAGCCGACCTACAGTGCCTCTCTTAACAACATCCCTGAGTGGCTCTGAGAATTCTGTATGTTATGATCTGTGACTCTTAGGAAATTGCTTGATTTCCCTCATTTCTTACATCTTACATGTACTCACCTACTCAAAACTCCTCAGCTTACGCTTCACTAATCTGGAGATTTATTTTGAATTGTCAGGTGTCAGAACAAATTGGTGAATTGTACATTCATTGCAAGTATGGCTGCAAAATGCAGTCATCAGGCTCCCTTGCTGATTATGAAGTCAATCCTGCAGGATGTCCTGTGACAATTAAACTTTCAAACAGGCTGTAAGTCTAACATCCTGTCTATGAAATCAGTATTTCTTAAGCACTTATACACACAAAATAGCAAGAGCACTTGGCTTTTGCAAATTTGTCCCAGGTTTGGTTCCTAGACTACTATGAGCAGGGCTGCAAATTGTGACCAATGCAGTTGCATTTGAGACTGAATTTTTTTTGTGATTAGTTTTAACCTTTGGTCTTTGGAAATGCATGTAAAGGGTAATAGCGGTTGCCACTTTCCCACTACTTTTGCTAAAATACTGAAACAAATGAAAACAATTTTTTTGTTTCTTGCTGTGAATTTTCAATCAATCTTTTTAGCTCCTGACCCTGTTCCCTCAACCATTCAACACTTTCAGGGGTTTTGTTATTCACAAGTACTGTGGACTGATGACCACTGGCTACACAACACAGAGTGATGACTTTGCTTGCAACTAAATTTTGCAAAAGTGCAAATTTTCGTATTTGTTAAAAACTTTCGAGCCCTGACTGGAACATAATTTATTCAAGGGTTTCAAAATGTTTTGAAGTAGGCGGCAGACTTTGGAAAAGTAGGTGGCTGTGACAACTGAGGGTCTGCAAGGCCCCTGAAGCTAGGGGGTCTGGGAGCATGCTCCCCCAGAAAATTTTGAAAGTTAGAAGCTCGGAATGTCATTTTCAGCATTCTACCAACAATTTCAGACAATCGCCCTTTTGAAAGGCAGAAATGAGTGAAATGACGCAGTCACATTTCGAAAGTGGGTTTAGGTTGGCCCAGCCACTTAATTACAATTCAACAGCATAATCAGCGGACGATTTGAGCTTTCTTTGGAACAAAGTTTACATATTGCATATGTATTACTGCTGCAAAATTGAGTTTGAAGTTGCTCTGCCATTTTAAAGATTTTTATGGGAAAGAAGCAATGCAGAGATTGTTTGCAGTCAACGTGACGAGCTGATTGCTATGACCAGAATAGCAGGGGACGCACCTGTTTATTGTTGGTTAAGTTTGCCATGTCCACTCAGTGAATTTTTTTCTGGATAGTTGAGTTTTCCCCTCTTTTATGAAACCAACATGTTCTGTCCTATGTTACAGCAGTTATCAGTAACACATGCCCCTCAACGACATTTTTTCATATTTGAAAATAAAATTTAGGTTGATGTCAATCAAGTGTTTCCATGACGAATTGAACTGCCGCCAAGAGAACAGGAGTATTGGCATGGAAATATTTGATTGATGTCCACCGAAATTTTCCTTTCGAAACACAAAAAAATTGATTGAGGGGCATGTGTAACTAATAACCACTGCAAAGTGTCTGTTTCATGTAAAATGCAGTATATAAGGGGATAGCCTAGTGAGTGACTGACATTCTTACCACATTTTGACGTCTTTTGTGATCTGTTACTGGACAGGTGCACAGTAGCATGGCATACAATGTCTTGTTTGTCTCACAGAGAAACAGAATAATTATTACTTCATAATTTTGACTCTTACTTGTAATTCAATCTTACTTGTAATTCAATCAAAGACTGAACTTGCAATTGTGTAGTTGAACTTCTCTTCAAACAATGGTAATAGAGAACTGAGTCCTCTTTCAAACATTGGAAATGAGAAATTGTGCTTGACTTAAAACATTCTAAATTTTCTTTTCACCATTCAAATTTAAGTGTGTGTATTGAATTAGTCTTAATAATTATCCTGTCTCAATAAAACTAATTTGATTTTTCTTTTTAGTGATCATGAAAGGAATTGCCAATATGCCCCAACTCAGTGTCCTAACAGCTCACAATGTCCAACATTACTCAAAATGGTAATTTTCAGGAATTGTTGGTTCCCATACCAGTTTGACTGATAAGTGCAGGAAATGCAGATAATAAAATGCATGCGTGCATGCCTATTTTGATAAGAGTCACAAAGTGTACCCTTGACTTTTACGTACGCCACTTGTGGAAAGAAATCATTGCAAGAATTATCAATAAGATGTGCCTCTCTAACAATTTTCAGGTTACAACCAAGAGAAATATTGTCTAAAGGACAACCCTGACCCTATAGCTAACTTAATTTAGATTTAAAAGGGTGTTTTGTAGGATACCTAAGTTTCAAAATTTGGTATGCATGTGACTACATGTAGCTGCATTTCTTAACTTGAATGAAAGATTTTACTTTCAATATCTAAGTATGAGACTGGTTTTTATACTGTAGGTGGTGTCAGTATAATAATTATATTATTATTAGAATGCAGTTCAACAAGCAGGGTTAGCACTAGACAGGGTGGGATACATCTACCATGGCCACCTATAAGTGTTTTTCACACTTGGTACATGTATGTTATAATGTTCTGTTCCACTATAACTGATACTGGTACTTGTAGGCCACAAAGGCTTCTAAACGGAGAACTTTAATTGATCACACAAGGGTACAATTCCTTGCTTCTGTCCATTCCCGCTCATACAATGAGACTAGCAGCTGGCTAAATATACATGTACTACACATGTCCAGGTTTCTTACTTAAAGAAATCAAGTGTTAGAGGACAGACGCATAGCTGACGTCATCATCACAAGCTTCTAGTTCTTTATTATATAAAACAAGTAGATTCCATGCTGCTGTGCGTCTGTTGACAGTATAAAAGATCACAGAAGACATCAAAAATTGTGGTAAGAACATCAGTGACACACTTGGTTATCACCTCATGTGCCAATTTTTTTATTCTTACCACAAAGTGAGTGTGACATCATCTGTGAGTTGTTACTGAACAGACCCATGGCAACATGTAATTTATTTTGTTAATCCGAGTGAAATCTAGTGGTGTAAGTTGTTGCCCTCGCTGGAGACGAAATACACGCAATGGTGGAAGGGTTTTGTTATTGATGAGTAATTAAAAAATAGTTTGTCAGCAGATGGAATAAAATCCATTTATAAGTGGCCCCTTAGGAGGCAGTACATGTAGTTTCATCATCAACATCATCATTTGTTTGTTTTTTATGGCATTTTAATCCTGTATTCAATAGAAAGCTTGTTTAACATTTTCCTCTTTTTTTATTGATTCTCCTTCCTTTATTGTATTTCCTCAGGATCTTGAAGACCATTTACAAGTTTGTGAACACATGAGATGTCCTCACCAAAAATATGGGTAACTTATCCTTACTTTACAGTTGTATAATACATAAGTAGAATTTTTTAAAGCCAGGGCTAAGTTGGTCTTTAAACAAGCAATATACTTGAACCTATAAAAGGACCTTTGTCCTCAAGTTATGACATTTCACTCTAGACAGTGAAGTGTCAAAATCAAGAAGGCCCTCTGTAATGCAATAATACAAATGTAGGCCAAATGCAAAAATGGCCGCCAATAAATTCTTTTGTCTTTGTGAAAATTAGTATGACTATAGCCTCATTTTACAGCCAAAATTCTTTATATTATTTTACATGTACTAATGAGGGGGTTTATTTTTGCGTTCGGTCAATTATTGACTGAATGCAAAAATTATAATAGATCTTCAATCAAGCACTGTATTTCTTTGGGTCAATAAAAAAAAAGTTGTTGGTATTTTGCTATTTTTTGGTTTTTATCAACATCTCTACATAAAAGGGCAACAACACGAATTTTTTACGGAACAAAACATTTTCTCCAGCCTTTTTCTCTGATTAATATTATTGTCAGCCATAATTATAGGATCAAGAAGTGATTGCTTTTAAGTACATAGGGCTGGAGGAACTATTCCTTTTATAGTAAGGATCCTTCTTTAGGCAGTGGATTTATGGGTCTTTGATAGGTGCATAAGAATTTTTCTGCTTTAAAGGTAGGTGATCCTAGTTGAGACACAAATACCATAACCACTTAGTTGCAAAGGAGGGGTTGTGGAATGGTGTCTTCCAAAGTTTTGGAGCCTTAAATATTGGACCCCAAAAGATATACATGTAGCTCTTCTCTTTAAGACACTAGTGAAATGAAATGAGTGTGACTATCGTGGGAATTACATGTAATTGTATCAGAAGGTACATGTAGGTCAGCATCATGAATTAAGCAACAATGATGTTTTAACAAGCATTACTAGTGACTAGCTGGCCAAAACAATGAAGGGGGCAGCCTGCTACTGTAGACAACGTTGCCATGGCAGTTATCTTCAGTTGGTAATTAAACTGACATCCTTTTTTAGTTGTCTTATGGAGGGGAATCACAAAGACGTACGTCTCCATCTTGAAACATGCAAGTTTGAAGCTGTCAAGGTAACTGCGCAACTTTTGTATTTTTTATGGGGATTGTGTGTCTGCTAGATGGGTTTAGTTCATTCTCTTTTTAAACAGTCGTTGCAGGCATTCCTATGGGATAAACGTCCTTGAAACACAGAGAAAAGGGTGGGGTTAGCAATAAGGAAACTAGTGAACAAGGGACAGATCATTCTGAGTCAGGCTTCTAGCTTCTTCTCTTTCCGGTTTCCCATATGTAAAGCTAACTATTGTAGCTTAGTGGAGATTGGGGGGGGGGGGGGAGGGGGGATATCCACCTCCTTCACCTAGATTGAGTTAAATAAATGTTTTTGTATAGGGCGGGTACAAGAGTCGGACCGGATCAACTCGGATTGAGCGAAAAACGGTTTCGTAAGCCAAAACTATTCAACGTTTGATCTAATTTCACCAAGGTTAACTTAAAGGCTAGTTTACCTACAGGTATATCACTGTTAGCTGCCTTTGACTCTTTGCTCATGGATAATTATCATGCATTTATTTTAACAGTTGACATTTACACAGTAACAATTTTTATACTTTCTGCCTAATGGGAGGTGTAAAGTTTTTGATTCTCATGGCAGGGATTTGTTAGATATGGAACACCCATTTGAAACATATACTTTAATTGAAATAGATTCATAATTTAATGAATTTGGTACAACATTTTCAGAATACATGTATATGTGCACAAACATCTGTTACTTATGAGATTAAAATGTGTTAACGTTATTAAAATGTAAAGCAACAGTGAAAGCATTGTTCATTCATTATATGTTCAAAACCAAATTTTAGACCCTTTGAGCACTTAAATGAAGTTTATCTTTGTTCTTGCAAAATCTGTTCTGCTGTGTCATTTTATTCTATTTGTTTTTCCACCTTAAAGTCTTGTAAAAATTGCACCTCTCAAACAGTTGATAGTAGATAGCATCATTGAGAATGGAAGAGCATTTTATCAGAAATGTTACTTGTGCAAATACCAGTATGTTTTTATTTCTGATTGGCTAAAGAAATTAGACATGGGCACTGGCCGTGTAAAACGTTATTCATAGAGCAAGATGTCGGGGATATTTATCTTGTAATGTGGTTCCCAGTAAACAACAGCTTAAAACTGCCATTTTGGATAATAAGGAAAGCAGCACAGGCTTTTTGATGTGGATTTCTAGCTACTGCATTCGTTGTGTTTTCCAGTGGCATGCAAAGCAAAAGATGAGTTTAATACCATGTTTTTATATGCAATGGTTCTGAACCAAAAAATGTACGGAAAGTATTTTCAGATGTAGATTCTGTTATTGATCTCTTTTGTTCTATTATTCAAAGTAAATTTAATTGCTTTGAAGCAAAGTATGAGGTTGCATTTCTTAGATGTTTATGTGAACGATCAAATATTGAAAGGAAACAAATAATAAGAAAGCATAAATCTACTTCAGAAATTGCAGCAACTGGAAGAAAGAGGAGAGAAATATACAGCTCAATGGACCCAGAGAAAAAAAATAAGAAGAACTTCCTTCAAGTTGTTTTGAAAAGTACAGGTCTATGGACCCATCCAAAAAAACCAGAATCTTTCAAATAAAGATGAAAAGTATAGGTCAATTAATTCACACGATAGAGAGCAACTTCTCTCCAACTGACAACAAAAGTACAAATAACCTGCACATTAGTATAGGCTACTTAGAGCCTCTTGTTATACCATTTTCCATAGGTTAGGTGCTGCGCTCTTGCGGTGCGGGAGCCTGCTATTATGCTTTGGTTCATTCTTACATCTGGAGTCACTTGTTATTACCCTTGAGACCATTATTACATGTGAGGCCAGTTGTTACACTTTTAACCTTTACAGGGACCAAGGCAAATTTTTCAAAAATGCTCAAATATTGAAATAATATATAATTATTTAGAAGCATATAATGAAGTGAAAGGTCTAGCTCTATTGAAGCAAACGTTCTAGAAGTAAAGAAATCACGAGTTGGCTGATTGGTATGTATTTGAAAGTTTCGGAACTGTAGATTTTTTCCATACCAACAGCTACGCACAAAAGGGCCTGGATTCAGAGAAATACAGTAGCAAGATTTTCAAACAAACCGAAGGCTTCAATTTCCTGAGATTTTGCAAATGGCCGCCTTTTTAGGAAAATTTCTAGAAGCTGAAAATACCAGTGAATATACAAGTGTCCAGGTGTCTTGACTGGTATGCATTGAAAGTTTAAGGCTGTAGAATGGTTCTATGCAAAATCTCTGAACAAATACCAAAAAAATTTGGGATTGTAATTAGGGACAATAATTCATTGTCACCCAAAAATTATTGCATTGTAACAAGGAACAATAATTTATTGTAACCTACAAATTATTGGTTTGCATTGGTGGTCACTCATTACCCTCCAATAATTTGTGCGTTACAATAGGCCTTTTGCAACTAACGATCACATGGTACAAAATCCGTCATGCTGGACGGCAAGCTCATTATTATTCCCCCACTGGGACATTAAAACAAATGCAAGTCAAGCTTGACTGGTGCAGGTCTCTGTGTTTTAATGTCCCAGTGGGGGAATAATAATGAGCTTGCCCTCCAGCATGGCGGATTTTGTACCATGTGATCGTTAGTTGCAAAAGGCCTATTGTCATTCGTTGCGATCCAATAAATGAATGTATTTTCTCTTGTTATGGAAAGTAATGAAATTATGCGAGTGACACATAATCGTGATAAATCTGTTCCAAATTACTCCCTCGTACCGCGTGGAGAACGTCTCAGCTCAGTGAGTACTGTAAAAGACCTCGGCATCACAATCTCCCATGATCTCTCGTGGACTTTACACGTTGTCGAGGTGGTCAATAAGGCCAATAAAGTTCTCGGTCTAATCAAGCGAACAATCGGTTCTGTAAACAAAGAAATCTTTTCCACAATGTATAAGGCTCTTGTGAGACCAATCCTCGAGTACGCTTCCCCTGCATGGTGCCCTTACTTGGTTAAGAATATTGTTCTCTTAGAAAAAGTTCAGAGAAGAGCTTCTCGATTGGCCTTAGGCCAGCGAAGGGGAGAGATGTCATATGAAGATCGCTGTAAACTGTTGCGTTGGTCGCAGTTGACTGACAGAAGACTATATTTTTCTTTGATTGAATGCTATAAACTTGTATTTGGATTGAATAGTCTTTGTTTTCGTGACTTTTTTGAGTTCGCTTCAAAACGTACCAGGTCCAATCATAACTACAAACTACAAGTTAAATCGGCGAACTGTAATTGTTATAAATATTCATTCTTCGTTAAAATTATTCGCGAATGGAATGACCTGCCTGCCAATGTTGTTGAGGTAGGAAATTTGAGACGTTTTAAAATAGCTCTTAA
>NC_090877.1:7471106-7491106 GCF_036669935.1 Montipora foliosa | reverse complement strand
TTGTCAGCATGGGCATGCAACGAGGTGTAAATGGGGAATAGTTTCAACAATACAGGCTAGTCGTTGGCATGCATTCTGTTTATTTGGTGGCAAAGGAATTTCGAGGATGCTTCAAGGGGAAATTCTGGTGTTCTGTCTTACTTTTGTTTTACTTAGAAGCCATTTATATTTGCCAGTATTGAAAAGTTTGGTTCACATTTATGAAATGTTACAAATTAATCATCTGTGGCTTTCACAGATCTATTGGTGTTGCTTTTACATTCCTGGGTTAAATCGACTCGCAAATGACATACAAACAAACCCAGGTCCAGGAATTGTTGATCCGACTTCTATTTTTGTCAGATTTGCCTGTTATGGTTAATTTAAGTGACATTAGCTATCAGCTGACGTACAATGAAAGTTATAGTGCCGGGATATTTTGTTTTAATTCGGCTGCTTTAGTAGTTTGTGGAAATCGCTTGTCAGTCAACCAATCCTGTCTATACTGCACAAGAAGCACTATTCACACATGGGGTATGTACCAATAACCATTATCCTTAATAGGAATTTCTTCAGCACACTGACAAGAGAATGGAAGAAGTCAAAACGATGCTAAAAGACAAGGATCAGGTACAATCATCTTATCTCGTCTACGGCACTAGGCAAAGTCGTCTTTGAGTTGTGGCTGTTTTGCTTATGAGGCCTCATAAAAGGCGAACTTTTTAAGATATTACAGCCAAGATTTCTACGTCTTGCTGGAGAATTCGGGCCACAACACTGGGAACTCCGTGCCCAGCTGTTTTAGAATAGTGTGGGGGATCTTTAACCACAGAGTTTATGAACATGGGTTGCTAGACGCAGCCTAGGGTTAATATTATAGTCCTTGTCCGGAAGAAATGAAAGTTATTTGCAGGTATTATTACAAAGGCAGTACTTTCTATTACAAAGGCAGTCTTTCAAAGACCCAGAGTATTGGTCCCGCCAGAGTTGAACTCACAAGCTCCCGTAGGATCGTTCGATGCACACCCAACTAAGCCAACCCGTCGGGAGTATCTTAAAGTAAGATGACTGGTGTAACTGAACGTGGTTTCATTAGAGTCCATGAAATAGCAAAAAGTTTGAAATTTGTTTCAGGAAATTGTCTTTCTAAAAGCGATGATTTTGAAGTTGACAGAGCGAGTGGACAGGATGGAAAAAACGGTGGATATCCGAATAGGTAACTTCATTTTCCATAAAAGATTCTTTTCCGTTCAAAAGTTCAAAGTTTTTATTCTCCATTTAAGGTGGCTCAAAACAGTTTCCAACACATTCCCAGACTTAGATTTTGATGTGTCATTATAGCCACTTTTCATCAGTTGATGCTACAATCATAGTATCAAAAAACTGCCCAATCACTGGTGAACACGTTGGTATTATTTTTGTGACACAATAGGTTACCATAGCAATACTATGACCTGCTAAAAACACCCTTAACTTCAGCTTTAAGCGCTTATATTTCAAAAAGGGTACGGTGAAATTTTTTCTTATAACAGAATTTTGATTAGCAGAATAAGATGTAACTTTTGCCAAAGTTTAAAAAAATTCTGTACATGGGGTTCAGAGCCACCTAAAATTTTCGAAAAATTAAGACGGCCCTGAACCCCATATACAGAATTTTAAATATAAGCGCTTAAAGCTGAAATTAAGGGTGTTTTTAGCAGGTCATAGTATTGCTATGGTAACCTATTGTGTCACAAAAATAATACCAACGTGTTCGCTAGTGATTGGGCAGTATTTTGATACCATAATTGTAGCATCAATTGATAAAGAGTAGAAATTATGTCCCATCAAAAATCTACGTCTTGGAAAGTGCTGGAAACTTCTTTGAGCCACCTTAAGCTCATCTAGCGTCCTGTTTATTGTCGGCAGATCTGTTGGATGAAAGCCAAACAAAATTGTCGTCAGATTTGCTGGACTCGAGACAAAGCATTTCGCAAATCCAGGTGTGTGTACAAAATTAACGAGAATAGAAATAGAGAGATTTAGTGTCGCGTTTACGCGTGAAATGGCAAAGGGGAAACGACAGACTATTGCTAGTTATAAAAACTTGGAAACTCTTTTTTTTCAAACTTGTCTCTCTCTTAAATGGAAGTTTTTCGACATCTGTTGATAACTGACAAGAAGTGACCTGAAATCAAACAACGTCCTTCTGTTTTTGGCTTAACGCAAATTCTGACGTTTACCCACCCACACTGCCAGCTGCCTTTCTTAACTCGACGACAAAGGAAGTACTCTGCAGAATTTTGAGTATGCGCAAGAGACAATTTGAAACCCAGGCCAAGTCTTGATCGCACTCTTAGATCATACTAAAGGCTCGATTTTCACCTCCGCCTGCATATGATGCGCGCGTTGCCTTAACCGGTTTGACCTGAGTGACTAGTCCAGAAACTTGCAATTGGGCTTGACACGATTTCTGCATAGCCTCTCTTGCTCGCCCTCTGGGGTGAGTTTTGGAGAGGCTCTGCTCTGCTTGCCGTAAACGTGGCGTTTATTAAATGTCTCAAATGTCGAGCTGTAATTCGCCAACGGCATAATCACAGAGAGGACAGAACTGATCATTTTAGCTCACGTCTCCCGTCACTTTATCTCATTTGCTTTTTCTCTTGTTTGGTTTTCTCACACAGACCGATTTGTCAAATGTCGAGGCGCGGCTTTGGGGTGTAGGAAGTAAGTTCTCACAACTTCGGTCTATGGAAATTCAACTGAATTAAGTTACATTTAAGTGTTCCAAAGTATTCTTCGAGCAAGCCTTTTGCAATTTAGTGTCAAAAGAAATGTTGTGATGGAGTTTTTGGTGATTGGCTTAAAACGAAGCTTCGCAACAGCGACAGAACGGAAGGCTTCGAGAACGTTACGATACAGTAGATTTAATGAGTGAACACGAGGGCTCTGCGGACCCTGCAAGTACCTTTTGAATTTTCTGCATTACTTTGTGGTCGTGGTCAAAAAAACGACGCGAAGTGACCGGATTTGAATTTTTGTTGCGGATTTGAGCACGGGACCATGAACTTTGCGCTTCTATCCCGCTTATACGAGTATAAATCATGGACACTTGCAGAGCATTTCAAAAGTGGAACTCGAGGCCGTCGTCGTAGTTGTGTAAGCTCGCGCCAACGTTCCAGCCAATCAGTTGTAACTGCTTCGTCTTGTTTTCCCGCGCCTAGGGCCCGCTAACATGTATTCATTCTAATGTCTTTAGAAAGTCATTCCATGCGCGATAGAAAATCACTCAGGGTGTTGTTTGGTTCTTCCAACTATTTATTGTTTCAGCTTTTGATATCCAGCCGTTATTCAAGTGCAAGGGTACATTTGTCGGTCACCAGGTAAGAGAGTGTGTAAAGATTTAAATTCACTAGGCGCATCGTTTATAACTCTACCCGAGCGAGGATTTTGGTTGTGCAAAACTACTTTCCAAAAACTGCTGCAAGGAAAATTCTGTAACCGTTATTCGACGTTTCACCGCGCAAAGTATGTAGGACGTATCTACAGCTCAGTAGTGTATTTTCCGAAGGTGTAAGGTTCGACTTCTTTTCCGACAACTGAGATTTTTCTGATTCATCGTCGGTAGAAACATGTCTTTTTTTCTTTCTGTCATTCTCAAGGGACCCGTTTGGACGTTATGTACCAATGGTGATTGGCTATTTAGTGGGTCATCTGACAAGACAATAAAGGTTCGTTACATACTGCGATATTAAATGGGAAATATCTTTAGCGGGTGGCATATATATTATGGTGGAAAAGGTGGTCATGTCTGAAATTTTTTTTCCGTAGTTTTCCGGGACCTTTTACTGTGCACTGATCACTTAATGTCTCTGTTCCTTAAGTTTAATGTTAAACGTGCTAGCTACGCGATATGAGCAAACGTGACGGATGTACAGTTCGCGTACGAAGGACAGCGAGGTCAGTGAGCCATCGTAAACTGAACCAGAATAATATAGTGAGTGCTGATAGTCTCAGCAGGCTCATGTGCAGCGCAGCGCAAGTAATTGAGTAAAATATTGGTTGTTGATGAGAAAAAAACATCTGCTTCCCAAATAAGACTGGTCAGTTGCACATACAAATGTACGACAGAAGCACAAGCAAACGCAACATACACGATTCTACTAGCGTTTTGTTAATTCGCAACTTTTTAGGACAAAAGCCGCAATCCACAAGTGAATACACCGTATTCGTATTCTCAGTATTGGACTGGAACTAGCTTGCAATGGAGGCTAATGCGGGGGAATCCTCTCAAAAGCAAATACATTTTAATATATTCCCCCGCATTAGCCTCCATTGCAAGCTAGTTCCAGTCCAATACTGAGAATACGAATATGGTCCATTCGGCTTCGTATGTTGTTTATGCTTACGCTGGCGTTTCTAGTGAAAACCAGCGCTAAAGTCAGTCAACCAACAAACTAAACTCACATGTACCGCCGGGTCTGGAAGTCAAGCCAGGGACATCAGTAGAAGGCAAGCTTCCCTTGTTTAACAGCATAACGTTAAGCCGACAGTTTTCGTTTGATTTTTGGGCAGCGTTTAGCGGCGCGTCAAACACCGCCATTCAACAAATCAGTGATGTGTTTATTTCATTATATTTTTTTTACAAAGGTGTGGGATACTTTGACGACATACAAGTGTGTGAAGACGCTGGAAGGACATAGTGGAATTGTGTTGGCCTTGTGCACTCACGAGTATGTCAGTTGTTTCTTTTTATAGGCATCTAACATGTATTCTCTGACCTATCAGGATTCACTTTTGGGGTTACATTATTTACTTTTGGCCATGACTGAAGCAAGAAACATTGTCTTTTTGGCTTGATGCTCTGGTGGAAAACTGGAAATGTTTGTTTCGGAAAGTTTGCGCCCGCGGGAAGCAAAATGTTTGTTGACCTTATATTGAACTATTTTTTGCGTGTGAGAAGCAAGATTTCTTGTCCGCAACAGTTTTTACAAGTTCATCCATTCCCTTCAGGTGCTGTTTCTCTTCCGCGCTCGGAACCACCGAGTTTAAATGCATTTTTCTCTCTTTCTTGCAGCAAAAAGCTTTACAGTGGATCTGCAGATTGTACAATAAATGTAGGTATAAGGCAAACCTATCCATAACTTGCAACCACGATAAAAAAAAATGTCTAGAGACACGGATAAATATAATATTGTTGCGATACGCCGTCATGTTGATGGCGTAAAAAACAGGTCAATTGCAATGTCTCGGCAAATCATTGATATAAACAATCGTGCATGCTGTTAAAGAGTGTGGCGGTGTCGTTAAAACGTAAAATAGAAGGATACTCAGATAAAGCGCGTGAAGAAGCAGTTCCTCGCTAGGGCCAGCCTTCATTTTATTTCTTATTCTGTCAGGTGTGGTGTCTCGAAGCTCTCGAGCTGCTCGATTCCATTCGTGGTCACGAGAACCCGGTCTGTACCCTGGTTACAAAAAGAAACATGCTCTTCAGTGGTTCTCTCAAGAAAATAAAGGTATCTATACGAATTGAACACGGAATTCAAACGTCACACAGGGTTATGAATACTGAGGGGTTGTGAGACGGAACTTACGGTTCATCCTCCTTATCCGAGAAGAATGGAGAGTCTAACCATTTGCAGGTGTCACCACAGAGGCAGCACTTTCTCGTCAGTTATTTCAAAGACCCTGAGTGTTGGTTGATTCCCGCGAGCTAAATTTACATGTATACTGGGTATTGTTGTTTGTCTGTCAAGCAATCTAAGAGGGTAGAGTGGCTGAGTGAATATGAAGAGACTATATGAATGTAAAATACATTGTTTTGAACTGGGGAAAGAAACATGGCAAGGTTTTAGAGCATCGTAGTTTTGAACGTTACTTAAGCAGGAACGAAAGGAGAGACTGAAAAATCCAGACTTGAACGGATGTTAAATCCATGACCACTGCGATACTCGTGGTGTCGTGGAGTGCTCTATAGCCTGCGAACGCAGACGTATTTCCGGCGGAAACGACCGCCGGAAATACGTCTGCCTTCGCAGGCTAAGTGCTCTACCAATTTCGTTGTCAAGCCAAATGGAAGTTTGTTGTTTTTTTGTGAGTTCGTAATAAACGCGAAGACGACGTGAATATGAACATAAAATTGCAGTTATGAACGTTATTTAGACAGTAGCTGAAGGAAACCCTATAGAAATTCAGACACAAATTCCTGAATGTTGGAATAACAAAATAAATGATGGTACCCTAATTGCACAGCTCTTAGCTCATATTTCAATGGAATGCAATCTTCCGGTTGCTCTCATATTTCTGAACGTCAAATCAAACCGTTTTCTAATCGTGATCGTTTTACTGTTGATAGGTTTGGAATCTTCAGACCATGGAGCTAACGCAGGAACTGACAGGCCTTAATCACTGGGTGCGCGCATTGGTTGCGTCAGAAAGACACCTCTTCAGTGGTTCCTACCAAACCATTAAGGTACATTTAGAAAGGGCATGTTTAGCGACGAATTTGTCTATTGTGCAATTGTTTTAATTATCAAATGACATAGTAGCATCCATATATGTGCACAATGGTTGTAGTGGGCGCGCGAAAGCCTAACAAGGGTTTAACCAGTAGAAATTCAACCACCTGAGCAATGGCTCTTGAATGTTATCGTATACATGCAAGAAATCACATGTAAAGTAGGCTTAAGAACCCACACACGGGGCACGGAGGTCTTTCAGATCGGGGACTTCTGTGAATCGTCCATGTAATTTCAAGAAGATTGTGACGCCCATCATTCATGCCGTCATGGAAGCCCTCCACAAGCCGTTGTTGGTTGTTTTCAGTTTTTGGTCTCACGGAAAAAAAGCGCTATATAAATGCTTGCTCGTATTGAAACCTCACTTAGCTATCAAGCCAGATCACAGGCACTCATCTTTTTGTAATAGGGGGAAAAAAAAAGAAGCAATTTAACCCGGACGTCGACTGAAAAAAAATCCAACCATTGCTCTGGATTTTGAACCTGGCGCAACAGTTGTGACTAGAATAGATCTGCCGCAGGCTTGTGGGACACTTTATGACAAACACATAACAAACAACTTTAGGGCCAAAAGGAGACGTAAAGTAGTCGTTTCATGCTCCCTCCCAAAGATACCGTTTGAAGTGTTAAGAGCTAATCTGCACACTTTAAGCCTGGGCATTTGATCGAAAATAGACCGATTGCATAAATGGCGGCCAAAAATGTATTCTTTTGTAAGCAAATCCAATGCTTTAAAGTGCTACTATGATTAAAAAATCATTTTCTTTTTTTCTTCAGAGTTTAAAAGCGTGTTCGCTTAACACCTGACTTGTAAAATTTTGAGCTTTGATTTTTATCCAAAGCCTTTTTTTTTTGGTCGCAGTAGCAATTTAGACCACGCCGCCTCGTATGATAAGTAGCTTTCAAGTTACGCCATACCGGGCATGTTGGTGGAAAGAAAGATCTCTCATTATCTCTTTTTGTTCATCCAGCATTTATACTTTACATTATTGTCATCTCGGTCTCAAGCACTTGAATGCAAGCCACCTATGGTATGCCCTGAATCTCGTAAAAGTGAAAGCGTCGCAGTAACGTGTTTCATTTATGTTGCAGCTTTGGGACTTGGATACGTTAGAGTGTGTTCGAGTCCTGCAGACTTCAGGCGGCAGCGTTTATTCTCTTGCTGTCACAAAGGAGTATGTAGTCTGTGGGACGTACGAAAACCAAATACAAGTAAGGACAAAATCATTCTCAGCGTTGTAGATTTCATTTTATTTAAAGTAGACAGTTAAATGGACGATCTTTGATTTACCTCTACGTTGGGATTTCTCGAGCCTGGCTTAGACTGTTGATATATTATCTGTGAAAAGGGTCAAAACGTTATGCAAGAAGGCTGGAATTTTTAGCTTGTTTATTTCACGCTTTCGGTTGCTTTTGGACGATAGCTGAGAAACGCTTCTCTTGCAGAACTTGATGAATGCACGTGCAAAGCGTATGCAGATGCATAGGTTGAATGATGTACGTGCACGGCTTGCAGCTTACTTGTTTTTGCTCAAGCTACTAACGCGCTCTTTGATGCAAATGAACGCCCTCCCAAAGCGTGTTCGTTTGTTTGTGATAAAACAAACTCTTCAGCACTTTCTTTGTAATCTTTTTTAAGCCTGGTCAAGCAGAAGCAACACTGGGTGACGCACTAATTTGTCGTCAATTGTTGTCTGTTACTCTAACAGAAGGTCATTCTCGTCCCCAGAGCCACTCGCTTTCACTTACCGTTGCGAGTGACTCTGGTTGCAAAAGAAAATTCGAATTTTTTCATCGGTTAAGAAAAACTGAATGCGCACCGAAAATTAAGTGATAAATTACCGCGCACTTCCTGTTCGAAAGGCGGGAATTGTGACGCGCTGTTGTCATTCTCGTCCCGAGAGATGAATAAGGCTTGCAAAAATGGCGACAAGTACGTCGACCACGCCAAAAAAAAAAGTACTAAGTAGTGCATCAGTTTCCCCATAACCAAACCCCGTGGGCAAAATTCACGGGAAGTCTCGTTTCTATACAGCGACTGCATGCAAGGCAGCTTTTTGTTCCCTTTTCAATGCTAAATTTTTAAGTTCAGCGAAATTAGTGTCTCCTAATCCGGCTTCAAATCGCAGCAATCATCAAGGAGGCAGCCGGGCAGGAGGCAGTGCGGTTCAGCGGTTAGGGCGCTTACCTTGAGATCCGGGAATCCCGGGTTACAAGACACGTTCTGACCACTCTTTAAATTTGTTCCTGGTATTCCCTGGTTCAACTTCTCAGCTGCACTTGTAAATAGCCAACTAGCTTGCCTCCGGCGTGTTGGAATTCTTAACAGTTGTTGTTGAATGTTCTGTTCTGTCGTGATTATATTTCATTGGCCCTGAAAAGCCCCTATGGGGAGTGGTCAATCAGATTAAGTATTTATTATAAGTATTAAAAGGCAAAGCAGGACGGTCACTCCCTCCCTAAGATATGAGCAAATACATTCTTGACTATTCCGCATGCGCTAACGATCCGGTGAGTCTCTGCTACCAGAGTCCCTCATTTCTCCTATCACGTGACCAAAGGAAACTAGGGACTCTGGAAACGACAATGACAGAAGGTACAAATGATCTAAACGCTACTGAGTTGCGTAAGTTGCTTGTACGTCTCTTGAGGACCGGGATTAACGATGGTTGTTTTACGCAGGTGTACGATTTGAACTCACACAAGCACTTGGAAACGTTAAATGGTAAGTAACGCAGGTATGATAAACCGGGAGTCGGGCATGCGCTTATCTCGCCTCCTTAGAGGCTCAAAGGAAAAAGGACAGGCATGAAATAGGTTGGTAGCCTGATTCGCGCCTATACACACTCAGCACGGCGGAATCGGAATCACGAGTTATAATACCAAAGATGTAGCAATTTTTCGCTACGGAAATACTCAAATGCGCTTCATATCATCGTGCAACGAGAAATAGTTCAAATGATGGCAACCAGTCGGCGATTAACAAAGTCAAAATCCAGTCAGTAATCAGATTGGAGCATGCGCATGCAGACCCCAGTGCCCTTTGGGTCTTTGTACCTCTGCATAAAACCTCTGCAGATAAGAGACAATTCTACAGCTGCACCAAGGACAGTCGAACCGATGACCTTTCCATACACCTTTCTATTGCACCTTTTGGAAACGGGCTATTAAACGACAGCAGTAGTTCCACCCCTGTTAAGAACGTTTGTATTTATTTTCAGAGTATGTCCGAGTAATCTTTGATTTAGAAACGTAACTCTACCGTCATTACAATGACTTTCTAAATGTTCAGATGTAATAATGCCGTTATTTGTTTAACCCAACCACAGGCAAACAATTTTTTAACTCCTATTGAAGATGCCTGCTGGCAAGCTCCCTATTTTGCCAAAAGACCTTTTTACAGTTATGTGCTTAGGTACCTGGCCTTTACATGAAATTGAGGTTGGAGTTGACCTTGTTATAATACAGACCTCTCTGCCTTTCTTATGTTAATGATGTTATTTCCATGCTAATTAGTTGGCCTTTAAGCATTGAGGTCTCTATCACAACAAGGTCAACTCTAGCCTCACTTTCATTCACAGGCCAGGTAACTAAGTACACAACTGTAAAATGGTTTATTGTGTGCGCAACTTGAGGAAGGAGGTCGCGACTCGCGCGTGACATGTCGCGATCCCCCTTTGGCTAGCAGCTTCCTGGCTGAAACAACTCCGATAAGAATGCGGCGTGTGGTCGAGTGTAGCCGAGCCTTAAATTTGGAGTTCCCGAGTTTAGCATCTGCTCTTATTTCCGGCTAGAGTTATTATGTATCTCACTCGGGGATGTTCGGAAAAAATCTGAGCGCTCAGTCCTTTACAAGAGTCGAACCTATGACCTTCCGATTGCTAGTTCGGATGCTTTACTCGTGGGAGCTCGGCCATGAAACTTGGCTCATGTGACAATAGTCCACCTAGGAAAATACCATAATACTCTTTGTTTGTCCTCCCAGATTTTCCAGCATAGTTTCCAGTTTCTCTTGGGACTTACAATGGTCCCAAGAGAAAAGAGAAACAATGCTTATGCAAAATGTGGGGGGACAAACAAAGAGTATTATGGTATTTTCCAAAGTGGCCTATTGCCCCGCCTAACTGCTGACTGAAATTTGTGAATGGGGCATAAAAACAATACAAGTTATTTACTCTTGAGACTGCCGGTATCATGCTTTCGTGAACTGGATATCCATTGTTTTGATGCAAATGACCTCCGGCCCCTAAATGAACTGTATTATGGGATTGGTGAAAAAAGCGAATAGAGTTAGAGGTAATTAAAAAAAAAATACAGTGCAATTGACGTTGGGGTGAATTGATTGTGCATACAGTCTTCAGAGCAATCGTGAGATTATTCCTGACGCGAAGTTAATGGTTGCCAGTCTATTTTCAAAAATGTGAATTTGAAGTTTGGATCTTTGAATGTAGGTCATGTGGGAACTGTGTACGGACTGGCTGTGTTGAGTGCTCCTGGTCAAACACGTTTGTTTAGTGCATCTTATGACAGATCACTGAGGGTAAGTGCAAACCCCGAGGATCACAAAGAAATGCGTTGGGTTCTACACAGGCTCTGCCAGGGTAAATTCCGACAAGCGACATGGCCTAAAAAGTAGCCACAGCACGTAAAGTGAATCTGCGACAAACTACATCCTTTCTTTCAGTTTCCTTTAATTTCCGATAGCAACGTGAAATATTGACAAAGCAGGACCCTCACCTTCATCTTCATGTTCACCTTTTAGAAAGTTTTGGTTTCGCTTTTGTTGCATGAATTTGTATCGATGAATGGATTTCTTGGGCTCAAACAAACTATGAAGAATTTGCAGTGGATTGCGTTACTACACAAATTTATCTGTGCACGTAATCGAACAAAATGTCTGAAATGCTTTTCTTCGGAGCGAGTGGCACGGGAAGTCTCGGACTTAAGATTTTTCTCTCTAACCTTTTTTTCACAACTTGTCCCAGTGATGAAGGATATAAGAAAGAGAACCTGGGTTCGTTGGTTGTAATGCTTACAAACACACTAGTCTTATTTCAATTTAATTCAAGGAAGGGCTGTCCGATAATTTCAAGTCCCCT
Source organism: Montipora foliosa (assembly GCF_036669935.1). Taxonomy (NCBI): domain Eukaryota; kingdom Metazoa; phylum Cnidaria; class Anthozoa; order Scleractinia; family Acroporidae; genus Montipora; species Montipora foliosa. Next base: position 7,479,531 of record NC_090877.1, on the reverse strand, counting down.
GCCTCAAAGTAAAATTGGGGCTTGATATTTTTCAATCTCTGTACGTATAGACCTAACACTGGAAGGACTGTGTGATGCGTACAAATCGTCTTATACTGTCCGTACGGATTGTAAGTTCAACTTGCAGACTCGTTCATTCTTTAAGGTCTGTTCAGTCCTGACGACTCGTTTAAAAGATTAGGGAGCCTACGATGATGCCTGCGAGGACGCCACAAAACAATAGCTCTAATGAGCAAAAACAAAAGCTCTGCACGCCGTGCACGTGCATTTTTCATTTTGGTACATTTTTTTGCTGTCCTCGTCCTGCCAACGACGTGAATTGACCAAATTTCAGGTTGTGTAGAAGACGTGAGAACACGAGACATTTTCAATTTTCTCCCCAAACAACCACACAATTCATGCCAATTTTATTTTTGCAATGTTGATGCACACTTTCCATTCCGAACGAATTGGGGTTATAACGAAGTTATTACAATGACGGGAAATATTTTTTGACGACGTTCTCCACAGGTAACCCAGGCTCACTGTGTGTAGGTAAATATAGAGAACATATGAGGCGAAGTTTAGGTCTGAAAATTTGCTAGAAAATGGAAATAAAAATCGATAAAACTTACCATGTGGTGAGCTGTTGTTGTTTTTAATAAGTACACGAAGTTTCGGGAAAAATGGTCCCCGTTCACCTTCCTTCATAGTGTAATGACAAGGTAGGAGACGGAAGCCAGCTTATGCACTCGGATCGACCCAAAACAAGCACGATTTTTTTCGCGAAAATCGAACCCAGTCGCTAAATAAACACGCCAGGCTCGTGGAACATGAATTTCTCTAAACCATGAATCCACTGAAGCATCTCCAGGTAGCAACGCGAAGCCACCAGACTCCGTAAAGTTGTAAGTTAACCTGCTAAAATGGCGGCCAGAAAGCGTTGTACTCACGAATTGTCCAATTCAAAACGCCTGGTGACGAGTATAATAAGTCCCCCTGGAGGGAGGGGAGTCCCACATTGCTCAGTGAGTTTTGTTTTTAGCAATGTGGGACTCCCCTCCCTCCAGAACTTATTAAACTCGTCACCAGGCGTCTAGAGTTCAGTGCCATTTTGAATTGGACACTTCGCGAGTACAACGCCTTCTGGCCGCCATTTTAGCAGGTTAACTTACAAGTTTTACGGAGTCTGGTGGCTTCGCGTTGCTACCTGGAGATGCTTCAGTGGATTCATGGTTTAGAGAAATTCATTTTCCACGAGCCTAGCGTGTTTATTTAGCGACTGGATTCGATTTTCGCGAAAAAAATCGTACTTGTTTTGGGTCGATCGGAGTCCATAAGCTGGCTTCCGTCTCCTACCTTGTCACTATATTATGAAGGAAGGTGAACGGGGACCATTTTCCCCGAAACTTCGTGTACGTATTAAAGACAACAACAGCTCACCACATGGTAAGTTTTATCGATTTTTATTTCCATTTTCTAGCAAATTTTCAGACCTAAACTTCGCCTTATATGTTCGCTACACAGCGAGCCTGGGTTACCTGTGCGTTCTCTTTGGCGTCTTCGTCGTCGCCCTCCTTCCGTAAGCTCCTTATTGTATCAGTATTGGACGTGGCTCAGGGAGAAATAATGAGGAAAGAATGATATATAAATCGCAGCAATGAATACTCTCAATCATCAAATTAGCATCCTTAAACGCAGATTCAGTGTTCACGGTGGAAGTCGTCCTCTTGTTCTACTGCAGGTGTGGAACTTGGAAAGTTTTACCTGTGTTCAGACCCTTCTCCGTCACCAAGGGAGCGTGGCAGCTCTGGCAGTTACGAAAGGCAGAATTTTCTCTGGAGCGGTAGATAGTACAGTGAAGGTGAGGTTTGACTTTCGCCACGTTCGATGGTAAAGTGATGATCTTACGTTTTGTAGAATGTCAAAATGCTAAGGTGAGAATACCTGGCTTTAGTTGTTGGTTGTTTGAACAACGCTGTGGACTGTGGACCGAATATTTTGTCAACGGCGTTTGTCCGGTGGAGATGTAGATTAGAGGTTTTGCACGGCAGCCATGTTGCATGGCAGGAACAATAGATTCTTTTTATTTTTTCCATAAAAAAAGAATCTATTGTTCCTGCCATGCAACATGACTGCCGTGCAAAAGCTCTATTAACCTGTGGACAGTGCACCACCAAGGCGCAAGTAGTTTTTTGCTTAGACGCGGTGCTGTTCAGTGATATAACTTTTTAAGTCCCGGCTACACGTTGTAACACTTTTAGAAGAACACGTCCCAACATAGTTATAAGAACGCTTCTGAAAATGCTGGATACACATATGGCATTGTTAGAAACACGTCACTTTAGTCACCGCCGCCATTTTGGATTACTCATGGTTCTCGGATTGGTCTTTGCAATACAACGTTGTGAACAGGGTGGCTACACGCTTCAACATTTGTTTTATGTTAGAGAAAACGTTTGATCGAAATCAAAGGGCCGCCACACAGCTCTCGGAACGACTCTCAGGATTGGTTCAGAAAACAATAGACCCAAAGAACGATACAAAAGAAGCAATGGAGGACCCTATATCCCTAAAAGCAGTAGAGTTGCGTCCTAAAGGGATCCAATGAAATTAGAGGTTGTAAAGAGCTGCGTCCTGACTGAAATCAAAACATTCTTCCAACAAAAAATGTTGAACAAACGCAGCAAACATGCATGCTACACGTTCTAACATTTTTGATCCAACAATAGTTTTAATGTTGGAACGTGTTACCGGGTTGGGGAAACGCTTCCCCTGGGCTTGGCGTAATTCGACTGAGACTGGTTATCTCCTACAGCACTATTTCTCATAATACCTTTTATTTCCATTGTTTTTTCTCTTAGGTATGGCAATAAAGGGAGCTGGAACTCTCTTTTCGAAGTGCATTGGGTCCTGCGACTCGTGTTTTCAACGGCTTTGATCTCGCCTTGGAGCCACTCTGCAATAAGGACAGAAATGAAGCTTCAATCAAATGACTAGTGACATAAATTCGTTGTAGATAATTCGTCTCATGTGAAAAATTCGGGGCATTAAGAACGTAATGCCGATAATGGCTAATTCCTCTCTTTTATCAAAGGCCGAAGTAACATTTAAAAAAGAAAACGAAACGCCGGGCTGTGAACTACCGAAATTATTTTGGAGCTCCAACCTTATCTTATCAGTTTTGTTGGACGTGTATTATCAAAATACCTCAGCCATTTGCTCGGTATAAAGTTGCTAATGCCTATCGCTAAGGTTTGTTCCGAAGTTCGCTTTGAAAAAATAGGAGTGATAGGAAGTGGCCGATCAAGACATGCAACTGAACCAAATAGCGCCAGCATTGGCATTTCTCAAACAAACTCACGGGTGTATCGTTTAAACTTAACATCAACCAAATCAAAGAGGTAACCTTGCTTTAATTTTTTTTCAACTTCGTTTTCAAGGTCTTTGAAGAGAGTAAAAGCAAGGTTGCAAGGCTACAATTTTCTCAGTTGACATTTAGTAAATTTTGTGATAAAACAGCTGTTGATCAGTGTTAGGGCTTGACGGACTCAGTAGCCAAGTTCTTTTTTTATTACGTCGTCGAAATCGTTCAAAATTTAAAATTCAAACAAAGAAGTTGGTGTATTCACGCGAGTTCCCGATTGGATCAAACGGGAAACCGCAAGGGATCTGAAAGTAAGCGTCATTTCATTCTGGTCGCAGAGCCTCTTGGCCACGTTAGTCGCCGGAAGTCTGGGGCACGATTTGGACGAGATCTACAACCATCTTTCAGAATGCGAGCCACCATCAAGAATCGAGGAAGAGAAGCGGAACTATTGTAGTCTGCTTGAAATCCGAAAGCTAATGAAATCTAGCAGAACAGAAACTAATTCTATAGAAAGCTGCAGAAAAATAAAATTTTAATATATCAGTTACACATGACATTTGTCATTTTAGTTCATTATTTGGGAGCGATAGGCCATAATCACACAGCGCGGGTCATTTTGAGTCCCGAGGGATTGAAACCTTTTGTTTTGCCCCACCGAAATTCGTCCCCAAACATTTCAATTCAAGGCTCGGGGTGCCAAATCTATTGCCTATGGCCAATGTGGCCGCCGCGCGAATAAGGCGGCATTGTTTACTTTAAGCTTCAGAATGTGGCTCTACGTACGCAATTAAATCCGTTCCAGCAGAACGAAAACAACGAATTTCACGTGGAAATTGCTTCCTACCTTGTTGCGTTCTCGGCTTCGCTCTTATCCTCCATTTCTGTGGCTTTTACCCATGTGCTCACAAGATATAACACGTGATGACAGGACTTATGGATGCTGCCATAATTTATTTAATTTATATTTGTCGTTATTCGCTTTTTTCATCCTTTCCATAATACAGGTTATTTGGGATGGAGAGGGGGAATATTTGCATTAAAACGATTGATGTTCAGTTCACTGAAGCCTGATAACAGTCCTAACAGTAAATGTTAAACTTGTACAGTTTTTTTTTTTAATGTAACTACACCCCACCCCCCCCCCCCCCCAAAAAAAAAAAGAAAAAAGAATTGCATCATGGGATGGTGAAAATAGTCAATTTCGTCGGCAGAAAACTATTCTCCCTATTCACCTGACCTGTAACCTGACCTGCAACCTGTCACCTGACCTGTCACCTGACCTGTCACCTGTGTTTTAGACCCGCCGCCCCGAGCCTCCTGAATAAAATACGCGTCCAGTTTTCACCCTTGGCATGATTGTCTGAATGAGATGGGAAGCCGAATTATCCGATCCCTGCATCTCACTCTTTATGGAGAGCGGATCCTGGACACTTCATCGCGATGATGTGCATGAGTCATACCGCAAATCAGTACGCTCAAAGCACCCCACCATTCCTGCAAGCATTTTATGTTCCGTCCAGTACAATGGTTCATTTTCGAATTATCAGTATTCAGCTTGATAGTGAGGTAGAGGGGACAAAAACCATAGAAACAAGTTACAATGAATGCGAAAGATATTGGCACATCATCCACTTTCCTTTGTCTTTGTCTTCTAAACCTCTCTTTCAAGCTGAAATAAATTTGTCGAAAGTGGCCTATTTAACCTGAAGTAACCATTCTCTCTCTGAATCCGACTGTTGTCACTCGTCCCGCATCCCCCGAGGGATCTACTTTCCTGAAAAAGGCCTGGGCCTGAATTGCAACGCCTGGTTGTTTTAGTGCTTTTGTGACAAGAGGCAGTTCGTGGGTTTCTTTTGAAGTTCTAAGCTGCGTTTCAAAGCCAGTTCACTGCATTTTGGTGTTCATTTTGAAAATCTTGTGGATTTTCGGCTAAATTTGTAAGTATAGTTATTGTTGCATTAGTAGTTTTTTAGAAAACGGTGCTACTACAGAAAGACATTTTGTTGGTTATTGTTCAGAATGCCACGTTTGCTAAGGGTTTCCATATTTCGTGGTGGTAACTAGATTATGATTTATTTCTTCGTTAGAGTTTACAGATTATCCATAGTGTATCCTCAAACGTGTATGCAGCTGTGGATGAAAGTAATAAATATAGAAAATTATGGCTGCAGAAGAAATACCGGGTCTTTTGCCTGAGGTCATCGAGAAGATAGCTCTGTTTCTACCTCTTCCAGAAGTTACCAAATGTATGCTAGTATGCAAAGAATGGAAGGTAAGCAATATGCAACAAAATAATGATGATAATAATAAATAATAATAATAATGATGATGATGACGATGATAATAATAATTATGATAATAAGTGAACCAAGATCAGGGTAACGTTCCAGTATTGGAGGGTACTGCAAAACAGAGGATTAGAGAAGAGCTTTGGGCTGTAGAAGAAGTGGCTGCCATAATAGGGACCTTTAGATCGGAAGATGAGGACAACTATGAGTACAGGTTTTCCGGATTGAGCATGCGCATAAGGTTTGGAGGCCGACTCGTAATCGTCCTCGTCTTCAGATCTAAAGTTCCCTATTACCATTATATTAAAGATCAGACTGCTCTTTGTTAAAGCAGTGGTACACATGTAGTAACAGAAAGACTGGGGGGTGAAACCCCACAGCAACAAGAGGAAAACTAAAGGACCATGGCGGAAAACACGATTGCAAGGTCAGTTGGAGCAGCTGAGGAAAGATCTTAACCAGCTGAAGCAGATCGGCAAAAATGAGTGCAGTCCCTTTTAAAATTCTTTTGTTTTGCTTCGACTTAAACTGAGGAGCTTCTTTCCTTTTGTTAGGTCCTTCTCTCATCGGAGCAGTTTTGCAAAAGATATGTGTACAGCCAATATGACCTTGAAGTGGAAGAACAGGCATCAGGAATGCTAAAAATGTGGTCCGATCGTTCTAGCTGGTTTTGTTACTGGGCAAATTACGAGGAACCAGATGCATGGGTTTTTTCAGTTGTTCCAAGGCGATGGAAATGTGGTGTTGTGCATTTAGCAGATTATGAACTCAAAACCCATACTGACCTAAAGTACAGAGATTTCTTGCGTGCTCTTTTCATCCTGCAACGGATACAGAAAGCTGCAGAACCAGATGAGTTACTTTTGGATTGTGGTAAGTGCTGTATATGACAAAATAGAAAGAAAGAATAGAATACCTACCATCTTAGTTTGGGAGTTTTTGTTGTGTTATTGTTTGTTTTTCCACACTGCTGTTTTCCATGTGAGTTTACTGTAGTCACCCAGCCATTTGAGTTGCCACGTTTTTGTCAAAACAATCATATAAGAGGACCACAGCTAAGTCTTAAGTGTCTAAGTGATCCAGCACTTAGCAAATAGCCTAACTCCTGGCTGTGGTTACAGTGCAATGCACCTTACTGTTGCCACCCAACAAACTTTCACATTGGACACTTACTTGTAAATACATCAACTCAACAACCCATGCAACGGTGTTCAAGTTACGACTGTGTGAACTTTGCAAGAGGGCGTGACTTTCAATCAAATTCACACATCCTGATTGGCAGACAATTTGTAGAAAACTTTGTTTCTGTAGGTGGCCACAATAAGGCATGTCGCACTGTAATACTTTTTGCTTGTGTGGTCATGTGTGCTCAGAAGTTCTTCAAGCCAATTCAGCCAGGTCGACCACATGCTGGCAGAGATACATGTAGACCATAATACTGGGAAAAATTTGATTCCCTACTCTTCCCGAGCAGTGTACGGGTTCTTTAACGTCTCACATTGTTAGCAGTAAGGGACTGGTAAGACAGGTTCTATTGTTTAAAAGTCCTAATCGGAGATGAGTTGAAAGGCAAGCCATTCACAATAACTGTTGTCATTACGATGACAGCACTTCCCCCCCTGTAACTTTAACCACCTCAACATCCACTCAAAAACCGATGTCATCTTTAACCCATTTTGACCCCCAGGAGTGAGACCTCATTGATTTTACCCTGTCTAATGCCGGACAATTTTGCACTTTAATGGGGGCCTCTTTAGGAGTCAATGGGTTAGGAGCCTGAGTGGTGGTCTCTCTGGGACACAAACCCGCAAGCTCTGGCACTGATTCAACCACTCTGTGGCATTTATCTTCTCTGTTTCCTTGCTGTCTCTTTGTTAAATATCCTTGTTTCTGTTGAATGATATACAGTTACATAGTCCCAGTTGCTGTTCTTTTTTCTCTTGTTTGTTTGTACCTGCCAGTGTTTCACTTGTTTGCCAGTTTGAACTCTCTTCTTATCTTTTTAAAGTGGTGGTTCGGTAGGGAGTATTAGTATTCTCCAAAGAGCTTAGAGAATAAATTTTGCATAAAATTTTGTCGGTCATCCTAGTAAAACATGCGTTAAGTGCATGGATGTACTTCAGTCTTCTACATTGATAAAAAGGGCCTTTTATTTTTATGTGATAATGCAGTCTTCAAATTAATTAAGATGGTTTTAGAAAGATTTACAAGGATCTGCTAAGTAAAGAAATGCTTTCCCAATTTTTTCTCTCTGCAGCTGCATGGGGTAATGAGGGCTGTGGGCCCATTGATGTCTGCTTGTTCCCTTGGAGCAAAGCTACCCTTCCAACCAGTGAAGAGATCTGTTCAATGTTCAAATTTCATCCACAAATGCACAAAAATCCCATGGTGAGACATAAAATAGGGGAACTGAAGGTGGAAACAAAGGACAAGAGCAATGATGGCGATGTTGGTGATGATAATGATGAGAATAGTGGAAAAGTTATTGGTCATGTGAGATGGAATAAACTCCATACAAGCTACCATGTTGATGTAAGAAAAGCAAGCAGGTTTTTTCGGTGGCTCGAGGAAATATTTACACCAATGGTGCTGATTGGAATTGGGTGCGACCAAATGAACCCAATACCAACTTTTATGTTAGCTCACATTGCCCCTGGGTGGGTGGGTGGGATTTTGTCATTTGCTACGTGCACTTGAAGCTAACAAGTAAGTTGAAATATTACATTGTGTTCTACTAGTATTACAGCTAGTGATATGATATGGGGATGCCTAAGATAGGATGGGTTTT
>NC_090877.1:7451106-7466106 GCF_036669935.1 Montipora foliosa | reverse complement strand
AGAGGGAAGACGACAAGTAGCAAAAACACTAAATCGAGGAGACCGGCTGGTCTTTCATATACCGGATCCGAAATAAATAATGTCCATGAAACAAAAGAACAAAGCGAACACAACAATACCTAATTAGCACGTACAAGGAAGGGTTACATTTTTACAAACGTTGGCCGTGTAGCACTTATATTTCAACAGACTTAACTGATTAGAACGCTCACATGGTTCATATGGGGTAGAAAACCAGCACTTTACATTACACTCTAATCAGTTAAGTCCCTAATTAGCAAGGTCTAATCGGAATGACAGTGGTCGTTTCGTCGCACGTGCATAAATTATTAAACGAGAAAAAACACATGCTTAAAAATGACTCCAAAGTAGGGATACGAGTTTTGGTATTCAGGTTGAGATTTTGTGTTGAAGCGTCCTGAAGCGCTCGATGGATCAAACCGTGTTTTATGAATGCGCAAACGTATTAAATATCCACCACAATCACCACAATAGACCTCTTTGCAGTTGTGTGCTTAGTTACCTGGCCTCTACATGAAAGTGAGGCTGGTGTTGACCTTGTTATGATGCAGACCTCCCGCCTTTTCTTATGTTAATGATGTTCTTGTCATGCTAATCAGTAATAATTTACATAAGAAAAGTAGTGAGGTACCTATCAGCCTCACTTTCATTCATAAGCCCGTTAACTGAGCAAAGCACACAACTGTAAAATGGACTATTTGATTCAGTATTAACCACTTCAACCATTCAGGGGAAAGATGATTATCGGTCGAATAATTCTTTCAGGCTGAAGGGTGGTTGCGTAAACGCGAGTTTCGTCACAGGGCAGAGGTCTCTCGGCCCAGCAAGTACGAATGAAGAGGTCTATGTTAACATGAAAGAAAATAGAAGAAAGAGGGCCTTGAAATAATTATCTTTGCCAGAACTAAAACAGACGACTTTTCACCGGCTTTATTTCACTGAATAATCTTTACAAAAATAATTTATTTGTCGTGAAACTTTGGAGTTACACGTTAGAAAGATTTCGCTCTGTGGAAGCATTTTCTTATCATTACATTTGTACACGAGTTTGAAAAATATATTTCTCCATATTCCTTAGACAATTTTTATCTCGACACTCCGATCAACCCGTGTTTGTGTTTGCTGGGACACCGAGTTGTTTCTGAGCCGTCACGAGTGACTTGAAAGATCGTCTGCCGGGAAAAGCTCGCTCTGAAAACAAAGAAACGACCCTTTAAAAACTGAAAAACAACGACAATAACTGTATCCTTCGTTTAGAACAACTTTGGGGATCTGACGACGCAAGGACTATATTAAGATGTAGCATCACGTTCACTGAAAACGGGCTAAAATTTGAATTTTCCCAAAAAATCAAAGAAACTTGTTAGATTTTAGCCTGTTTAGTTTCTCTCCAGTTATCTACAACTTCTCAAAAGAGAGAAAGAAGGAAGAAGACAAGGGACTCGAGATTATAAATGGTTTTATGACAAGTCGCAGTCAGCGTTTGCCGTTTCACGATGTGGCTAAATCTCTCGGATCAGTTCAACTTGTTAACGTGTAAAACCTTGGTTCCTTTCATTCTTACTAGCACCTACTAAAAAAAAAAAGGTAAAGTCCGCTACGAGCCTAGAAGGCCCACCAGGCCAGCACTTAACTCCGGTTTCCGTAGCATGAAGCGACTAGGAGTATTTCTACTCCCTCCTGGATGGGATGCTAGTCCATCGCAGGGTTACCCCCGGCATTTTCGTCGGTACCCATTTATACACCTAAGTGGAGAGAGGCACCGTGAGAGTAAAGTGTCTTGCCCAAGAACACAACACAATGTCCCAACAGTTTCGAAGAAAGCCTGGAAAAAATCCACGCCGCTAGAACGGGCCCGTTCAAGCCTGGATGTTAAAAATAAGGTAAGTTCTAGGTCTGGGGCCGGTCATCTTCAGAGTCAAGTGATTTGTGTAATGTCAGTAGATACTATCAAAACTCCGGTCGTAGACGTCATTGGTCAACTTATTCGTGATGTTATTGGAGACGAATAACTTGACCAGTGACTGGAGTTTTTATAGTATCTACTGACGTTACACAAATCATTTGACTCTGCAGATGACGTCAGTCAATATCATCTCAAACAGTCCTTCTCAGGACTACACTCACCCAGACGATCGTACTTTACTTAATTATGATACGACTCTTGGGTTCAAACCATTTACGATTTTAAAAATACCTCCTTCAGTTCCGGAAAAATCTCTCCCATCACGCAATCAAGTAAAACATATGTCAGCTAAAAGATTAGAAAAAAGGTCAACCAAGAACTGAGTAATTGAAACGTTTAGAGCGATTTTCAAAGTAATTAGCGAATTGCTTTGGTTTTTCATTACTTCACTCAGTGATTGGTTCAAAGTTTTCGCGCCACTTTTTCAACCAATCAGAGGTGAAACCGAAACCAATCGTGGCTCGCGCGTGCACGTTTTCCCGCGCTTTGTGTCGGCTACGTGTAATTACTTCGAGTTTTGATTGGTTTATTGGATTGTCTCCGTCCTTTTTGATTGGCCAAGGCAATTACTTTGGTTTTGGTTTTACAACACTCGATTGAAATTCGCTCTAAACGTTATAATAAAGATGATACTCCTGTAATGGAAAAATGGTGCAGGGGGAGGGGGGGAGGGTGAGTAGGTAGCTAAACCAAAAGAAAGGAGTTTGCGACATAAATCCACAAACAAAGGGTGGGGTGCTAAGAAATAGAACAGCTGAGGTGAAGAACAAATAGAATAAAAAACCAACCTGCTTATTTAACCTTGGTTGCTGTAGAAGTTCAAACAATGAAGTGATTCCTGCTTTGTGTCGGTCAGTACCCATAACGCGCACGGCCGGGTCTGGTATGAAATCTAGCATTTCTTTCAGCGTCTGCTCTCTCCTCTCCAACTTTTGCGTGTCCGTTCTGTGGAGATCAGCGGTCTTTACATTATGGCACAAAAGACTAAGAGAGCGCGGAGTTAGTCGTTCTGAGCATGCGCATAGAACTTGATTTCCGAACCCAATGCGCATGTTTACGACTGAAAACTCGTACTTGTGGTCGTACTGGTTTTCAATCTTAAAATCACTATTGAAAAAAAATAACCAAGAACACGGAACACAAAGATCAAACAGACTGATGGAATTTGACGCTTCCAAAAGTAATGATTTTTTACCGGCATTAGCATATTGGTTCTTTTTTGTTGGAGCAATCACACTATTTGGGATAAGGAAGTAGGAGTAAATTTCTTAGAAGGCTTTTAAAATTGTGTATGCCTTACAGCTAGTCACCCGCAAATTGTGCGACTTGTGCATATTTTTGGCAAAATTGCATAAGATGGTAATGGCGCCCGGTCATGTTCTGAGAAGCGTTGTACTTTTTCTAATATTCTACATCTTTATCAAGTCTCAGTTAACTCACAACACAGATTAAATTGGGCTAAGCCCTTTTAACCATGGGTAAATAGCGTTTCCCCACGAGCAAAGACGTTTATATGTGTAACCGCTTTCCCTAGACCGAAACTGCCCTAGGGTTATTTCCACGGATACATCAACAAGAACAAAAGAACTTCCCATGACAGTTCCTAAACTGAAAAGTACGGTTTATCTGTTCCCTGAGGTTGATTGGCCCCAATCATAAAGCAGAACGTAGCTAATACACGAGGATCCCTAATTATATTAATTATACCCTATTACTTTACTCTGAGGGGAGTCTTACTGTGTAACCGCATCCCCAAGTGAGGGTAACATGAAACCTGAGATGAACCAAACCCAAGCCATTTACCCTCCGGAAGGCCCCAAACCCAAGGTGTGTGTAACCACAACTAACACGTGCACTGTTGGTGGGGGGGGGGGGGGGGGGTGGATGGAAGGCGCTCTCCAGTCATGTGACTGCTATGTAACCACTTACCGTTATTCAAACTGACTCAGTGAAGTTTGAGCGATTTAACCAAACTGTTTGTCAATTGAGTGAATTTTAATTGCATTCTAAGTATTTTTACCCCGTTTATTAGAAAGCCACTATTTTGTGGGTGCTCCATTGACAGGTTGCATTTTGATCGGTTAAACCAAATCAAATGCTGGAAATACACCAATTACCTTCTTTTTTAAAATGCTCCGTGCTACCTAACTTATTAATCAGTACAGTTACAGTTAAACTAAAACCTTTAATATATGTAAAACAAACCAGAAAAAACATAAGAATTTACCTTGGAGGATCTTGATCAAAGAAAATGGCGTCTGAGAAGAGACAGAAGAAAGGTATAGGAACGTTTCAATTCCAAAACAAATTCTCTCAAAATCTTCTTCCCAAGTTATTTTGGAATAACCTACCTCTAAGGAGATGAATAATAATAACGACCCGATGTTCACTCGTTAACAAATCCACTTTATGAGCTAGGTATCTGAAATAAAAAGAAAAACGCGTCAGCGCAAAACAATCTCCTACTTGGTTCGTCACGCAACGGTCCGACAAGTCTCGTGTCACGCAACGCTCCATTGAGGCATCACGAGATAAAATGGCTCGAGTAAGCAAACAAGCGAAGAAAAAATTTAAACTAAAGTTTAACATGTAATCCAGTATCGATCCAGTGAAGTCGTAAACGAACACTTGCGGTGTGCTGCAGAACTTACACTGGCTGAAGTGACGCAATTATCAACTTCTTTAGCAATTTCAATACCACTACAAATAGTGAGAAGCTGTTTCTTCCTGTGCACTCCACATTCGCTTTTTCGCTGAATCTTTTTCTTTAGAAATACGTGATTCGTTGCTCGCGCTCGCCATTTTTATCAGGCGAATGGACGTGCGCAAAAGGTCTGGGCTATAATAACAAAACAAGTGCATGCGTAGGAGCCGTTCACGGCTTGAGCAAGCCGCGAGCAGACATATACGAACACTTTCACGTCCAAGGTAAGCCGCGGCCAAGATAAGCACAGCCCAAAACCCCTACGCCAGGATAAGCCGCGGCTTGAGCTAGCTGCGGATGGAGTAAGCCTTGAACTTCGATTTTGTACCATTTAAACGGGGTGTTCGCGTTTTGGTTTGGCGTTTGGGTTTTGGTATAGATCACGAAAGTGTGAGGGGAGGGGGTAGAGGTTTAGGAGAAAACAACACCGCACACACACCCCCACCCCAGCCCCTCCCTTTCCGCGGTCCCCGAATGAAGAACTACGCTTGGAACGTTAGCCACTCAATCCTCTCACTCAGGTAATCTGACATTTGTCGACTCATTTGATGAAACAAATGTTTGTGTCACAGTACCTGTCTGCGTAGGTATCCAGTGTATGCTGAAAAGCCACTTTTCCACACACTAATAAACTGTACAGGAAGGACGGCACTTTGAATAGACGATGAGCTACAACAAAGCAAAAGGGTTATATAGCGGTTCTCGTAACGTATAATGTGATTGGCTCCCTACCCTAACCAAAAACAAAAGACTAAACAATTAAAACAATGACTTACACTTAAAACAATAAGCTGATTACAATACCAAAACAAAAAAACAGGTTAAGAGAGCTCCCTGGTATACAGCTACGGGCTAAGTAACCTGACCTTTGCAGAAAAGCGAGTCTAAAGTTGACCAAACTCGTTATACAGTTAACGTCACTGTTACAACGTTCATAGCAGTTTCATTCTTTGATAACTGACACAATTTGCCAAATCAAAGAAGAGACAATCACGAAGTGATTACAATTGCCCGAATTTATAGTAGGTATGGCATTCTTCCGTCCGTCGCTTTTATCATCACTAAGAACTGTTACCTACCAAGAAAAAGAATATAGTCCGTTGCACCGGTCACTTCCAACTGAGGTTTGCCTGATGCTGCAAATTATCATGAAATACGTACGCATGAACAATTCAACGAGCAAAAACATCGGTGAGAAAGCCATGACAGAGAAGGTCGGTACAATACGTAGCCTCCTTCGCGGGAGGGACGAACCGAGCCTAAAAACGGCTGCGAAGGAGGCTATACAATATGCCTCACAAAAGTCAACAAAACAATCCACTCTGCAATCCACAGTCTTACCTTCTGCTTTGAAACGTGTGTTATTCCTAACAAGAAAAAAAGTAAAAAATGATGGGATAATACAGACCGAGCTGGAATGCAGTAAATTTGCACAAAATGAAGCGTTTGCCATAGTAAACAGACATCTTTCGTTTGCGTACGTTGTGATTACTTCTACTGTAGATTACCGTCTTCCTACTTTTAACTACCAAGTTATGCGTCACCTATAAGGCAACATGCTAAGCTGCGATTGGTTGGTTTTCAACCACTGGGATTGGTGCAACAAAAATTACAGATGAGCAATCCTGGTTTACAAGTGACACTTAAGGGCGTTCGCGCCCATTGCTACTGCGTATTTTTTCGCGCATGTCACGCATTTTGGGCGCGAACGTCCTTAAGCAGTCAGCCTCGTCGTCTGATAGTGCCTAGAAGTACACAGTAGAGATGTGACCACATCATGTGACAAACCCAAAAAACTGAACTGAAAATTATTGTACTTTAGCACGTCTAATCACCAAAAAATTAGTGGAATTTTTTTTTTCTTGAAGAAGTTCAACACTATAAAATAAACGTTTTAAAAAGTGCTACAATGAGTAAAAATATCAATTTTTCTTTATTCTTTGGATTCGTTCAAAACTATACGTTCAAACAGTAAGTGACCCAAGTTTTAAGTCTTGATTTAAGAAAGACACCTGTTTATTTTCGCTGGAATTTTCCAATTTAATGGTCCGCCGGTACTAACTTTAAAATCTTGAGAGAGCTGGATCGAGGAGAAAACGACGTCAAAGACTCAATAGTTTAAGAATGTAATGCGTGTGTATGCGGCTGAATTAAAATACAGCACGGGAGTTACGGGCTTTCAGACTCTTAAACTCGTGTTTTGCGTATATAATAAGCTGCGTTTACACGTTGAAATTTTAGGCTAGCGAGTAAATGACGCCACTTTTCTCTAGATCCAACCCTCTGAGGTCCAATCGATCAGTTTGGAACGTGAGTAATGGCGGACCGTGAAATCCAAAACTTACACTCAAAGTATACAACCTTTGTATAAAAATCAAAGCTCAAAATGTTGCCAATCAAGTGTTAAGCAATCACACTTTCAAAATCTGAAGAAAAAAGGAAGTGATTTTTATCATAGTAGCAATTTCAACTAAAATACCCAAGTACTTACGAGCTTTTCCTTCTTATGGGATAAAGCCCCTCCTAAGAACAAGAAACAAAGATAAGGGGTAAAATTCATTTACAGATAACAACCAGTTATCAGGTTGCCATGGAAGAAAGGAAACGACAATTAATGTTCAAAAACGTTAAAGATATCTGAAACACCTCAGTGCGCTTTGATTGTTCTAGGAGGCCCCTGCAAAAGCGAAAAAAAAATACTTTCAATTAGTAAGCCACTTATTATTCAATTTAATTTTTCTATACGAATATACTCAAATGTGCTGAAAACAATGATTATTACGTACTTGGGAAGAGGTTTTCGTTTTGTTGGTTCCACTGTAGAGGACAAAAACGCCTGTAGAAAAGAATCAAGGTTCTGTCCTCTCTGAAAAGAAACGTTAATTGGACAATTTTAGGCGCAGAATTTGACATACTACACTGAAAAAAATGCGAGATATGACAACTCATTCACGTGAACTCATAATCACTTGGAAGCCACAAAAGTATCCTTGGAAACCATAAGCTGAATTGTTACATGATACCAGGGCTACTATCAAGCCATAAAACTCATTCCTTAAGAGGGAAGAAAAGATAAATATGAATCTTCCTAACCTCTTTCTTGAGTATAGTTGTCATGGACTTGATTTTCTTCCCTATGTGACAACATGTAGAGTAAGGAAAGAAGCATATTCTGCTCCCACAATCTCTCTCCAAATATATCTTTTACATAGAAACCTATGGACAAACTATGACCTTAAAAATAAAATGTGGCGTTACGTCCGCAGTCAGTAAGTGAAGCACGGTAATTAGATTCGCTTTGACGTAGGGCGAAACTCAAAACGTCAATTTTTTGACCTGCCTGGTAGTAGAGTACTTGGGTAATTTTAAATCTAAAAACTAGGCCTATTTCAGTTCTTAGGTATCAACTATAACAAACCTGTTAAAAAAAATTTAAAAGCAGCGAAATAATATAATTACTTATTATAATAGAGTCATCAGAATATCGCGTTTCTGATTGGTCAATAACGAATGCATAAATAGGTAATAAAGTGCAATACGAAAGTTGCCATGGAAGCACAGCGATGAAAATTTTGTTGAGTAATAAATAAAAAATATGAACTTGCTCGTACATTTGGTGATTAATGGTCGGTCGTAGTTCTGAAAACATCACTGGTGCCCATATATATCACGAAATGCACTCGCGTTCATACGGTTTTCTACACTTATTAGCCAATATCAAAAATACCATTGTTTTTATTTACCCTTGAGACGTAGAATGGTCCCAAGAGAAAGTGGAAACAATGCTTGTGCAAAATTTTGGAGGGACAAAAAAAAAAGAGTATTATGGTATTTTTCATACTGACTAATTGCATTCTCGTCATCAGAGCCTCGGATCTTATGTCTGCGCGTGACCCGAGGCTCTGGGAAACTCTACATAGGAGAACATGCGCCGTAGGGTTCTTATAGCCAAAAATTGGCTATTTGAACCTTACGGAACTTGTTCACTCCTCGTGCTAACATGAATACACCAATCATAGACGTTTTTCAATATTCTTCACGAAAACCAATGAGAAGACACTTTGTTTCAGGGTTCCCCAGAGCTCTCCTCTCTATCAGTCATTCGCAAAAGAAAAGAGCTCTGGGGTCGAGATTTCACTTACTGCAGAGCCCGCATTTTGCGCAATTGAGACAGAAGGTCAGTTTTCCGGCAATACTTTTCAGATGAGATCTCCTTAACAGTGTATTTATTTCAATTTTGACTAAACAAAAGGACCAAAATATTTAAGTGGTATAATATTAGTCAGACTAAAAGTAACCAATAGAGGACTTTTTCCGTGTTAACACAGGCTCATCTAAACACGAGGGGGAGTTGGGAGAATTCGAGACAGTTATGAAAACCCTCGGCGCAGTCGAGAATTCTTCCATCTCCCCGAGTGTTTCGATGAGGCTACGTAAACACGAAAAAAAAGTCCTCAGTTGCTTTCATAAAATATTTCTCACAAATAATTCGACAAATGAAGGAAAATGCTGGGGTTTTTTTACTTTTTGATTGAAAGAGATTTTCTGGATACACGCTTATATTTCGTAACAGCCAATCAAAACGCGCGTCTGACAACACACGACCAATCAAAATTCGGGTGATGTCCAAGCCGTGTTTACATACTCTCAGCTAAACACAGCTATTGACCAATGAGATTGCGCGTACTATCCTAATTATTTTATGACCAGAAGTTATCAAATTTACATCTCTTTTCGCAGTTTCCATTGAGGACCAAAAGTTCCTGCACAAGAAATAGTATTTAAAACGTGTCCCAGTAGCCTTACCTGCTATATCACCGACTTTTTCCGGACCAAACATTTGACTGAATTCTTTGTCAGGCGAAAAAAAGTTAAAAAGCAACGCACTTCCTTTGAGCAGTGGGTTGGAGCATAAATACTAAAAAACAAAATTAAAGGACGGCAAATTATATTGACGGCATGTGATGCTGTGCGTTGCAACGTCTTTAATCTTTACTACCTGCAAATATTTCTCAAATTGTACGCGGCAGGCCTCAAAGTAATTGGAAGTGCTCTTCTGCGTGAGAGATCTTGAAGAATTGCGTTTGGCTGGGAGAAGCGAGTCATCGATCTCACCTAGAAAAGGAGATGAACAATGAGCCATTTGCAGGTTAGTGATGACATGGAAGGCAAATTGCCCCCTGGCAAATCTAAAACAAAGAAAAGGTAGATAAACTTGCTTTGTTTTAGATCTCCCAGTGCACAATTTGCGTTCCAGTATGGCGGAGTTTGTACCATATGAGCACTAACTTGCAAAAGGCCCACTGTGTTGTAGTTGCAATAGATTCTCAAAAAACCTAATGTCTTCTTGTTTTAGTTTTAGGCAGTATATACACGAAGTGTGTAATTCAAAACAGTAATGATGAGATTGATGATGATGATGACGAAGAGAATAGAAAAGAACCAGGAAACTTAACCCAAGTATGACGCCCACTTTGTTACTATACACCTTATTCCAAAATGGCCGCCATTTTAGTATTTTCAAGTTTGCTTCCTTGCAAATTGGCCCTTTTGGCCTCGCTTTCAAACGCAAAATTCAAAAGAATATTTTACCTTGATCGAGGCCAAAAGTATACTAAAATGGCGGCCATTTTGGAATAAGGTGTATAGTAACAAAGTGAGCGTCATAAGATGGAGAGAAAGCTATTAAAGCTGTCTCAATACTGATCCAACGTAACCTAGATACCATACAGCTCTTTACAACCTCTGATACCGTTAAAATTTGCCTATGAGCATGAAATCACACCGATCCTGTTCCAACGAACTCTTTATCTGGATTATTTGCGGTTTCTTTACACTGTTAAGTTGTTGCATTGAATGTACAGTTCCAATAATTGGCTTTAATATATAACGCGTTCCAAAATTAAATGGGTTTTTTTCCCAAATACAAACCCGCCATTTAATTCTCTCAATCAATCTCTTGACCTACATTTTTCGAAGTTAACTCTTTCGAAGATATTTTCCTGCAAAAAAAACTCTTTTTAATAACAACATAATGATCCTACCGTGAAATTCCTTTAACTTGCTCTGAAGAACGAAGAACTCTTTGTATCTCCTAAAAACAAAGGTGAAACAGTCAAAAAAGCAGAAAAATGCGCAAAAAGCATGCAGCAACACTTACGCAGGGAAATACCTCTACTTTGGAGAAAAGGGTCGCACATGCATTACGATTAAATTGCTTTTTGTCCTTAAGCCACTTTTGGACGTTAACGGCCTATAACACCAAAAAATAACCGCGTCCACAATCGTGTTGGTTGCAGAAATCATATCACATTGAATCTCCTAATTGTGAGCTCCTGTGTATCCAGGTTATTTGTATACGAAGCCGGCAGGAGATCTGAGTAGGCCTAACCCTAACCCTAACCCTAACCCTAACGCTCTGACAAAGGGCTAGCGAAGGGCTATCGTTGGAAACGTCAGCTTTCAATGTACAAAATTGATCGCATACAGTAGTAAATTGGTCTGAGAAAAACATTCCGTGAAAATAGGTGATGGATTTGACTGACGAGGATCCACAAGTGGGACTTTGCATTCCTCTTCGCGCGCAAATGAAAAGCGAGAATCTTACCGTGCAACGTCCCATCTAGATGCTGTAAAGATCGAAAAACGACATCGAGTTAGTAATTTAAACTAGCCTTCGTATTATTCATAAGTACACTTAAAAGATAAAGACAAAGCTAAATCACGGCGACACTGCAATATCTTTAGGATATGGAGGCCACGTTTCTTATTAGTTGTAAAGTTTAACAAACTAAATTTCCAAAAACGAAATTTTGAACAATATTGGAATGCATCATTAAAAATTTGATACTGGACTATTATTAAACAGGTGAATTTAGGATCTCGTCAATACATCAGTCGATCTAAGAGATGGACAAGTGGCTTTGAATCAACAGAACACAAGACCGACACCTTGAGTGTTTTTCTCTGAAGAGTAGCTGAAAAATAACCCTAAACCTTTCTGTACATTGCAGTGTCTTTAGTTTGGAGTGCAGGGATGGCGCAGTGGTGAGAGCACTCGCCTCCCACCAATGTGGCCCGGGTTCGATTCCCGGACTCGGCGTCATATGTGGGTTGAGTTTGTTGTTGTTGTTCCTCTGCACCGAGAGGTTTTCTCCGGGTACTCCGGTTTTCCCTCTCCTCAAAAACCAACATTTGACTTGATTTACTTTCATTGTTCATTTCAGTTTACAGTGTCCCCAATTAGCGCTCCAGCGTTAGAACGACTAGACCCTTAAATAAAGTTCCTTTCCTTTCCTTTCTTTCCTTTGCAGCAAGGCTCCAGGCCCTCAAATTGTCTAGCGACTCATTACAGCCGCGATGCTGTCCATCTTAGCTTGGAACTGTGTCATCATGCATCTTCTGTTAAATGTTTCGTCAATGTTGTCTCAGCTGACTGTATCTTCCCCGATTTTCAATCTTCCGACGGGAACGACTTTACCTATTATAGTTGAGCATATATTGGGCAGGCATCTAATTACCCCCCCCCCCCCCCCGGGCTAATTACGTGCACTCCTGGACATAAGTGGACGAGTCTAGCAACTCCATTTAACTGATTGCAGCACACTTCCAAAGGTCACACGTAGCAAACTTCAAATGAAAGATTTTACCTTCCGTCACGTCCTTTCTATCCACTGATATGATGAACATACATTTCTATAAAGAAGAAAAAAATAACCGAAAGAAGGTGCTTTACTTGTTTTAATTACTTAGGCAGTTCCTTTTAACAACGACCTTTTTAGTTACAAAATGAGGCAATTGATTATTAATTTATAGTCCCTGGAAATTATTCCGACCAATCACAAAAACCACAAGTGAATGTTCCTAGCGAGGAAATGGGGCACCATTTGTTTTATAGAGCTTACGCAAGACCGATAGAAACGGTTTTGTGAACGTCGCCTAGAAATATACCCCTTTTTATTGAAATAATCCTTCGATTTTTCCTCGTTCTTCGGCAAAGAAAGTGTCTACCAGCACTCCAGGAAACAAGTTGGTATGGAAGGTGAGCTTAATTGTAGAGCAAATTGAAAGTTCATCGTCGGATGCTTACGTCCTCCAATTAACCTCCAATTTAATCAGTTGACGTCGTTCTCAATAACGTCAAAGAAATTTAACGCACTTATTCGTCCGCGTGAAGAGCGTTTGTTATTGTCCATTGACTTCTTGTTTCGTGTCGTTCTCAAAACTGTTGACGTCTTTGTCGTATTGAATTATTACAAATAAGTTTCAATAAAAATACCATTCTGGAATAGGGGCTGCATGTATGAAATCAAGGTATCCTGAGCCTGCGTTGGTAGAAAGCGAAAACTGGGTCACGAGGCAGACTCTCGCGTCAAGTTTGGCGCTCTTACAACGTGGGAAAAGTCTTCGTCTGTTCGGGAACACTTGCCACGCACACTAGATCTCAGGGAGGCTCACTATCATTCAGAAGCCAGGTTACGGGGCAACTAAAATGCGCAAAAGCGTTGTCAACACCGAACCTGTTTTGTTTCCATGATAACGTGAGGAATGGTTATCTTCCACATGCTAAGGTCACGTAACTCCTCTTCTTCTAATTCCTCTTCCTCTCCTTCGCTTTCAACGTCGTATTCCTATCGTAAAAAAAATTATAATTACCAGAGCGAGTTTCAATTGAGTATCGTAAAACCAAAACCAAAGTAATTACTTTGGCCAATCAAAAAGGACAGAGACAATCCAGTAAACCAATCAATACTCGAAGTAACTACACGTAGCCGACACAAAGCGCGGGAAAATGTGCACGCGCGAGCCACGATTGGTTTTGGTCTCACTTCTGATTGGTTGAAAAAGTGGCGCGATAACTTTGAACCAATCACTGAGTGAAGTAATCATAAACGAAAGCAATTCGCTAATTACTTTTGACACTCAATTGAAAACCGCTCTCTGAGCTCATATTTTTCATGAGTAAAAATACAAAGTAAGGCCGCACGAAGCTTTGGCCTTTGGTGGTATATGCTATTGAACAAGGAAAGAAACATGTATTTGAAGTGTGGGTTATAGACGAAAGAAGCGTGGCTTCACAGCTCAGTTGGTAGAGCATTGCACCGGCATCGCTGAGGTCATGGGTTCGAATCCCGTCGAAGCCGAATGAATTTTTCAGGTGTCTGTAAAGGACAATTGCTTAAATTGTCCAATTAAGTGCAAGGATCACTTCAATCTTTCATTCTATTGGACAAGACAATCAACTAGATTGACACGGTTGAAAACAATAGGTAGCGTCCGCTGTCATTTTCGCGGGCTTCCATGACTATTCCAGGGAATTGGTGCATTTCAACAGAAGAGTTCTGTTGGGAAACTTCATTCTCTTCAACCTAAACCGAACTCTTGAGTTTCAGCCGTTGAGAAATGAATCCATTTCCCTCGCTACCCATAACGTGAACGTCTTGAACTGACCGCAGGGTCTCAAACGACTTCACACCATAAATCGCCCGTCATAACAGAACATTTGCTAAAACTGACGCTCCAAGCGTTAGTCCTTCGTCAAGACGAATAGTCTACGAAGTGATAGCGAAGGACTAAGAATGACTGACGAACGACTATGGACTGCTACGAATACGCCACGAGGCACCGAATAGGAAAACGAAAGACTGACGAAGGCTACGAAGGCCGGGAACTAACTCTTAAATAAAAAAACCAAGGAAAAGGATAATCTTACTCACCGGAGGTGTGTCCGGAATATCAAACGGGTCATCCTCGAACGGCGAATCATCTGTTCGTGAAAAAATTCCGTCAAATTAACATGTGAACAATTTCTCCTTGATTTATTTACAGTAACAACGCAATGAGGTAGCTGCCTGAGAGCGAGCGAAACAGTAAACATGGAGACATAGGAAACAATTCTTTCATTTTTATGTGATCACAATGAAAGGGGATCCGGTTTGATATTTGATACATGATCCACTTCTTACCTTTGTTTGGATTCATAACTTTGTCTTTAAGTTTCCCGGCCAGTCTAGAAAACTCTGCCAAAGGATCGAACTTTTTCTTTGAAACCCTAATAAATAAATATAACGAGAAGAAAAATTAATTAAATACAAATGCTAACGCAGCTAAGAAGGCTGTAACGAGTGATGCCATCCCTTCTCCTCCCCAGGAAACTGAGTAAGTTCATTGAACATTCATCACAGAGTTACCACCAATAACCTTTTGGTTACCGCTTATAAGGCGTTTAACATAGTTTCTATCTTGAGAAAAGTACCTTGACGCTGGTT
This sequence comes from Montipora foliosa, assembly GCF_036669935.1. Lineage (NCBI taxonomy): Eukaryota > Metazoa > Cnidaria > Anthozoa > Scleractinia > Acroporidae > Montipora > Montipora foliosa. The sequence continues at coordinate 7,451,147 of NC_090877.1, read as the reverse complement.
TGTACAACGGCTTTGCTGGCAGACGACTCCCACAGAGCATA
>NC_090877.1:7436106-7443606 GCF_036669935.1 Montipora foliosa | reverse complement strand
TTCGAAATGAAAGCCTTTGGATTGAAATTAAAGCTCAACATTTTCCATTCGGGTGTTAAGCAAACAAACGTTCATTATTTGAAGAAAAAAGAAAAGTGAATATTTGATCGTCTTGACATTTTAGGGTCTATCACAAGCGGTCATGTGCTTCTGGGTCATATGTACTTACTGGTTCTTTGTCTAAGAAGAGAAGTAGAAGACTGTTCACAAAATCCTAGGGGAGGAAAACAGACATTGAAATTACCCTACAACTCTTTTCTGGAAAAAAATACATCCTTTTTACATTTTCTAATCGAGTTTGGAGTCTGCACTCAAGTTACGGTCAGCGCTCTTTCCATTTCAGTTTATTATGCTTTTCATACACAAGCGAACTTTGAAGATAAACTTCCAACCTACGCTTTTGTTTTTATGCAGTTCAACTTCCAATCAAAGGTTTCGTTTTTCACCTTCGTCAAGTTTCGTTTTTCACCTTTCTCTTTGTCACCTTCGACGGAACAGTTTAATGGGTCATATCCAGCGATATGAATGACCGATTTCTATCCACTTGGTCAGTTCCTGTTTTTAACGGTCCACCAACTGTCGTTCTAACCTAATTGGTGCCACTGAAAAGTGACCGTCGTTTTGAAAAGTTTAACTTTATGGTCTCTATATTTGCATGTATGAAAGGGACCAGGGCACAACATAATACATACATTCAACAACAACTGTTACGAATCCCAACTGGCCGGAGACAAACCAGTTGGCTATTAATTATTTTGCAAATGCAGCCGGAAGAAGTTGAACCAGGGACTACCAGGATCACATTCAAAGAGTGGTCAGAGCGGGCGTTGAACCCGGGATCCCCGGACCTCAAGGCAAGCGTCCTAACCACTGGGCCGCAATGCCTCCTCAAGGGGTGTCACAGCGGATTAATTGAGCCCCGGTCCCGGATTTGGACCCCTCGGTTCAGGGCCCGTTTCTCGAAAGTCCCTAAACTTTACGGGCCATTTTCGGGTGTCACAATTCCCTTTGTATTTCAAGAACGGAGAGGATTTAAGTCGTCAAACTTCACAGAAAAGTCCCGAAAGTCCCGAAAACCTTTCCGGCCCGAAAAGTCATTTGTGAAATAGCTAACCGCTTGTTATGGAAAGCCGATTTTTTAACATGTTTTCAAGCTAACTAAAAGAAACACGTCTGTGAAGTTTGACGACTTAAATCCTCTCCGTTCTTGAAATACAAAGGGAATTATGACACCCGAAAATGGCCCGTAAAGTTTCGAGAAACGGGCCCCAGATCCGCTAGCTGGACCCCCTTTCGCGGATTTGGACCCCAACTGAAAATAAGCGTTCTTTCGATTAAGGTGATAAAATTCCTTTGTAAATTGTTTTTAGTTGTAAAAAAACTTTCACTGAAACTAAAGTCAATTTCGCTTTTTATCCTTATGGAAAATTAATACGAGAATTCATGACTGGAAAAGTTTGGTTATAAAAAAAGGAAAAATCTTCTGAAGCCTTGTAGTCAAGTAAACTTCTAACAATCGTTTTCCATCCAAGTGGTATTACTTCAAAAAGTGGCACATCCTTTGTGAAAGCGCCGGCCATTCAAACGATCAAATGGAAGAAAAAGAACTATGAAAGAAACAACGCTTTACGAAAAGGCCACAGCGCCTGCTTTAAACAACTTTAACTGAAGCTTAAGTCTAACTTTGCTTTTTCTCCTTATTAGAAAATTAACACGACAATTCAATGAGTTCCTAGAGCGTGATTTAAGTTTCTGTCACAAAGGAGTTAAAATTCGCATCTACTTTACGAAATACCTCCGCGAATGCTGTTAAACAATCTTTACTGAGGGATTAACTGATCTAAGTCTTTCTCTCAAAGATTTATGCTGTAAGGTATCAGTCAAGTTTCCCCAATCCAAAATATAACTCTGCCTCGATAAACAGTTAAGTAAGCTGTAATGGGGGGGGGGGGGAGGGGTCCAAATCTGCGAAGGAGTAAATCTGCTAGCGGATTTAGTCCCCCGAGGGTTCAAATCTGCTAGCGGATATGTACCGGGGAGTCAAAATCCGGTAGCGGCTTTGTAAAGGGGGCTCCAAATTCGCTAGGACATGGGCAGCACATGGGCTGCAAATTGACGTGAAAAACGAGGTGTTGTAACAAATCGGCCGGACCCAGAAAACTAGGTTAGCGAGAAGTTGACTTCTCTTAGAAATCGCGACCGAATCTGAAGCAAGAACAGCGTCGCCCGAAATTCGATGATGTGAGGTTCGAACGACGTCACCGTAAACGGGAGAGTTGAATTTCGGGAGACATGACCCGTCACCATTGTAGAATATGATACGCCAAATTGATCAGTCTGAGTTCGCAACGCGAGTAATTTGAAAATTTGAAATTTCGATATATCAGGCGAGATATCAGTAATCAAGGGGAGTCAGGGGGGCTTAGCGGTTATCAACCGTGCCTCCCACCTCTTTGACCCTGGTTCAACACTGGCCTCGAGGTCGTATGTTGGCTGAGTTTCAGTCGATCTCAATCTGACTCCGAGGGTTTTTCTCCGGGTACTCCGGTTTTCCTCCCTCATCAAAATCTACTCTAGATTAAAAACATCCGGGCAGATACCCTCGTAAAGTTGGTATTATTATTATTATCAACCTCTCAACATCATGATTAACTTGGAATACGTAGTATCTATAAATTGGTTTCAAGTCGTACTTACAGGATCTGAAAGCTTGTCAGTTGCAGGAAGGAATACTGCACTGGCCAGCAGTTCTCGCAATAATGATAGAAGACTCCTGAAATTTAACAAATTGTACCAGCTACTGTAGGGGTTAGTTTATTATGGGCAATCTGTGCTCCAGTACCTGGAGAAGGAACCCTTTAATAGTGATGGGCATTTTTTTTCAATTCAGTTGCCTTTCATTCGTTGAAGGTGTCTTCATATAGCTTATTTTGAAAGGGCCACAGAACAATGCAATTTTTTTTAGCAGAAAATGTCCTCTGTAACTTATTTTATTATATGACTAGCTCCGTGAGCGGGCAAGATGAACCAAATCGCGCGCTCTGATTGGCTACCCGAGCGGGCAAGATGGAGCGATACTGCCCGCTCGGGATTTCTCGCTTGGTCCCGCAAGATCAAAGATCATTTTTTAGTGTTTTAAGTCATATAATAAATCCTTTATTGACCAAGATTGTTCGGTCAAGATGACTGGATATTGGCCTCGTTCTTTTTTTGCGTGTTTATGGACCTCGACTTCGTCTCGGTCCATAAACACGCAAAAATAGAACTTGGCCAATATCCAGTCATCTTGACCTCACGCTTGGTCAATAACCCATACGTAATGCCCAACTTGCCTGCACTGTAAGGAATGAGGTGGCAATAGGAAAGGAATGATAGACTCTGACAGTTTCCTCAAATACTGAAGCTCCATAGCACGATTCTGCAATGCACAGTGCATTTTAGGACTAAACTCTTCAAGAATGACAGTCTGAGTGCTGGTCAAACGAGACAGTGCACCTGGACAAGACAAAAAAAAGCAGGTTGCCCTTTATATGACAGATTGACTCTCCAGGTAAATTTAAATCGTATCTTAAAATTTCCTTGTATTTATTTATGATTAGTTTATTTACTTTTATATTATCCACACTGGGTCCGGCCGATGTGTTATTATATTATCCACACTTTCCTTGGAGGCAATAAAAGAGGGCCCATTTTGCATTTTTACCTTTACTGCAGGAGTGAGGTTTTTGTCACTATTAATTTTCTTCTCTTTGAACTAATCTTTTATTTAAGGCAGGTATTTTTTTACAGGTCACAGGTCACAGGTCAGGTTTACAGGTCATAATTTGTCCTAACATCACTAAAACAACCACACCCTTTTCTAATGTAACCTCAGGCCAAAATAATAGTTTTTAGGCCTAGGGTTACCATTAATAATGGGTTAAGGTTATCTTATCATTGTTACAACAATGACATGTTAAAAATAACTGCTGTTTTATTTTAATAATAGTGATGAATTAACAAACCTTTATCTTTAGCTGTAAGGTATGTCTCTAAATGCTTTAGGCCTTCTTTTCCAAGAGCATCTATGACCAAAGTTGGAATATCAATCTTAAAAGAGATCAGAGACATGTAACATGAGCCTGAGTGGATGGAAGCTTTTAGTGAGGTGGAGGATTAGCAGTCCTCATCACCTAACCCCATTCGTTAAACTGCAGGCTCACCAAGAAGGCCTTGCACGTTTCTAGTGAAGGTCCCATGGTTATAAGTGGATTGCCAAAAATTTTTGTTAGGCTTGCCGAGCTCCACCTGCTCAGGACTCGTGAGGGTGGGGACGTCAACTCACACACAGGCCATTAGGCATGTTTGTTAGCCTGCCAATCCACTTAGAAAGAATAACACGGAGGGTGTAAAGTGAAGGTTGCAGGTCATTGTTTTACCATAACTGATTCTTAATAACCCACGCCTTTACAAAAATGCTAACCTTAGGCTGAAGCATTATCTAAAGCATGGTGTTTATATGACCGAAGCATGTCTGTCGCATTCGACAAAAACAGCAGCGTGAAACGAGGCTGTGTCTTCAACATCTTCTTTTCTGTTCTCCTGAAACATGCATTCAAGTCCACTGAAGAAGGCATCCTGCTACGGACTCGTTCTGGTGGGAAACTTTTCAACCCTGCATGCCTCCGAGCAAAGACCAAAGTTCGCAAAGTAATCCTACGAGACTTCCTTTTCGCTGATGATGCTGCCCTTGTTGCTCACAGTGCAGAAAAGCTCTAGAGCCTTCTCAACCAGTTCTCTAGTGTATGTGAGGCCTTCAGACTTACCATTAGCCTAAAGAAGACAAAAGTCATGTGCCAAGGCAATGAAGCCAAGAACGCCCAAACCATCAAAGACTACACCTTGGAAGTCATGCCACAGTTTACTTACCTCTGCTCTACCACCTCCAATGACACCTGTCTTGATATGGAGCTTGGAAAGAGAATTGGTAAGGCTGCAACCTACATGGCAAAGCTTTCTGCTCTAGTGTGGGAGAACATGAAACTAACTATCCAAACTAGAATTGTTGTCTATCGTGCCTGCACCATGAGCACCTTATTTTATGGCAGTGGGTCTTGGACAACCTATGCTGGGCAGGAGAAGCGCTTGAACACCTTCCATATGAGATGTCTTCGTCGCATCCTTTCCATCTCGTGGATGGATAAGGTCTCAAACAATGAGGTACTTGAAAGAGCCGATATCCCCTCAATGTTCACCCTCCTCAGACAGCGCAGACTGAGGTGGCTAGGCCATGTGCACCAAATGGAAGACGGGCGAATCCCCAAGGACCTGCTGTACGGTGAGCTGGAATCTGGGTCAAGGCCTGTTGGCAGCCCTCTTTATGAAGCTGCGCTTCAAGGATGTCTGTAAGAGAGACATGCTTGCCATCGGTCTGCCAACAGGCAACTGGGAGACACATGCTGCAGATCGTGTCAAATGGAGGTCTGTGTGCAGTTGGGCACTCCAGGTAGGAGAGACAAGGCTGAAAGCTGAAGCCAATGAAAGAAGAGCAAAGAGAAAAGCAGCAGTGAAGAAATAAGCATCAGCAGCATCTGACTACATGTATATCGGTGGTAGATGGGGCCATGTCCACCGTTCTAGAATTGGACTTTTAAGTCATGAAAGGGAATGTTGGTCGCAAGTACGCTAAGTCATGGACATTGTCCACCGACTGCCTACAATGTACAATGCACAAAATTTAATGGTGTTTAGGCCTAATGTTAGAATTACATGTAGTAAAGATTTGGGTTGTTTCAGCTATGGTGAAACAATGACCTGCAATCTGACACCTGCAGTTTACACCCTCCAAGAATAACACACAAAATACAAAAATTAATACTGGTGATAAATTCATGTTTAATAGATGTAGTGCAGTAAAATTATAATAGTACCTTACGTATTCTTTTTAGCAGCACAGCTGCCATATATCTGAGGCTTGTTCTAAGTTCATCAACACATGTTTCACTACAGCTTAGTTCTCTACAAGACGTTAAAGCAAAAAAAGTGATTAATTTTTTGACATGTGGAGTCTGTTGATCAAAATCATGATAAAGATCAATGATGGCCAACCTGTACCAGCTGTAGATATTATTTTGAAGAAGAAGGCCAAGAAACTGAAACAGCACAAATTAATCATTACTTACATGTAATTAACAAACAAACAAACAGTTCAGTAAGATTTAGTTATGAAATGAAAGAAAAAGGCTTCATCGAAACATTTTAAACATAATTATCTTTGTTAATAGTTTATCAAAAAACATGATCTACAGTAACAAATGATGTACATGTAATCCAGGCCTCATAATTAATGCAATGATACAGTACACTACTACACTGTACAAGAGGGCCAGATGAGAATAATAATAATTATTATTTTGCTCATTCCTGGAATAAATCAGAAACAGGATTCATTGAATACTGCCCCTTCACGCACTGACTGGAATCACTCTGACCAGCTAAGAGAACTGCAAAAAGCACAACCTTCTTGTTGCAACTTGGGGCAATGATATGCAATGTAATATTATCCTGCCCAAAATGCACAAAAGTGCATTATTGCTTTCAAGTCAGGATTGGTTTAAAAATGAACCCAAGTTCTGTACATGCAAAAACTGTTGTCATGTTTCACTAAAAAAACTATCAAAACAGATTCTTCATCCTGCAATTACAGCCTTTTAATTTCAACTGGTTGTGGTGAGTCAATTTCATACCTCTTGTAACGCTGCATCTACTGATTCTGGGATAAGGATATCTTCCCATGGCTATAAAGGATTTCAAGTCTTCATCAATAATGATAACATTGATCAAGTCAATACAAGTAGATGCCTTATACTGATGATCATGATGACAATAATAATAATAATAATAATAATAATAATAATAATAATAATAATAATAATAATTATTATTATTATTATTATTATTATCGTTATTATTATTAACTATTGTTGTTGAGAAAGTAGAGAGGCAATGATTATGATACTTAACATCACAGTTTCAAGGGAAGTAATTTAAAGGGTAGTTGAGAAAGAAAAGGAAAAATTGGAAAGATAACAAGATCTAAAAATAAAAAATAAATAAAACATGAGGAAGATTGTTCTTTGTGGCAGTCTTTAAGAACAAGGCATGTGTGCTCTTTGAACAATAGAAGACCAACTGGAAAAGTGGCTGGATAAACTTGCAATAATATTGAAATACAGACAAAGGTGTTTAATATTGATAATGAGGTCCCTAAATGATCTCTTGAAGCCTACCTTTAGCTTGGATCTTGAGATTTCAGGTCTGACAAAAGAGAACATTACAGTGTTTCACTTTTCAGTTTAGACCATGGTTTCAGTGCAAATAATATTGTTCAGAAACCTTAAATCAACCAAACAGCATCTTCAATGACTTGCCTATGACGCTGACATTTGTTGTTTCCACAAATAGTGCAAGTCCCTGGAGGGACTGCCTTCATCTGATTGTCATCCTCATAACCCTGAACAG
>NC_090877.1:7413606-7426106 GCF_036669935.1 Montipora foliosa | reverse complement strand
TGGGTTGACTTGTCAAATAACAAACTGGCCTATAATAATTGTTATAAAATTCAAGCGAAACTGTATGTACAAAGTCAAAACTTCACTCTGTTTATTAATAAGTGATGGCAAACAAGACAGTGCACGGCTGGAAGCAAAATAACAAGGATGCTTCCATAGCAGTTTCGCAATTATTATAAGTTACATTTGAAATTACGAATCAACCTTGAAATTTTGCACTAAAATTAAGGTGTAATTTTTCACCCAGGATATTAAGACAGTTATTACGAAATAATTTAATGAAATACTATGATTGTACAGAAGGTTCCCTGCTAGCAAAGGTCTCTCTTCTTTTGAGTTTGCTGGGATGACAAGTATGAGGCAAAGATACCTCTGCCATGGGTCAAATTCACTATGTTGAGCATGTATGGCTGTTACTTAGCAACCAAATCCTCACGTGATACTTCATGTCGAGTGGGCTCACTTAACCACAGTGGAATTACTGTAAAGCAATCCGTGGGACACAGTGGGTGCAATTCACAGTCAGCAAACATATCATGGGGCATGCAGTTTGAAGAATGCTGCCCACGGTTGTGGACAGCGCTTGGATCAAAGACATTAGTGAGTTTCAACCCATGGCAGAGGTTTCTTTTCCCATACCCGTCAGCCCAGTGAACGCAAAAAAAAAAAGACTTAATCTGCCAGCAGGAAAGTGCAAACCAAGCACACCTGAACACAACAAACCCGACTGCCACACCAAAAGCAAGAACCCATATTCCAATAAGTAAAGGTGGACACCTGGAATGGAAAATGAAACAAGCAAAATTAAGATTTACTGTTACCTAGCATTAATAATTTATACTGTGGATAAAGCTGCTAAATTTTTGACACATTATGCCCCTATGAAAGCAAACAGAAGACAATGGGGAAAGGGAGAGTTGCCTTCTGCAAATCAAGGTAATTGCCAGAGATGTATCCAGAGTGCGTCATTGCCTCCTGGGACACACTTGTTTTTCTTTTGGATGCACGTAACAATTTTATAGAATCAAGTGTCCAATTGGATGCAAAAAACCCCCAATTTTTGTGCAAATTACAAACGTCAGGAAAAACATACTCACAGCATATTTCAAAACGAAATTGAACCATTTCCAATTTTCACTACGAAGAAATGATTGAGTTCCTTAAATTTCAAGGTAAGCTGTTATTTTCGGATTTTTGCAGTTGAATGGTTTCATTTTGTCAACGATTAGGTCCAAACTTGAGGAGGTTTGTTGAACCATGTGTTTCATGACATTATCTGAGCTGTTTTTTAGGCGAGACAATCGGCGACACTTTTGATGTGCCAATGATTAATTTAACATTTCAGTCGAATTTCAGTTTGTTGCATGCTTTCCAAGCTTAAAAAGGGAATTTCAAGCATTGATTTGTTTATCGTGAGCGAAATGACAGAGAATCCAATGGCAAAGTATGTTATTAATTCCGGGTGCACACATCGTCATCGTCTAAGTTCTTGCTTTGCACGTAACTTGTCTGTTTTGCAAATTATGCCACTTTTTCAGAGTTAGTGTTAAAAATAACATGTTTAATGTGAAACTTGAAGGTATTCAATTGCTCGATTATTGACATTGGCCATGGCGAAGTCACGGGCCGACAATGAAATGTGTATCGCTTATATTTTGTTTACTCTTTTATTCCTAAATTATACCTTGTGTTGTTAAAATAAATGATGCTCTTCCACAGAAAATTGAGATTCAGGTCTGTGTTTTTTTGGCCGTAGATATCTAGATCATTTATCAACTGGAGCCAACAGTTCCTGCAACGCATGGATTCCTCGAGACGTCTTCAGATGTGATTGATTGAGCTTTGACAGCCCATCCATTTTGATCGATGAACCAACCGGCACAACAGTTTCAAAGAAATTGATCATTTTACGTTAAGGACATACCGGTACATGTATTCCAGGAGAGGGATAAGACTTTATTTTTGTGCAACTTAGAAACCTGAAAGGGTACTGCAGCAGCAATTACTGTATAAGAGGCAATAGATCGAATATTAATTCTTGAATACTAATTAGCTGGACCCCCAAATTTTCCAAGAAGGGGTCCAGAAGACCCCCAAATTTGAAAACCTGGATACATCTCTGAATTGGCATGTACAGCCTATAGGGAAGATGCCTTTTACAAAATTAATGTATTTTTACATTATTTGAATATGCCAACCATTGGAACAAATAAAAAGAAACCTGTCCAAGGCACATGAATAATGATAGCTGATGTCATCAGCTATATTTGCCATTGGCGGTGGCCACTCCTTCAAAATGTAAACATGAACCCAATTTTTATTTAATTGAGAAAAACTCACCGAATCTCGATAAAGATTAGATTAATCTGGATGGGATAACACTTGACCATGAAGAAAGACCTTTTTGAAGCACTGACGCAGGCGAAATGTGCACAATCTGAGTATGCTGATCGATACTATAATGCCCTTGTTCAGTTGACAAATCAAAGATGAAATGAAAGCTGGGAAGATCACCACCGTTCGCCTGGATTTTTTTCGGACTATCCTTGACAACTGCTTAAGTTGCTCACCTAACTGGAATGTTCTTTCCAACTTTCATTTCATTTCGTTCCGCAGTTGCAGTTCAAATATTCAATAAAACTATCAAATCATGATCAAAGATGTCAACGAGAGGAGAGAACTATAAATACCGGAGTGTATTTTCATGGTCATACCTATAAAATTGAAATGTAAAGATAAAGAGGAATACTGCTCCTGAGGCCAGCACAGGTCGAATGCTTTCAAAATCGCGCCGCTCAAATCTGTTCATTCCTTCCGTCCTTCATATCATGTGAGTCGTGAGTGTCCTCTTCGCCTTCGCCCGACAAGTGCAACATTTTTTGAACAATTCCCGACGCTTACATGAAGAAAAATAAAGGTAGTCTCGATGTCAGTCTCCCAAAAAGTGCTCGTCCAAGATGGAGGACGACGGTAAGGTGGGTGAACTTTAAATTTCATCTCACTTTTAATACTAAACTACTAAACGCTGAAATGCATGGAATTGATGCAACATTCAAACTTCTATAAAGTGGGTAGGGAGCAACTGCAGAATACCCCGCCACATCGAGCCCGTTACTGTAAAGGGCTGGCTACGCGGTACGCGGAAAAAATAAAGTCAAGATTGCGAAGTATCTCAAGTAGCTGGCTACGCGGTACGCGGAAAAAATAAAGCCAAGATGGCAAAGTATCTTAAGTAGCTGGCTATGCGGTACGCGGTACGCAGAAAGAATTAAATACAACATGGCGAGGTATGTTAACTAGCCGGCTACGCGGTACGCGGTACGCGGTACGCAGAAAGAATTAAATGGGCCATTCCATTTTTTATCCGCACCCCCCCTATTGAGGGCCTTTACATTTCACCCCCTCGGAAAAGTAAACTTTTGACCCCCTAGGAAAAGAAGATCAAAGTGCCGACACACTCCCCCTTCAGAATTTATTCAAAGATCAAAGGTGCCGACACAGTTACCCCCTCAGAAACGGCCTTTAAAGACCCCCCCCCTCCCCCCCAGAAAAAATAGGCCCTCAATAGGGGGGGTGCGGATAAAAAATGGAATGGCCCAATTCAAGATGGCGATGTATGTTAACTACCTGACTATGCGGCTTGATGATGTTACAGACTGTAGGTACAGTACCCAAGCTACATCAAAATAGGAGGTTCTTACCAACTACACGTACTGTACGTTATGAAATACTGGGTCTTTGCGTCCTGATGAGAGCATTCTACCACAAAAGACTAGCATGACCATGTATTCTAGAATTGCTTCTTCGTGTACTCTTGGTGTTTTTGTGGGGATAACTAATAAGTATCTTAGTTTTTTTCAGTGTTGAAAATAGTTTTGTTGCATCAAAGTCAGCATAATTTTAATTAATTTGGAAAGTGTAATGTAAAGTTCAAAATGTTCATTTATTTCAGACTTCATGGAATCCAAAAAAGCGGAAGAGTTTAAGTCAAGACTGCAATGATGCACCTTCCTGTAAAACTGAAAAAGAAGGTTTATAGTATTTTCTTTTCTGCATCTTTTTTATGTCAATTTCAATTAGCTTTGAGAGAAGTTAAATGTGAACTTGTCAAGCAGTCCTTCCCAAGGATTGCTCCGGGAAGATAGGGCATTTTTTACAAACCATGATTAATTTAATAATGATTACCCCTGGTAAAGGAGTGGATTTTAGGGTGTACTGGAAGATAGAATGCAGGGTTAGATTTGTGAAGTGTTAATGGTGCTTGTTTAAAGGACTTGCCCAAGCAGATTTTTAATTCATTAATCTTGTTCACATTGATAAATGACAAGTGGGTAATTACCATCGGCAGGTTTGAAAGGGTTTTCAGCTGAGCACACACGTGTAAGCCATACATTCAATACTAAGCTGCCTGTGTCAGCTCATGAATCGAAGTGGTTAACCGGTAATTAAAATGTGACCTTTAAAAATAGTGAAAATCAGAAATAATTTTTTTTTAGAAAATATTCAAGCAACATCTTAAATGTTAGCTTGGGGACCGACATTCATGGCATTCTGGAAAAAGTTTAATTTTCAACAAATTTAAAGGTGGATTTTTTTTCATAAGTAACTCAAGTTCTGCCATGATGTAAATTTTTCTTATACCATGTATAAGGGACCAAAATTTGAAAAAAAAATACCAGGTAACCAATTGAAATAATTTTTAAGGTCTTTTTCCAAAAACTGTCCTTCAGGTGGTCTTTTTTGCAGTGCTGTACCATTGCCATGGCAACATTTGGGGATTCTAAGACACCTTAATAAAATTGCCTGACAATAGCTACTCAAATATCAAAACGTTTTCACACTCAGAGGATCAACTGTGTTGCAGTTCTTTTCAATTGGAAATCCATTGTGTGGAAAACTCTTTTGAACCTCCTTAATTTTCAACAAATTCTTTTGAACCTCCTTAATACATAATTTATATGTATATATATTTGTTTTCCTTTCATTTAATTCCTGTGGTAGTGGCCATCTCGAAAGCATTTGCTACTATATGGCCACTACGCACTTTTCTACTTTTTCTCACTCAAGTATAATTGGTCTGTTTACTTCTTTCTTTTAATAATTGTTATGTCCATTATTTATTTTTTGAAATAGTGCATAATACCGGTAATAATAAATCTTGAAATAAATCTTGAAATCTTGAATCTTAAAAGTGTGATTTACTTTCTTGTAACAGAATCAAGAAAGAAAACAGCAAAAAGGGGAAAGAAATGGTTAAAAAGAAAAAAATATATCAAGAAAAAGGAACAGGAGCTGAAAGTGGTAATAAAATTGTCTTCTGTGCCTCCACAAACACTGGGTGAGGGAAGGGCAGGGCATTAGAAATAAAATTATAAAGAACACCTTCAGTTTTTCCAAAAATGTTTCCCGAGTTGGAAAACACTACATGTAGATTATGTAAGTAGCCTGCTCGCAGGCGGTTGGATGGTCGAAAAAACCGGAATTCGTATTGAGGTCGCCATCATGGATTCGCGCGGCTGGGTCCGGGCCGGGTTGAGGGTTGGGAGGGGGGGCGGAGAGAGGTTTTTCTCTCCTCTCCCCGGCCCCCTCCCGACCCTCAACCGGCCCAGACCCAGCTGCGCGAATCCAAGATGGCGACCTCAATACGAATTCCAGTTTTTTCGACCATCCAACCGTCTTCGAGCAGGCTAATTATGTGAGTGGAGTTTGTTTGTTTTCTACTTGGATACTTCTTGACCTCAACGTCATGTTTGTCTGACTGAGAAGTGTCCCTCCTACAGGTAAATTTTATTTATGCATTAATTTATACATTAAGGGACAATGCCCGCGGAGAGTCAACAGTAGGAAATATAGTCTCTTACACAGGATGACCTGATCCAAGCGTTTACCTTTCCCAACCGCAATATACTACATTGGACACAATAGTGTGGCTGGGTTCTTTTTAATACATCCCACAGCATTACATGTAAGAACATTGAAGGGTTGTGAGATCTTAAGCCTATGGTTTATCATTCTTATCTGAGAGGTCTAGAGAGTCTAACCATATGCAGATGTTAATACAAAGTCAGGCACTTTCTCCTCAATGATTTAAAGACCCTGAGTATTGGTCCGGCCAGAGTTTTGATCCTGCGACCTGTGCACAGTAGTAGTCTGTGATGCTCAACCAACTGGGTGGTAATTGATGGTTGCAGAGCAGTAAACTAAAAGTGACTCTAACCCTAACTTCTTGATGAAAATAAGCAGTTGGCACTGACTTATTCTTTCCTTCATAAGAGTGACACTTGCTTGTTCTACTCTTTTTGATGTCAGAGCATTTGCTTGTTAATGAGAAAACCTCTCAGGTGTGAAAGAGTTTAAGGGACTCATTGCTATCATTACCAAATTTAAATTGGATCTATTTATTGGCATTGCTTTTCCTTTTCAATGACAAAGCAATCCTTGGTGTTAACTACAGATGCCTTTTCTTTGTTTTCACAGTTTGGAGTTGTCCCTCATAAATGTCATTTATTTGGCAAACTTGGATTTAGAGCTGACTCTCCTGTAACAATTCAGCAACTTCGAGACCTTATTTTGTTCGTTGCACTTCATCAAACAGAATGTCAACTTACTATACCACAATGGTGTAAGATTGGTGACGTTAACAGTATCCAGAAAGTTGTTATTGTTTTTGCGAGTGGAATAGGACTCACAGAATATGAAGAAAATCAAGACTGTTTTCCCCATTGCAATACTCTCTTTAAACACGTAAGTTGAAGAAAAAAAAAACAATCAGATTGTGTGGGCATACTCAATATTTGGGGTCAAAATGGCTAGAAAGCTAAATTCCACCCCTGTTCAAATATTATTAATTTAGAACGTAAGCAGAGTGTCCACTCGTGTCGTTGAAACCCACTGTGACCCTTGAGGAACTCTGTTGACACCCTGGTTGAAAAACTAAAAACATAAAAAGTGATATTGAAATAAAAATACCGGTATTGTTTAAACCCAGGAATGACACACAGTTACCTTGATGGAATTTGATTTTCCTGGTTAAAATATAGTGTAGTCCTTGTAAGGACTGTTGTATTATGGTGACTGATGTCTTCATAACATAAACGGTTGTCATCTTTAGAGTTAAGATGACTCCAATAATTAATAATTAATTATAATAATTATTATTGGAAGTTGGTGGCTAGCTTGAGTAGAGTAATTGTCAAAGTTAATTTAATTTTAGATTTAAAAGAATCTGTCTTTAAATACTTCAATTTAGGGAAAGAAGTAGCCAACGCTTTCCACAGGCTATCGGTACTTATCAAAACCACTGTCTAATTAAATGGTAAATTAATGTTTTATCATTATTACTGGAACCTTTTGTGATATCCATAATAATAAAGATCGAGGCAAGTGGAGTGTTTTTCTACATTGTTTTAAAGAAATTAAATGACAAAAGTACTGTTACATGGGACTTTAATAATTATTATTATCATTTATTACTTAATAATTATTATTATCATTTATTACTATTGTAATAATCAAGATTTAACTGGGGTGCCCACTGCCTCTGATGCATAGAACACACAATCTATGACTCCTCTGTTATAACTGTAAGTCTGTTTAAAATGATAAAGATCACCTTTTTGGCCTTCAGTACACCCTAATGGATAGAGCTCATTATGGTTTCACAGAAAAAAAAGGAAATACCTCTTACTAACAGAGTTCGAGGTCCGTACTGTAAGTTACGGACCGAGTTTTTTCCCGTTGATTTATGGCCCAAGCGCGGAGCGCGCGGGCCATAAATCAACAGGAAAAAACGAGGATCCGTAACTTAAAGTACGGACCGAGAAAATGAGGTTAGTAAGATATTTATTATATCTCTGAGGTTAACCGGCGCGTGGGCAAGGAAACTAGTCAAAGTGAAGCGGAAGGTTCAACTGCCACAAAGAATGTCGTGCCAAAATCCCAAAAACTAAATCTTCTTGGCTGTTAAGTTTGAAATAGTTGCTTGCAAGATTCAAACAGTTTTCAGTACAAGTTTATGCAACAGAAATGACATGAAAGACTCGCTAGATGATGTTTTGTCGAAATTTTAAATTTAGCGGGCTGTACAGCGGGCCGTACTTACCGGTAGTTCTTATTAACAGAGTGGGAGGTCTGTATGGGAGAATCTTGATCGAGGTCGCCAGTACAGACCGAACGCAGTGAGGTCTGTACCAGCGACCGAGGTCAAGATTCTCCCATACAGACCGACCTAACTCGGTTAATAAGATGTTTATTATATGGCCAAACAAGAACAATTTAATTCGTTTAATGTAACTGGTTTGTACTAACTGACATTTTGCTTGCGAACGGTTATGAGTGGCGATGAGCTGAACTTAATTCTGTCAAAGTTTGTTCGTCATCCTCTCTTTTGTCATCATGCTGTTTGGCACTTCCATAAATAAATATTGGTAGAAGAAAATACTGAATATTTTTGCATTTTAATTCGCATCTTTTCACCGCAAAACATTACCGATCTAGATGCCGGTCTAGATGGGAAAATCTAGACCGCGGTCAATATCGATTTCAGCCAATCAAATTCGTGAACTTGGTAGTTCCCAGTCCTTGTGAGACAGAGCCATATAATAATGTAGAATACGGCCCGTTAATTTAGCCAATTACAGCCCGCGTACTATCTGAGAGATATAATAAATGATGTGTAATGACTGTTATTCTTATGATAATAATCGTTCCTTTAAGGGCCTACTGATGTATTTTTTGGGGTGCATTGCTAAGGATGTAATAGTTACTAATTTGAGAGAATTTGACATTATTTTGGTCAGTTTCCAACTTTTGTAAACCAATGACCCTAAATATGACATCATCATGCCACGCCCATGGTCTTGTGACCAATAAAAGAAAACTCCAAATTTGTCTACGTGCTACACAATTTGGGTGTTTAATCAGTGGTTTCATAATTTGTATTCGTTTTTGCATCCAGCCAAGCATGGTTTTCTTTTTATTTTGAAAAATGTTCTTTTTAGAGAAATAAACGATACTGAAATACCCATAAAATTTTCAAAAAAAGATGATTTGAAAAAATCAATGCTTACCTATATTCTGTATTTGGAGGTGAAACATGCCATATGAAAAAAAAAAAATTCAATTTAAAGACCGCCGGAAATTTAGGTTTTTCTCAAACCGGAAGTCAGTTTGTTTACGCATGTGCAGTTGATCTGAGAAGGAGCGCGAGGAAGGGCGAGGAAAAACCTTCGATGCAAACAACAGTTCGTGCTGTGATTTTTGCTTGTCAATGGGTTTTCTGGTCAGCTCACTGTATGATGACGTCACTTACCGGAAGTAACATTTCACTACCCTAGCAAGGCGCGAAAAATCTGTCCGTGGGCCCTTAATCCATGCATTCATTAATTTTGCTCAGTTATTTCATTGCTTTGTTTTGCTTGTTTCCCCCTGAAAAGATGCTTATTCATGATGCAGTTTTGCCTCCTTTTTTTGTTACAAATCAGTGGCAAACCAAAGGAAAAAGACACAGAGTCATTTCTCTCTAATTTTAAAAGGGCAGTCATTGAAAGGTTGATTACATTAACTGGACTAAAGTTAGCCAGTTTTTTAAATATCCAAAATGGCTGTTTTCTGGCTGCTTAATTGTTTTTTTTTTCCTTGCAGTGTGTGCAAACTAAAGCAGTAGGGATCACTCATGTTGAGTCACCACATGAGAGTTTACTATCTCCCAACCTTCCAAAACAAGTGGAAAATCACATGTCATCAAGTGATGGTAAAAATAATGTGGAGTTTTTTCTTTAACTCATGCAGTATCTTGTATTGTAGACTGCTAGTAGTCCCTTCTCGATAAGTCAAGCCGTCCGCTTTAGTCACACATGTCAAGCGAGTGGAAGAGCCGAGTAGAGAATGGGTAGAGAGCTAGAAGGGACTGCCTTCTCACTCTCTCCCCATTCTCCCCTCGGTTCTTCTGCTCACTTGCATGACTAGCAGGCAGCTCGACTGGCTGAGAAGGGACTGCAAGTAGTCTACTAAGCCTTGCATTGTTGGCACATTAACTATATGCTTCTCTAGTGAAAATGCATCTTAGGATGTTAATTGTTTTTACTACACTGTACCACTGTCTGTTTGATATTTTTATTAAGTTAAAGTGGTTGAAAAAAGGAACCAGGTGGCATGGTTCAGTGGCTTGGTTGTTTGAATTGCATGGGGTCACCAGGTTTGAATCTCACCTGGGCCAGCAGCTGGAACCTTGCCACTCGTAGTAAATACCCAAATGCTAATCTCCTTAGGCTACCAGTTGGGGCTCTTAACCATGTTATGCTTTGCTTGAAAGGCTTCTCTCAAAGATTGTTAAAGTGGGGTGCCTGTGCACTTCCACCGTAAATGAAGCATTTACATGAGTAGAAACTTGGTAGTATTGCTTGAGTTGGTAATTTTAGGTTTGGTGGCGTAGTGTCTTCCAGAAGTCATGCATTGCCACGCCGTGACTTCTCCTGAATATTCGTAGTTAGCTGATGTTATTGTGACTGTGTTGATGATGTAAAAATACATGTAGTTGCGTTCATGCTTCCACAAATTCTCTAGAACATATTGTTGGTCTTCACAAGGAGTTGACATTTGTTTACTGTTTTTGTCAGCGAAGATCTAGTCCGAGTATGTTTAGAAATTCTATAACCTTTAGAGATGTTACATGTAAGCATTGAATGGGAGTGGAACTTGGGACTATGCATTTGCATCTGTGGTGACGTGAGTGTAGTTCTTTGCTATGTGTAAATTGTTCACTTCCTAATGAGTAAAAAGAGATAGGGAGAGTTAATAGACTATCCATCCCTCAAAATGTTTGTAATGTAGACTACAGTATCAGAAAAATGACCTTCTACTCACATAAATGTACAGCTCCATGCAGCTCGTAGAAATCAAGTTGGAATAATTCATTGTACATGTAACTATAACAGTTGTGTCTCACAGTTTTTTGTGTAACTTTTCTGGCGATTGAGTTTTTTACTGCAAAATAGGGAGATTAAAAAGCTGACTTTTTTAGTGTTAACCCAATCACTTTGATGCAAGGATAACACTTGAAATGCCAGCTTTTTAATTTCCCTATGTCAGTTAATTTTATTATCTCAGTTAGTGCTACCAAATTTCTGTGCTTGGAACTTCCACTGACCCAACACCACAGTTTCTTAAAAAATTATTACCCCACAAGCTACGTGTATTCATTAAGAAGATTGTTAAACATTTCTTCTGCCTTGTTTCTTTGTTTACCAAAACATGATAGGATCTATCTTTCTTTTAATTCAGCCAATAAAGTGTTTGGAAGGGAGGATTACATTTTGAGCATGGAGGAAATGGAGGAGAATGGTTTCCCCTTACCAACCTCTCAATTAAGTCAAGCTTCCAAGGTGTCTAATGATAATGGTAAAAAAATTTTAATTGTTTGAATTTGTATGGAACGTTTGGAAGAATTGGGCCTTAGATGCATGCCCAATATTAATATCCAACATGAATTGTCCCTTTACAGTAAGTCTAAGCCTTTGTACCTATTTCCAACAATAAGGTACAGGGGTAAAGGTTAACGTTATTTTAGCCTTAGACTAATGTGCTTGCCTTGAGATCTGGAAATCCTGCTCTGACCACTCATTGAGTTTGAACCTGTTAGTCCCTGGTTTAACTTCTCAGCTGCATTTGTAATAGCCCACTGGCTTGTCTCTGGTCAGATGGGATTCTTAACAACAGTTGTTGTTATCATTGTGTTCTATCGTTTCGTTGATTGTGTTTCATTGGCCCTGAAAAGCCCCTGTGGGGAGTTTTCAATTACAGTAAGTATGTATGTATTAATTAGGGTCAATCCTGGACATAATTATCTGGGTATTGTCCCTTTTCCAGATATCATGATGGTTATCTTGGATTGATGTTGGATTGCTCAGGATATTGAAAAAATAATTATATATGAGAGGCCAGGGGGGAAATGCATACGTGTTGCAATCATTGATGGTTTATGGTGTGATGTGAGAAACATGGTTGCTTGGCAAGTTGTAAAAGGACTACTGAAAAATCAGAGTCTCTGGCAGGATTTGGACCTACAACCTCAGTAACACTGGTAGGATATCCTACCCATTCTATCTCATTGAACTACAGTTGATCCTGAAGCTGGGTAGCTTGGTTGCTTACCTATAAAGTGAACGTTCTTTATAATGGTTAATGTGTCCTGCTGGTCTACAGGTGTACAATAATGCTAGGTGCCTCAAAGTGGAAATGCAACTGTATGGTTTACATTGTGGGGAGTTCTTGCAGCTCAATGGTTGAGTTTCAGAGGGGTTTACTGGGACAGTCATATTTGGGTCTTTGATTTTCCAGATCTCCTTTCGCCTGTTACCATGAAATTGGCATACAGTCATGTTGTGGGTGTAAATTTGATTTTGAGTTTAAAAAAATTGTGAAGTTTGCCCAGAGTTTCGGTTAAAAAAATTAGGAAAACTTTCTTTACCCTTTGACGTCCAAACCGGCCTAAACGGGCCAGA
>NC_090877.1:7396106-7408606 GCF_036669935.1 Montipora foliosa | reverse complement strand
TCCGTTTCGTTTATATCTTATTCGCGACAATGTTTTTCAACTAGTCCCCAGAATTTGTGCATTATCCTGTTTGACCGTTTAGAATATGCCTCTGAAAAGTGTTTATACATACATGTACATACACAAGAGGCGCGCATGTTTTATGGTATTGTTATCTAGAAAAGTGTATGGTGCTTATTTTTCGTTTTGTAGAAAAAAGATTCAAGCAGGAAAAGATGGTCATTGCTCAATAGAAGATGCGAAAGTCTGCATGCAGTTAGTTCAGCTAAAGCTTAAAAGCGGTAATTTCTGTTGTTTAGTTCATCAATTAATATCTTTTCTTCGGAGAAAAGACACTAATTTTATGAGATTGCGAATGTTGCTTTTGCGTCTCTTCTGAAAGGCATGTTTTGGTTACTTGCTTCAGGTCCAGACTTGAAAAGACCTCCAATCGTCAAGGAAGGGTATGAATGTCAATAAATGTGAAATTAAGAAATTCTACTGTCGAACCTAAGCATCATATTGCTTTAGAAAACAGTCCTAAGAAAATACGCGCGCTGATTGGTTAAAAATCGTGTTTCTATAACTCGATGGAGACACAGAACTAGCACAAGCTGTTGACGTAGTGATGGCGCGAGCAAAGAGAATTTACATTTTGATAATTAGAGTTAACAAGTTGTTTTCCTTTTTTTCGTCGCGTTGTTTTCTAAAAGAAATAGAAAACATGTACTCCGTATTTCTATCGAGTTATGTTTGACACAGAGGTAAAAAAGAAACGCCAATCATTCACATTTGTTACATTAAAATGGCTTTCAATTGTGTACGATTTCTCAACTTGTTCTGATTGGCTTGAAAAATCTCCCACCAAATTTTCATCCATACGTTTTCCCGCGCTTATGCCGGCTGCATGTTTCTCTTTTGCTTAATATCATTGGCTCATTTTATCTGCTGTGTTGGGCAAAAATAACGGCTTTGGTTTCATTTTGTCGGTTTTCATTTAGTGCGGTTTTCAATTGAGTGTCGTAAAACAAATACCAAAGTAATACTTTCGACCAATCACAGCAGGTGCAAACAGAGCAATGACCCAATCCAAATTCGTAGCAATTCCGTGTAACTTGCTCAAAGCTCGGGAAGAATCGCGCGTGTTTCGCGCGTGGGAGTCGAGGTTGTTTTTTTCATTGGTTGATAAACTGGCGCGAGATTTTGAACCAATTACAAAGCGTAGTAAGTGCAATCGCGTAATTACTTTCAACATGCAGTCATTTGAAAACTGCTCAAATGAAAGCGATTTAACACGTGAAATTCATTTATCATTTTATCATACAGGCTATTTCAAAGGACAGCGCATTATGGAAAAATAGGTAAAATTAGTGACTGTTTCCATGTTAAATAAATGAATTCTTAGAACATCATGCAGGTTATAGTTCCTTTTTAATTTTCTTCTTCAGCCACTTTGCTGGGCCACCCAGAAATTCCAACAAAATTTGGCAGTGGTGCAACTTACGCCATCAAATGTACTTCAGATGAACAGGTATACTTTTCCAGGAATTCATCATATCCATTTGGTTGTTTAAGTAAATAACTTTATGACTTTATGAGACAGAATTTTGTTACAAAAAAATCAACCAATGCATGAATACAGAGCATGTATTTACAGAAGAAGAACAATGGCTGCCATTTTTTTGTTTATGGATACTAAAACAACTGTTTCAACTTCAGATGTATGCGAACGAAGGATGATTTATCCATTGTTTATTTCAAAAGTGCTATTGGAAAATTGTACTGAATGTGGCTGGTTGTAAGAGTTACTTGGTCAGTGCGCGAGTCAGGGTTCGTACGCATCTTGAAAACCCTTGAAAACCCTTGAATTTCGAGAGTACATTTTCACGCATGTACGTTATGGGAAATGACCAAGAATTGTACTAATTAAATTCTTCGACGTAAATAACAGAGGTCCTTGAAATTTCAAAATTTGGCCCTTGAAAATCCTTGAAAAGTCCTTGAATTTTTGGTCTGAAAAAGTGTACAAACCCTGGCGAGTGTACTACCATTCGCTGTGGTTTAGGATTTGTGACGGCGGCGTCAGTGAAAGCACAGTTTTACGAGTTCACTTTTAACAAGCTATTTAACCATCCCATTTTTTCAACTTCTTTAAATCTGCAGAACCGACACGAACGGTGTTGAAGCTTACAAAGAAAATTATAATCTGCCGTTGTGTCCAAGTTGAGATTTCATTTCACAAAATTTCAAAATTTTGAAATTTGGTCATTCAAAGTTCTTTTAGTATTTTGGTCAATTAAAAAAAATTTTCTATATGACTGGCTTGGAGAAATGTAGTTTCCAGGTAACATAGTCGGTACAGAAAAGAGGTAATTCAGTGCAAAAGCGATGAAAAAAAACTAAGCATTTGATTGGTCGGTGATCAAAGAAACTCTCAGGTAGCCAATCAAATGCGAGCCCTGGATGGCCCAGTTTCTGAAATTGAAATTTTACTAACAATGTATGGGCTTTTTGGCGCGTTTGCCTCCAGGTTATTCCTCCGTTTTCGATGACTCATACCTCACTGAGTATTGATGCCAAAGGCCTAAAATTGCAGAGATAACTAACATGTACAAGTTCCTATGTGTTCTCGTTATATGTTCTTTAAAGCACAAATTACTTCTGCAACCAATTCGTATATAAATGAAACAAAACGGGAACAATGACATCAACAGAAACTTGCCTATCTTTGTACCCTTCTTTGAGCTATCAACGGCTATGTTGTTAAACAAAACAAAAAGAAATTGTGAATATTTGCTTCTACATTTGGGGACACGAATATGGCGGATGTGACGTCGTGTGTGAGGGTTCTATTCACACACAAGTCCAAGTTAGGTTCAGCCGTGAGTTCTAGGCTTTCCAAACCTATAATATATATGAAAAAAAAATACTCAGCTTTGATTGGCTAATACGGGGTACAGTTCTCATGTAACATGAATGCAAATTACAAATGCACAATTCCAAGTTTGCGTAATAATAACTTTTGAACTATTAAGTATGTCTTGTAAAAGTTTGAATCTGGCAAACGTAATTTATTTCAGCTAATCCCAGAGTAAATGTCATAGAAAATTAAACTGTACACTGTCAAAATTTCACTTGTTTTCTTCATGATTTATAAGTAATCTCATGATTTCTGGTGTAATTTGGTATAAATGAACACTTGAAATAATTTCAGACTACAAGTTGTCTGAAAAATTCTGTTGTCCTTATTTACACCAAATTGCATTCAAAATCATATGATTACCAATACGCATAGCAATTTTCTTTCTTTTGTATGGAAGACTTCTTTGAAATTTGGAGATCAAGAGAGAACTTTTCCTCTAAAGCCGAGGAACGTGTAGAAAGATTTATATACCACACGTGGCCCATCACAAGTGTAGTACAAAAACTTGTTTCTTTTTTTCTTATCGACAGTTTGTTTTTCCTTTTTGTAGATTGTTTCTCATGCTGCAAAGTTGATGCAGGAATCGGAAATACTCTGGGCCCATTTGAACGAACCGGAGATATTCTCTGAAGGTGGGTCGAGTTTCTCTAGTACTTTTCAGCTGAGTGTCGCACGTTGTCGTTTCAGTTGTTGTTGTTGTTTTTTTTTTTTTTTTACCAAATAGACCTTTTTGCAGATACGGCGGCCATTTTGATTTGTTTCAAATAGCTATTATGGGAATTCCCAGGGGGCAAATACTTATTAATTTGCTTGCTGAGCATCCCATAATGTCTTTCGAAACAATGGAAATCAAAATGGCCGCCGTATCTGCAAAAAGGTATTTTGCATTTTGCTGGTATATTATTTTCTTGACAATTCTGCGTTGCAGAAAACGAATCGAACTTGAATGAAGAGCTGGAAACAAAATGGAAGGTACCTTTGCAGGCGTCTTTCTGTGACATCACTGAAACTGACTTGTCCTAGTTACACTTCTCACTCTCGAGATATGTGCAAAAGAGAAGAGCTCGGGGAAAGAGAGTGGACCACGTAAGAGGGTTCAGATTCTGAGCATGCGCATCCGCGTTTTTTCAAGTGCGCATGTTTAGGTCTGAACTCGTACTCCAGTCTCGACCCCAGAGCTCTTCTCTTGACTGAGGGAGAGAAGAGCTCTGGGGAACCCTAAAACAAAGTGTCTTCTCATTGATTTTCGTGAAGAACAATCAAAAGTGTCTCTCATTGGTGCATTCATGTTAGCACGAGGAGTGAGCAGGCGCTGTAAGGTTCAAAGAGCCACTTTTTGGCTATAAGAACCCTGCGGCGCATGATCTCCTACCCCAGGATGCCCCCACTTGACGAGTAAAATCGTCTGGCATAAGACATAGTAAAATTTTCCCCCGCCCCCTTCCTCCCTGTAATGAGAAAGTTTAGCAAAGAAAAGAATTCGTTTTGGACAAGTACAGAGAATACCCCACTTTCGATATATTAAAACTCCGTCCTAAACAAAAGGCATCATCTCGAGGCTCTACATGGGGTATAAGTTTAAGGATTTGTATGAGTTTAGTCCCCAGAGCCTCGAGATGATGCCTTTTGTTTAGGTCTGATTTTTAATATATCGAAAGTGGGCAATTACTGCAGCGGAAAAGCTTTTTTGAGGTGATGGGCAATTTAAGACCACTTATATCTCAACAGTGTGTTCTTCAATCTGTGGACACTCGAGTCGAGCAAATTCATGATGCGGTACCGAGTGACAGTCTGTTGATGGTGTTATTCGGCTGCGGTAACCTGTCTCTTGTAAAAAAGTAAGTATCTTTATTTATTTTCCCTATTCAGCACCATGTGAACACCGGAACACGATTAAATTCGTCAAAGCGAATTGGGTTATAATTAGGATTAGGGTTAAGTGCTAATTTCGTAATTACCTCTGCAAATTTGGTCAGGTCTCCTCACATGAGGAATATACTACCATCTACCCCGTCTCTAGCCCTTGATCATGAGCTCTTTGGAACGTTAGCGAACCCAGACATGATTTCCGAAGAGCAGGGCGTGGAGTTCACGGCGTCAGGGTCTGCCCCCCCCCCCCCCCCCTCCTCCTACCAACGAGTGTGACCAGCTTAGCTTAGCAGTTGTGTCGTGAATGAAATTAGGGACCTTTAGATCGGAAGATGAGGACGACTACGAGTACGAGTTTTCCGTGCTGAGCATGCGCATAAGGTTCGGAGGCCGACATTTTTCGAAGTGCGCGTGCTCAGAACGGAAAACTCGTACTCGTAGTCGTCCTCGTCCTCCGATCCAAAGTTCCCTAATCTCGCTGGTGGCAACAACCAGGGTGAACTCGCGCCGATATAATTCGTGCCGGGGTTGCATTTTCTGGTGGTATCGTGCAAACGAATCCAGAGCCACTAGACGGGAAATCGGTTTGCGCGCCGGTACGAAAGTCTCTCCGGTATCATGTAAACACTACATAACTTTGAAATTTGGTAACGAAATATTCCTCGAATGTTCTTTTAGATGAATGAATCCATTGTGATCTTTTAATGCATAGCGTAAAGCCAGTTGATAAATGATTCTTTCTGAACGTGCCTTTCAGCGTTTTAAGCAGTTTTGGAACAAACACCTCATTCGGTCAAAATCGCAGTGAGATGGGAATCTTGTCAAAAACGTTCGTTTCAGTTACAAAACGCAACTTTTCTTAATTAAAAACTGCTATTTTGCAGCGTTTTGGGGAGTACACATTGGAGCAAAAACCTCAAAACTTTTGTTTTTTATCTTAGACTTCAGAGAAAACTAAAGCTCTCCCGTTGGAAAAAAGGACCCGCCGAACTGAAGGAGGCTGTGAAGTCTGCAAAGCAGGGCTTGTGCTTTCTAAAAGTGACATGAAAGCCCGAAATTTCTGATAGCTGAAAAAAAAAATTCAAACTAAAATATGATTGTTGCTAGGGCGAATCTTTCCACTGATGTACAATGTTTGTTAAAGTGCTGCTATGATCAAAAAAATCTCTTCTATTTTTTCTCTAGATTTTAATAGTATGTTTGCTTAACACCTGACTGGCAAAGTTTTGAGTGTTGATATTCATCCAAAGGCTATTCACTTTGAGCGGAAGTTTTGGATTTCACGGTCCGCTATTTAAGGCCTGGCCAAACGCTCGCAACATTTCAACGCAACATCTTGCAACATTGTTGGGCACAACATGTTGCGTACGTTTCGCCACCCTGTTGCGATTTGTTGCGATCTTTTGCAACATGTTGGATGATGTTGGATCAAATTTGAAAACGGTCAAATTTTTCGTGCAACATTTTGGATGTTGCATGATGTTGTGCTCGTTTGGGCACGTTCACGCAACATTGTTGCACTAGCGCATGCGCGCTAGGTCCACTTGTTGCACGCCTGGGCCAGGGGCAAATAAATATCGACATCGCTTGTGTTGAAAATGTTGAAAATGTTTCGTGCGTTTGGCCAGCCCATTCAACAATGTTGCAAGATGTTGCGTTGAAATGTTGGGAGCGTTTGGCCAGGCCTTCAAAACTGACCTATTGGACCTAAGAAGGTTGGATCTAAGGAAAAGTGACGTCATTTACTCACCTGCTTAAATTTCAGCGTGTAAATGCATAGCTTATAATATGGGCAAAACGCCAGTTTAAAAGTGTGAAAGCCCGAAACTCCCGTGCTGCGCATTGATTCAGCCGCGTGCACACGCATTGCATTCTTAAACTGGTGAGTCTTTAAAAATGTCAATTTCTCCTCGATCCAGCTGAGTTAATAATGGCGAACCTTTAAATA
The DNA here is from genome assembly GCF_036669935.1 of Montipora foliosa. Classification (NCBI taxonomy): domain Eukaryota; kingdom Metazoa; phylum Cnidaria; class Anthozoa; order Scleractinia; family Acroporidae; genus Montipora; species Montipora foliosa. The sequence continues at coordinate 7,401,887 of NC_090877.1, read as the reverse complement.
GGACAATTGCAGATAAAATAAACAAGTGTCTTTTTGAAATCAATGCTTTAGAGCTGTGTCACTTAGTGTTTAGTTAACATAGATTTGAAAGCCAAAGAAAACGAAGAATTGATTTTTTTTGGTCATAGTAGCACTTTAAGTCAACTAGACGAGCAGTCATTTGATTTGATGATCAAGCTAGTGAAAGGCATAGGTTCGATCTTGATTTTACGTCAAGAACTGGTTTGCTCTCGTGATTGCAAAGAACGTTTGCCTTGTCGTGAAATAAAGATCAAAGAACATATTTATGTCACTCACAGCTTGGTCGTCAGTCCAAAAATGACTGCTACTTTTGATAACTTCACAGAAATGTGCGACACGTATAAAGCGAAATTTCGACGCGGTGTTTGCTTTTGTTGAAATATTTAGTTAATGTTGAGTGACTCTTATGGCCAGGTTACTTGAAGCATGGTTGGTGCGCATTGGTTGAGACCTACGTGGAACTCATTAGTAATTCGTGGCGATGATAGCCAACAGAAACGCAGTATTGAGGTCACGTACATATCCCTGAAGGACTGAAGATCTCATTGCAGTTCAAGTATTACCCTAATTTGTGTGGGTGAAGCTATATCGAAGGCGTTGATCGAAGATCGAGCATCGAGCCCACGCGTTTATGGAACAGCGGTCGAAGAGTGTAGTACGTCTTGTAAGCTACATGTTTTACCAATACAGAAACAAACCTAAACGTTCATTAAAGCTAACCCTAACTCTAACCCCGAAAAGCCTAAAAACTCTTGTTTAGGTCTAATTAGGTCTTGTTCAGGTCTAGTTAGGCCTAAGGTTGGCTTTAATGAATGTTTAGGGTTGTTTCTGTACTGGTAAAACATGTAGCTTACAGGACGTGCTACAGTCTTCCACCGCTGTCCCATAAACGCGTGTGCTTGTTCCTCGATCAACGCCTTCGATATAGCTTCAACCATACTTCATAGAGGGGAATGGTTTGGAAGCTCGGCAAACATCCAAGGAGCAAACAAAGATGCCAAGATTTAGGTTGGAAAGTCCACGATCGTGCACAATCTTTTGTTTTGCGCTCATACACTATGCGTAAATTACGTAACCAACACGTTTCTATTGGTTAGTTCCTCAGTACGGAGTAAACAACTATTGTGTTTTGTGCACGGTCAAGGCCAAAAAAGAGAACAAAAACCTACAACAAAGAAATTTGTCGGGTTTCATAACCATTTCCCTTTATTAACTATGCTTCAAGCAATTTGTATTCTGAATCTGTTGAAACACAGAATGACATTTTGTAATTTAGACACGGCCTATTAGTTAGCCTACCATATGACACATTCATTTCTTACGTCAAATACAATTCTCGCCCGCCACTCGCCATTTTGCAGGTCTCCTCACTTTCTTTTTTTTCAAATGTGCCAACCACTGGTTGGCACAAGCTCTGGTTGGCGCATTAATAAAAATTCGTGTCGTCAACCATATCTTCACTGTTGATCGTCGTAGCAAACCAATCCTTGAGTAACTCGGCCCAAGGAGACGGGTACACCTTCTGTTCAAAAGAAGTCAAGATATTTATTTCCGGATATAAAAGTTTCAAGAATTTTATAATTTTGTACGGAACTCGTCGGAGAAGTGATATAAGGAAATCATTTCTTTACTGCTTGATTTTCAACACCCGAACTTCGATCACTCAGGGAACGCAGTACGAGAACTGTTCAAGTTTCATGCACGATGTAGCCTATTACCTTTAAGTGCACCTTAACTGAAATGTTAATCTCCCCACCAAAAGCAAACATGCTTTACCATTCTTACCTCAAAATTCGCTTTTTATCTTCCGGGCAAGACGAGCAAAGTTATCAAAACTAGAAGTAATTTGGACCCACCCACCCACGAGGTGTGAGAGGTGTTGTCTATTTTCTATTTTACGTACAAACTGCTTTGCAATGCAAAATTTCTTTGAAAACAGGAATGCAAAGCACTTTGTGACGTAAAATCGAGAATAGACCCAAGCTTCTCACATCACGGTAGTGCGTCCAAATTACTGCTAGTTCTGCTAAGTTAACACGGCTTGCACGGCGCAGAAATAGCGACATTCTGGGTAACAATGGTGACGTGTATTTGCTTTGGACGGGGAGATTTATATTTGGAACAAAAAATATTTGAGTTTAGATGCACTTTAAACATTCTAAAAACACGAAGACGCCCTGTAAAAGGCTTGGTGCCTCGTGCGCATGCGGGTGATTTGTCAATCAACTGCGGTCGCATACAGAGTTCTATGATAATCTGTACAATAAAAAGCCCCTTATAGCAATGTGTCCGTAACATGTTATGAGATGTTATCTGTCGTTCTTTTTTCAATCCTCAGTCCCTTTGTATCTTTTAGGGGTTTCGGCTCTTTCTTGCTGTTTTTTGATCGTCATCTTGGATAATCAGTCGAGCTTAAATGAATTCGCTAAATCTCTCATGTTTGCAAGTTGTTCGGTACGAGGTTTCCGGTGTTGTGGTCTGCCTTTGTACGTGTAATCTAACAGTCGTCCCAAAGGCCATGTGTTAATTGACTATGAATGGTTGATATGTTTCCTTCGTAAAAACAAAGCCACAAGTAATCAAAAGCAAACTTCACAGTTAAAGGTTAAATTTTCGCTATATATAACTTGAAGCTATTTTCATTTCTCTTTCATCTTAACTCCCTGGCCAGTCACTATCCGGAGTATAAAAACTGTACTGCTCGTTAAACGTTGGCCAAGATTTCTTACACACCTTTTTAAAGTGCAACTGTGATCAACAAAATCATTTCTTTTTTTTCTTCAGATTTTGAAAGTGTGTTTGCTTAACACCTGACTGGCAAAGTTTTGAGCTTTGATTTTTATCCAGAGGCCGTTTACTTTGAGTGTAAGTTTTGGATTTCCGGTCCGCCATTACTCACGTTCAAAACTGACCGATTGGACTTCAGAGGGATGGATCTAGAGGAAGTGACGTCAAAGGCTCACTAGCTTAAAATTTCAGCGTCTGAACGCAGCTTATTGCATATGTAAAACGCGAGTTTAAACGTCTGAAAGCCCAAAACTCCCGTGCTGCATATTAATTCTGCGGAGTACACACGCATTGCATTTTTATACTAGTGAGCCTTTGACGTCATTTTCTCCTCGATCCAGCTCTCTTAAGAACTCAAAGTTAGTAATGGCGGACCATTAAATTGGAAAATTCCAGTTAAAATACACAGGTGTCTTTTTGAAGTCAAGGCTTTAAACTTTGGTCGTTTAGTGTTTATTTAGCATAGTTTTGAAATCCAAAGAAAGATAAGAATTGATTTTTTGGTCACAGGGGCACTTTAACTAGATGTGCTTAGAGTGTACATATTCACAGTCAGGGGGGCAAATTCTGAAATCGACGTTGCAGCGGCAGATAAGTCAATAACTGAGGAACGTGTTGTTAAAGTAGAAGTTGACGGCTGGCGAAATGAACGAACAGCACTTAATTACAGCTATGGATCAGTACTAGTAAGTGTAAAGGGAGGAATTTCAGTGATGAAAACCATACCAAGAGGACGAAATGCGAAAAGATTTATTTATCGATGGTGAATTGGAGAGACTTACAAAATGCGATGTAAATATCATTATATTTTACAATGATTGGTTTTGCACCTGAGAATCAGCCTTTAATTTGCTGATAAGGCCGGAGGAAAGATTTATAATTCTTTTAGAATTCTCTAAAAGGCAATTTTAATTTTTTGGTAATTTTCTCTCATATCCTTGACGCACTTGATTTCAGTGAACCTGGATAAACCGCAATTCGTTCTGGAAGCTGGTCTGTTTAAATTGTCATGAGCATTGTAACTCTTAATGACGTCAAGACGTTAAGCAAAGAGCTCGAAAAGGTTATTGAGTAAGTTCTGCGGTCTGCCATTAATCACGCGGCACAGAAATAAGCAACTTTTTTGTTTCATTGGTTGGTTGAAAAAGTCTTCGTGGTAAAGGTTTTCATACATATGACTGAGGCAATTTATATTTAATTCGATTTTGTTCTTCACAATATGCGGAGTCATGTTTAAGATTGCAACCCACGGCAAACACTTGTCTTTTGGAGCAGCAACGTGGTCTGTCTACTTTTTAATAAAGCTCTAGAGAAGAGTCTAATCCCTCACGAAGAGCAAGCCGGTGAACTTTGTGATTGCTTCGACAAATAACGATGAACAGATGAACGCGGAGGCGTTTCAGTGCCAGACGAAGTAACGAATTAGCTGCTCTGCTAATATGGGTGAGTACATTTTTTTATCATTGTCTACTATACTGGCATGTCTTGATAGTGGCTAGTAGTATCTTTTATTCTCTATTTTTTTCACCACATCACAGTGTAAGTGACAGCCTGAAAATGGAAACTCTTTTAAGAGAACAATTTGTTGCATGCTGACCGACGTTATAATCTTTCGACGTACGAACACCAAGAGGAAATTTCCGAATTTACATTTAGTAGAAATGAACAGGTAGATCAGAGAGCCAGAAAAAAATTTTTCAATCGTTTTATTTTCGTCTTTCGGAAATCCCTATGGCTGTTTTTCCCCAATAGCGTTAAACTGATAACCGACATATTTACCGCTGCTGAATGCTGGTCCTCAGTGCGGCTGTGAAGAAAATATTGCCCAATTCCACCAAAACCATGAATCAAAGTTTAAAAATAGCAAATAAGATGTGGAATGCAAAAACAAATTTCACTATTTTGTCCAATCATTTCCAGTCTTCCCGACAAACCGGCCTCAAACAGCTTTGGAATGAGTTGTTAAAAATCAACAGCTGATTCCAATTTCCATATTTCATCACAGGATTCTCTACTGTCTTATGCAAAGCATTTGCCCGCAGAATGTGCAAGAACTTTAAAAGATCAACGAAATGCGACAAGAAATCGCCGAGTGGTTTTAATAACCGAGGAAACTTTAGCGTTTTCTTCCACAGCAATTTTTTTTCACGCGGACGGGAAGTCATTGGTCAAAGTGATCAAGAAATTTGCATCCAAACGGCAAGAGAAGCCTTTCAACCAATCTACGTCACCGATATTACGAAGAAATTTCCTTCAGAAATTTTGATGCCATGTGTTTCCGCAAAACAAGAACTAGGTGAATTTAATATTCTCGGTCATCGTGGGAATCCTTATGTAAGCGACTCTTGCCTTTCTGTGGACTGTGAGGAAAATGTAGCCGACATGTTTGCGTGGGTGTATGATATGGAGTCACGGAGAATACTTCTTCCAAGATCTCCTCTACAGCTGTTTTGTGACAATTGACTTTCCTGAGAAAAGGAGAGGACGAAGTTATGAACAACGCAGTTTGGGACAATTGGATGCTGGATTTCATGCTGTATTCGTCCAAGAACCGGCGACCCATCGTTATTTTTGAAGACTGAAAGTTTGATATGCATTATGGGAAATGGTTTTTTTTTTGTTTTTAAAGGCGAACCTCACTAAAAAGGAATATATCTTTAAAATAGTCAACATAATGCTCACAATCAAAATTGTTCGAACGATTGTATCCGAAATAATTAAAAATTTAAAAATGGTGTTTTGGTCTTCAAATTTCCCGGGCGCCGCCATCTTTAATAATTGTGACGTGTCATGGTTGCCCTATTGTTTTAAAACAAAAGCTCTTTGTGCAAATACAAGAGAGCAACCATTACCGTCTCAATTATTCCAGATGGCAGCGCCCAGGAAATTTGAAAACCAAAACAAGCGTTTTTGAAATTCCATTTATTTCGGATACAAACGATTCCAACTAGAAAAAACGTTTGAACAATTTTG
>NC_090877.1:7359190-7396006 GCF_036669935.1 Montipora foliosa | reverse complement strand
GGGGTTGCATTTTCTGATGGTATCGTGCCAAACGAATCCAGAGCCACTAGACTGGAATCGGTTTGCGCGCCGGTACGCAAAGTCTCTCGGTAATCAGTTAAACACTACATAACTTTGAAATTGGTTAACGAAATATTACTCGAATGTTCTTTTAGATGAATGACAATCCATTGTGATCTTTTAATGAATAGAGTAAAGCCAGTTGATAAATGATTCTTTCTGAACGTGCCCTTTCAGCGTTTTAAGCAGTTTTGGAAACAAAACACCCTCATTCGGTCAAAATTCGACAGAAGTGAGATGGGAATCTTGTCAAAAGACGTCGTTTCAGTTACAAAACCGCAATTTCTTAATTAAAAAAAAAAAAAAAATGCTATTTTTGCCGCGTTTTGGGGAGTACACATTGGAGACACAAAAACCCTCAAAAACTTTGGTTTTTTTAGCTTAGACTTCAGAGAAAGGAAAAACTAAAGCTCTCCCCGTCTGGAAACAAAAGGAACCCGCCGAACTGAACGGAGGCTGTGAAGCTCTGCAAAGAGCAGGGCTTGTGCTTTCTAAAAGTGACATGAAAGCCCGAAATTTCTGATAGACTGAAAAAAAAAAAAATTCCAAACTAAAATTATGATTGTTGCTAGGGCGAATCTTTTCCACTGATGTACAATGTTTGTTAAAAGTGCTTGCTATGATCAAAAAAATCTCTTCTATTTTTCTCTCAGATTTTAATAGTATGTTTGCTTAAAACACCTGACTGGCAAAGTTTTTGAGTGTTGTATTCAGCCAAAGGGCTATTCACTTTGAGCGGGAAGTTTTGGATTTGCACGGGTCCGCTATTTAAGGCCTGGCCAAACGCTCGCAACATTTCAACGCAACATCGTTGCAACATTGTTGGGCACAACATGTTGCGTACGTTTCGCCACCCTGTTGCGATTTGTTGCGATCTTTTGCAACATGTTGGATGATGTTGGATCAAATTGAAAACGGTCAAATTTTTCGTGCAACATTTTGGATGTTGCATGATGTTGTGCTCGTTTGGGCACGTTCACGCAACATTGTTGCACTAGGGCATGCGCGCTAGGTCCACTTGTTGCACGCCTGGGCCAGGGGCAAATAAATATCGACATCGCTTGTGTTGAAAATGTTGAAATGTTTCGTGCGTTTGGCCAGCCCATTCAACAATGTTGCAAGATGTTGCGTTGAAATGTTGGGAGCGTTTGGCCAGGCCTTCAAAACTGACCTATTGGACCTAAGAAGGTTGGATCTAAGGAAAAGTGACGTCATTTACTCACCTGCTTAAATTTCAGCGTGTAAATGCATAGCTTATAATATGGGCAAAACGCCAGTTTAAAAGTGTGAAAGCCCGAAACTCCCGTGCTGCGCATTGATTCAGCCGCGTGCACACGCATTGCATTCTTAAACTGGTGAGTCTTTAAAAAATGTCAATTTCTCCTCGATCCAGCTGAGTTAATAATGGCGAACCTTTAAATAGGACAATTGCAGATAAAATAAACAAGTGTCTTTTTGAAATCAATGCTTTAGAGCTGTGTCACTTAGTGTTTAGTTAACATAGATTTGAAAGCCAAAGAAAACGAAGAATTGATTTTTTTGGTCATAGTAGCACTTTAAGTCAACTAGACGAGCAGTCATTTGATTTGATGATCAAGCTAGTGAAAGGCATAGGTTCGATCTTGATTTTACGTCAAGAACTGGTTTGCTCTCGTGATTGCAAAGAACGTTTGCCTTGTCGTGAAATAAAGATCAAAGAACATATTTATGTCACTCACAGCTTGGTCGTCAGTCCAAAAATGACTGCTACTTTTGATAACTTCACAGAAATGTGCGACACGTATAAAGCGAAATTTCGACGCGGTGTTTGCTTTTTGTTGAAATATTTAGTTAATGTTGAGTGACTCTTATGGCCAGGTTACTTGAAGCATGGTTGGTGCGCATTGGTTGAGACCTACGTGGAACTCATTAGTAATTCGTGGCGATGATAGCCAACAGAAACGCAGTATTGAGGTCACGTACATATCCCTGAAGGACTGAAGATCTCATTGCAGTTCAAGTATTACCCTAATTTGTGTGGGTGAAGCTATATCGAAGGCGTTGATCGAAGATCGAGCATCGAGCCCACGCGTTTATGGAACAGCGGTCGAAGAGTGTAGTACGTCTTGTAAGCTACATGTTTACCAATACAGAAACAAACCTAAACGTTCATTAAAGCTAACCCTAACTCTAACCCCGAAAAGCCTAAAAACTCTTGTTTAGGTCTAATTAGGTCTTGTTCAGGTCTAGTTAGGCCTAAGGTTGGCTTTAATGAATGTTTAGGGTTGTTTCTGTACTGGTAAAACATGTAGCTTACAGGACGTGCTACAGTCTTCCACCGCTGTCCCATAAACGCGTGTGCTTGTTCCTCGATCAACGCCTTCGATATAGCTTCAACCATACTTCATAGAGGGGAATGGTTTGGAAGCTCGGCAAACATCCAAGGAGCAAACAAAGATGCCAAGATTTAGGTTGGAAAGTCCACGATCGTGCACAATCTTTTGTTTTGCGCTCATACACTATGCGTAAATTACGTAACCAACACGTTTCTATTGGTTAGTTCCTCAGTACGGAGTAAACAACTATTGTGTTTTGTGCACGGTCAAGGCCAAAAAAGAGAACAAAAACCTACAACAAAGAAATTTGTCGGGTTTCATAACCATTTCCCTTTATTAACTATGCTTCAAGCAATTTGTATTCTGAATCTGTTGAAACACAGAATGACATTTTGTAATTTAGACACGGCCTATTAGTTAGCCTACCATATGACACATTCATTTCTTACGTCAAATACAATTCTCGCCCGCCACTCGCCATTTTGCAGGTCTCCTCACTTTCTTTTTTTTCAAATGTGCCAACCACTGGTTGGCACAAGCTCTGGTTGGCGCATTAATAAAAATTCGTGTCGTCAACCATATCTTCACTGTTGATCGTCGTAGCAAACCAATCCTTGAGTAACTCGGCCCAAGGAGACGGGTACACCTTCTGTTCAAAAGAAGTCAAGATATTTATTTCCGGATATAAAAGTTTCAAGAATTTTATAATTTTGTACGGAACTCGTCGGAGAAGTGATATAAGGAAATCATTTCTTTACTGCTTGATTTTCAACACCCGAACTTCGATCACTCAGGGAACGCAGTACGAGAACTGTTCAAGTTTCATGCACGATGTAGCCTATTACCTTTAAGTGCACCTTAACTGAAATGTTAATCTCCCCACCAAAAGCAAACATGCTTTACCATTCTTACCTCAAAATTCGCTTTTTATCTTCCGGGCAAGACGAGCAAAGTTATCAAAACTAGAAGTAATTTGGACCCACCCACCCACGAGGTGTGAGAGGTGTTGTCTATTTTCTATTTTACGTACAAACTGCTTTGCAATGCAAAATTTCTTTGAAAACAGGAATGCAAAGCACTTTGTGACGTAAAATCGAGAATAGACCCAAGCTTCTCACATCACGGTAGTGCGTCCAAATTACTGCTAGTTCTGCTAAGTTAACACGGCTTGCACGGCGCAGAAATAGCGACATTCTGGGTAACAATGGTGACGTGTATTTGCTTTGGACGGGGAGATTTATATTTGGAACAAAAAATATTTGAGTTTAGATGCACTTTAAACATTCTAAAAACACGAAGACGCCCTGTAAAAGGCTTGGTGCCTCGTGCGCATGCGGGTGATTTGTCAATCAACTGCGGTCGCATACAGAGTTCTATGATAATCTGTACAATAAAAAAGCCCTTATAGCAATGTGTCCGTAACATGTTATGAGATGTTATCTGTCGTTCTTTTTTCAATCCTCAGTCCCTTTGTATCTTTTAGGGGTTTCGGCTCTTTCTTGCTGTTTTTTGATCGTCATCTTGGATAATCAGTCGAGCTTAAATGAATTCGCTAAATCTCTCATGTTTGCAAGTTGTTCGGTACGAGGTTTCCGGTGTTGTGGTCTGCCTTTGTACGTGTAATCTAACAGTCGTCCCAAAGGCCATGTGTTAATTGACTATGAATGGTTGATATGTTTCCTTCGTAAAAACAAAGCCACAAGTAATCAAAAGCAAACTTCACAGTTAAAGGTTAAATTTTCGCTATATATAACTTGAAGCTATTTTCATTTCTCTTTCATCTTAACTCCCTGGCCAGTCACTATCCGGAGTATAAAAACTGTACTGCTCGTTAAACGTTGGCCAAGATTTCTTACACACCTTTTTAAAGTGCAACTGTGATCAACAAAATCATTTCTTTTTTTTCTTCAGATTTTGAAAGTGTGTTTGCTTAACACCTGACTGGCAAAGTTTTGAGCTTTGATTTTTATCCAGAGGCCGTTTACTTTGAGTGTAAGTTTTGGATTTCCGGTCCGCCATTACTCACGTTCAAAACTGACCGATTGGACTTCAGAGGGATGGATCTAGAGGAAGTGACGTCAAAGGCTCACTAGCTTAAAATTTCAGCGTCTGAACGCAGCTTATTGCATATGTAAAACGCGAGTTTAAACGTCTGAAAGCCCAAAACTTCCGTGCTGCATATTAATTCTGCGGAGTACACACGCATTGCATTTTTATACTAGTGAGCCTTTGACGTCATTTTCTCCTCGATCCAGCTCTCTTAAGAACTCAAAGTTAGTAATGGCGGACCATTAAATTGGAAAATTCCAGTTAAAATACACAGGTGTCTTTTTGAAGTCAAGGCTTTAAACTTTGGTCGTTTAGTGTTTATTTAGCATAGTTTTGAAATCCAAAGAAAGATAAGAATTGATTTTTTGGTCACAGGGGCACTTTAACTAGATGTGCTTAGAGTGTACATATTCACAGTCAGGGGGGCAAATTCTGAAATCGACGTTGCAGCGGCAGATAAGTCAATAACTGAGGAACGTGTTGTTAAAGTAGAAGTTGACGGCTGGCGAATGAACGAACAGCACTTAATTACAGCTATGGATCAGTACTAGTAAGTGTAAAGGGAGGAATTTCAGTGATGAAAACCATACCAAGAGGACGAAATGCGAAAAGATTTATTTATCGATGGTGAATTGGAGAGACTTACAAAATGCGATGTAAAATATCATTATATTTTACAATGATTGGTTTTGCACCTGAGAATCAGCCTTTAATTTGCTGATAAGGCCGGAGGAAAGATTTATAATTCTTTTAGAATTCTCTAAAAGGCAATTTTAATTTTTTTGGTAATTTTCTCTCATATCCTTGACGCACTTGATTTCAGTGAACCTGGATAAACCGCAATTCGTTCTGGAAGCTGGTCTGTTTAAATTGTCATGAGCATGTAACTCTTAATGACGTCAAGACGTTAAGCAAAGAGCTCGAAAAGGTTATTGAGTAAGTTCTGCGGTCTGCCATTAATCACGCGGCACAGAAATAAGCAACTTTTTTGTTTCATTGGTTGGTTGAAAAAGTCTTCGTGGTAAAGGTTTTCATACATATGACTGAGGCAATTTATATTTAATTCGATTTTGTTCTTCACAATATGCGGAGTCATGTTTAAGATTGCAACCCACGGCAAACACTTGTCTTTTGGAGCAGCAACGTGTCTGTCTACTTTTTAATAAAGCTCTAGAGAAGAGTCTAATCCTTCACGAAGAGCAAGCCGGTGAACTTTGTGATTGCTTCGACAAATAACGATGAACAGATGAACGCGGAGGCGTTTCAGTGCCAGACGAAGTAACGAATTAGCTGCTCTGCTAATATGGGTGAGTACATTTTTTTATCATTGTCTACTATACTGGCATGTCTTGATAGTGGCTAGTAGTATCTTTTATTCTCTATTTTTTTCACCACATCACAGTGTAAGTGACAGCCTGAAAATGGAAACTCTTTTAAGAGAACAATTTGTTGCATGCTGACCGACGTTATAATCTTTCGACGTACGAACACCAAGAGGAAATTTCCGAATTTACATTTAGTAGAAATGAACAGGTAGATCAGAGAGCCAGAAAAAAAATTTTTCAATCGTTTTATTTTCGTCTTTCGGAAATCCCTATGGCTGTTTTTCCCAATAGCGTTAAACTGATAACCGACATATTTACCGCTGCTGAATGCTGGTCCTCAGTGCGGCTGTGAATAAAATATTGCCAATTCCACCAAAACCATGAATCAAAGTTTAAAAATAGCAAATAAGATGTGGAATGCAAAAACAAATTTCACTATTTTGTCCAATCATTTCCAGTCTTCCCGACAAACCGGCCTCAAACAGCTTTGGAATGAGTTGTTAAAAATCAACAGCTGATTCCAATTTCCATTATTTCATCACAGGATTCTCTACTGTCTTATGCAAAGCATTTGCCCGCAGAATGTGCAAGAACTTTAAAAGATCAACGAAATGCGACAAGAAATCGCCGAGTGGTTTTAATAACCGAGGAAACTTTAAGCGTTTTCTTCCACAGCAATTTTTTTTCACGCGGACGGGAAGTCATTGTCAAAGTGATCAAGAAATTTGCATCCAAACGGCAAGAGAAGCCTTTCAACCAATCTACGTCACCGATATTACGAAGAAATTTCCTTCAGAAATTTTGATGCCATTTGTTTCCGCAAAACAAGAACTAGGTGAAGTTAATATTCTCGGTCATCGTGGGAATCCTTATGTAAGCGACTCTTGCCTTTCTGTGGACTGTGAGGAAAATGTAGCCGACATGTTTGCGTGGGTGTATGATATGGATGTCACGGAGAATACTTCTTCCAAGATCTCCTCTACAGCTGTTTGTGACAATTGACTTTCCTGAGAAAAGGAGAGGACGAAGTATGAACAACGCAGTTGGGACAATTGGATGCTGGATTTCAATGCTGTATTCGTCCAAGAACCGGCGACCCATCGTTATTTTTGAAGACTGAAAGTTTGATATGCATTATGGGAAATGTTTTTTTTTTTTGTTTTTAAAGGGAACCTCCACTAAAACAGGAATATATCTTTAAAATAGTCAACATAATGCTCACAATCAAAATTGTTCGAACGATTGTATCCGAAATAATTAAAATTTAAAAATGGTTGTTTTGGTCTTCAAATTTCCCGGGCGCCGCCATCTTTAATAATTGTGACGTGTCATGGTTGCCCTATTGTTTTAAAACAAAAGCTCTTTGTGCAAATACAAGAGAGCAACCATTACACGTCTCAATTATTCCAGATGGCAGCGCCCAGGAAATTTGAAAACCAAAACAAGCGTTTTTGAAATTCATTTATTTCGGATACAAACGATTCCACTAGAAAACGTTTGAACAATTTTGATTGTAAACATTATTATTTTGAAGTTGTATTCGTGTTTTAGTGGAGGTTTCCTTTAAAGACAAACCAAGCGTATGGACCTGGGAATGTATGTTGATTAACCCGTCACCTAACCACTTTACTATCACACCCCTAGCTGCGAACAATCATTATTTTAAACAATATTTTGATAATGCTGTATTATCACTGGGCAACAAACGATATTAAAAGGTCGGTTACCAAAATTCACGAAGAAACTAAACATTTTAAAATCAAAGCTTAGGCCAAAATACTTTTCAGCAGTGATATTCTATGGGAAACTTAGATAAATCTTTCTTAAAAATTCGGTGCCTTGGTAAACTCAGTGGTGAAGCGGAAAGAAGCGGTTCCTAACCCGGGAGGGAGAGGGGGACTCCAGTTGGCAACGGGCGGGGATGAGCGTATCTTTTAGGGTCAAAATCAGGGATCTAGTATCTTTTTAAATAGGGTGTCTAAAAGGTTTTTGGGCCACCAAAGTCTTAGCTGGTATCTTTTAGTGTATCCTATTAGTATAATAAGATATCACATAATAATAACAGCAACGACAGCTTTCAAATTTGCTTTAAATTATGTCCAATTATTAACATGTAACTTAACTTGTGGTATCTTTTAGGGGTAAAAATCTTATGTTGCCACGCCCACGTTCGTAAGACTTCGGTATCTTTTAGGGCTATTGTTAAAACTTTCCGACAATCATTCCCGCCCTACGATATATGGGAGTCCCCCCCCCCTCCCACACAGGGTTGCTAAAGAGCAGAAGCTCCGGATTCAGATCCAATCCATGGACTCAGATATGACTTTTAGTTTCCTTATTTCCTCTGATACCACACTCCTGGTACACAGTGTCCTGAATTAACTATGATTGTAAATTCAAAGCAAATTAGAAATAATTGATAATCGTTAATTTGGAAAAGAGGTCATGTTGTGTCGGAACCAACATGATCTCTTCGCTAATTAACGATTATCATTAATTCGTAATTTGCTTTGAATTTGGTATTATCGTTAATTTAGGACGCTGTGTCTTGAAATAGTCGAAATAAGAGAAAGATAGGCAAAACCTAAATTCGACGGTTTACAATTCGTTAGCAGATTATCAAAGGGGAAGCACTTAAGATTGGCACAAAATATGTCAAAAGAACACTTAAATGTCTCTAGTAATAAAATACACACAGTTATACATTTGAAAATTACCATTAATTAAATGAAAAACACTCTGTGACTTTTGTATAAAATGGGGATAATGTGGGGGTGAATTGCCCGATCTTCTCGCAAAAATGTCGATACTTCGTAGTAGAGTATTGGATGGGATTTTAACGGTAATGGCTGAGTCCAATAGTTGGTAGACAAGGTGTGAGTGAAAAGTATCAGCCCGAGTTCTGCAGCATTTGTGGAGCATTCGGTAGTTAGCGGGAGATAACAGCAAGATCCGAGAAAGCATCCCTGCAACCAGTAGCCTGCCGGAAATACGTCTGCGAGCGCAGGCTATGCAACCAGATACCGGACGAATTTTCTACCGGTCGAAAATCTTGACTGGCCATTTTGTTCGCACGGAGTCGTGCAATATTTTCGCTCTGTTCATATGGAACTGACGATACATCTTTGCTCAATCACCATTCTCCTCGTGGCTAGCTTGCGTGACCAAAGTGGGCGCGGTTCGACTAACTCAGAAGGGACTGCGAGCAGTCTATCATTAAAATTGTTTGTTGTTGTCCCTGGAGATATCATTGATGCATGCCGTCTGTTATTGTTATTGATTTGGCATGAACTCTGGCTGTCACTGGGCTACCAATAAAAGTGATTTTTTTGTTCCAGCAGTTGATCATCTGAATAACAAAAAGAATGTATGGATCGTTTTCACTCACGTGACCAGCAGCCGTATTGGATTACTACAATACAATACAATATTCTTTATTTCACGAAGTTGACGTAATTAACCCAGTGAGTTATCTAATTAACTTACGGCCTTCACAACAGTACAAAATACACATATAAAACAATGCCCAATTAGCAATATACGACTTATTACAAGAGAAACTAAAAGTAGACAAATGTAAGGTTTAAGATAGACATAAGATAATATAAACTAACTACCTTCTAATACAGTTACAATAAACAGAAAAATGACTATCATAACACATTGATTCTTCAAGATGACAAACATTACTAGCAAACTTAAGGAATAGGGTAAAGAGTTTATGCTTAAAATTATTTAATCTAGATGAAAAAAATAATAGAAGGAGATACACAAGTTATTTGCTTACGATCAGTGTCAAGGCAATTGAAAAGGGTGGCAGCAGAGTAAGCAAATGTGAACTTTCCAGAATTAGACCTCGGGTAGTGAACTTGAAGATTAAAAGCGCAAGCTCTGGTGCGCAAATTCGTTGAAAGAACGGAAGACAAGAAATTGAATTTACGTTTAAGACAAAGAGGAGCCAAGTGAAGCTATGATCTTCGCAGTTATGAACGCAATTTTTACAATTGCGTAGAGAAGCCTGAAAAATTCAGGATTTCAACGGGGTTTGAACCCGTGACCCCGCGATTCCGGTGCGACGCTCTAACCAACTGAGCTATAAAGCCACTGACGTTGGGAGCTGGTCATTTGTGGTTTCTAATGGTCCCGTGAGGAATGAATCAATGATGAAATGGTATATGAAATGAATCATATGAACTGCGGATATGAAATCAAGTGAAGCTATGATCTTCGCAGTTATGAACGCAAGTTTTACAATTGCGTAGAGAAGCCTGAAAAATTCTTAGTTTTATAAAGTCGAAAATAGGAAGCCATTTGACTTTGGAAAATAAGCTTACAGATGGTTGAGAGAAGTCGGCATCAATGAGCAATCTAGCTGCACGTTTTTGAAAGCGAAGAAGACGAGACAATAAACGACCAGCTCGATTGCCCCATGCACTCGAACAATTGATAAAGAGGTTATGAATACAAGAGTTGAAGAAACGTAGAGCGCAGTGATGATTGAGAAACGGTTTGATCCTTAAGAGAGACAATCTACTGTTTACAATTGAACATATACTATCGATGTGTGCAAGAACAGAAATGGGTCGATAATTAGAGCGGTCAAATAGAGAACCGTCTTTAAATAAAGGCGATACTTTAGCCTTTTTCCAAAGATCGGGAAAAAAACCCAATGAGAGGCTACGGTTAAAAATTGTCGTAGAGAAGACGCAATGGAAGGAGCCAATAATTTCAGAAAATACCCACTAAGTCCACCTAAGCCAACGGCTTTTCCAGTAGGTAGATGACGAAGACTATCAAGAACAAAGACAGATGTAATTGGAGGTATGGTAAAAGAAACTCTCAGTGGAAGCTTGGAACTAACGAAGTCCTTCAGATAACCCCAGTTGGGAGTGTTTTTGTGAAGCCTTTTTGTTAAGCACAACTGAGAAAGCAATATTGACAAAATGAGCATCGAACAAGTTAGCAATATCAATTTGACTGTCATAAATTATTCCATCAACCAACAGATTGCTTGGAAGAATGGAACATTGAGAAGAGCCAAGCTGCAGATTATTTCCCATAAGTTTTTAGGAATATCAAGGTTGCAGTTAATGGAATTACGATAGAAATCACGTTTAGCTTTCCATATTAGATGGACAACTTGATTGCGCGTCAAACGATACTCTCGGTATTATAACGAATTGCTTGCCTATGTAAATTATTACACTGTTTGATCGCATAACTTATTGACACAGAAAACCATTCGGGTTGGTGTTGAATTTTGACTCGGCGTATCTTAAAAGGCATGTGTATGTCAAGTACATTGTTAAATAAACAGTACCATTGTTCTAATGCTTCATTGTGATCTTTAAAACGTTAACATTTTCAATGTATTCCAAGGAGCAGCGGTGGCGTAGTGGTGAGAGCACTCGCCCTCCCCCTAATGTGGCTCGGGTTTGATTCCCTATCCCGGTGTCGTATGTGGATTTAGTTTGTTGTTGGTTCTCTCCTTGCTCCGAGAGGTTTTTCTCCGGGTACTCCGGTTTTCCCTTCTCCTCAAAAACCAACACTGGCAAATTCCAATTCGATCCGGAAAACACGAACACATGTTGAGCGAGCTCCTGAACTCTCTTAAGGTGTTCCGTGGGTAAACAAATTCTATTTCTATTTCCATTTTCCAAGGAACAAGATCAAAATCAGACCAAAAGATTTTCAACAGAAATGTTTTTAGTCGAGCGAAAAGTAATAGTCTTATGACCAGGGACCTTAGACTTGATAGATCTAGATTTCCATGAGACAAAAACAGTTAGATGATCACTTAGCGATAGCGATAGAGTACCAGATTTCAAGACACTAGCTTTATCATTAGTAAATATAGGATCTAAAAGAGTTCCAGAAATTGGTCTTGTAGCAACCGATAAGAGCTGAAACAAAAGAAAGTATTTGCGTAAAAACAGAGTTCAAATCCAAGAGGATTAGCTTGGTACACCATCATGGCCGCCATTGCTTTGTTTTGGAACACCATCATTGCCGCCGTGACGTCATGTCCTGGTTTGAATTTTTTGGTGCTTGAAAGTAAAGGGAGAAAAAGACCTCTGATGAAGCCGCTCGTTTACTCGTAAAATGCGAGTTTAATTTGCCAGACAGGGAAAAAGATTGTCGAGAATAAAAGAACATTATATTGTTAGACTATTGTTGTATGGTTATCAACAAAATACCGAAATTTTTCTTGTTCCTAAAATTTCCTGTATTCGTTTCACAAAATGAAGAAACTATTTTTACTTTTCACAAGTGAGGATGTTGACGTCATCATGGTTACGGACGTGTCAACCAATAATAATAGTGCATCCTGTTCACGTGCGAAGTCGTGTGGTCGTTGGTGTCATTGACTTCTTTCATACTGGCGGCCAAATAAGCTATCTTCTGTTTCAACGATAATAAGCCTTCCTAGCCTCGCTACGACGAGCAAATTTCGAAAGAAGTTTTGTTTCAAAATGACGGCAGTAGGTCCAATTAATACGGTGGCCCGTAAGTGCCATCCTTAAAGTTAAATAAAAATTGCATTTACCTTGCAAAAAAAGATCCGGCCGTTAGATCCAAAGTTTCCAGTCAACTTCAACAAATTCTTGCGAACCGAAAAATCTAACTGGAGGTTTGATGTTTCGAGTCCATAGTTACACCGGATCCATAGTTTATACTCCGGATCCAATGTTGCGTTCTTCAGATCCGTAGTTTCTACTCCGGATCCATAGTTTCTTACTCAGGATCCATAGTTTTTGCTCCGGATCCAAAGTTGTTTACTCCGGATCCATAGTTTATACCCCGGATCCAAAGTTGTTTACTCCGGATCCGTAGTTTATACCCCGGATCCAAAGTTGTTTACTCCGGCTCCATAGTTTATACTCCGGATCCAAAGTTGTTTACTCCGGATCCAAAGTTGTTTACTCCGGATCTGTAGTTTCTTACTCCGGTTCCAAAGTTCCACGAACGCCCTCGTTACCGTGGTGATCACAGTCAAATCAAAGTAACTACTTGGTGTAGACACTCATATAGTGGTCCGGTGTAGTCACTCATATAGTGGTCCCAGGTGGCGTACTTCATACCTATCCTTAATCATCCCTAGCCGTACCTAAGCATCCCTAGCTGTACGTAAGCATCCCTAAGCGTACTTAAGCATCCTTATTCCTCCCTAGCTGTACTTAAGGATCCTTAATCATCCCTACCCGTACCTAAGCATCCCTAACCGTACTTACGCATCCTTAATCATCCCTAGCCGTACCTAAGCACCCCTAGCCGTACTTAAGCATCCTTAATCATCCCTAGCCGTACCTAAGCATCCCTAAGCGTACTTAAGCATCCTTCTTCATCCCTAGCCGTACCTAAGCATCCCTAGCCGTACTTAAGCATCCTTAATCATCCCTAGCCGTACCTAAGCATCAGGATATCTAAGCGTACTTAAGCATCCTTCTTCATCCCTAGCCGTACTTAAGAATCCCTTAAGTACGGCTAGGGTTGATTAAGGATACTTAAGTACAGCTAGGAATGAAGAGGGATGCTTAGGGATGCTTAAGTACGGCTAGGGATGGTTAAGGATGCTTAAGTACAGCTAGAGATGCTTAGGTACGGCTAGGGATGATTAAGGATGCTTAAGTACGGCTAGGGATGCTTAGGTACGGCTAAGGATGATTGAGGATGCTTAAGTACGATTAGGGATCTTAAGTACGGCTAGGGTTAATTAAGGATGCTTAAGTACGCCTAGGGATGAAGAAGGATGCTTATTAAGTACGCTTAGGGATGCTTAGGTACGGCTAGGGATGATTAAGGATGCTTAAGTACGGCTAGGGATGCTTAGGTACGGCTAGGGATGATTAAGGATGCTTAAGTACGGTTAGGGATGCTTAGGTACGGGTAGGGATGATTAAGGATCCTTAAGTACAGCTAGGGAGGAATAAGGATGCTTAAGTACGCTTAGGGATGCTTACGTACAGCTAGGGATGCTTAGGTACGGCTAGGTATGATTAAGGATAGGTATTGAGTACGCCACCTGGGACCTCAATATGAGTGACTACACCAGACCACTATATGAGTTCCTACACCAAGTAGTTACCTACACCAAGTAGTTACCCTACACCAAGTAGTTACCTTGATTTGACTGTGATCACCACGGTAACGAGGGCGTTCGTGGAACTTTGGAACCGGAGTAAGAAACTACGGATCCGGAGTAAACAACTTTGGATCCCGAGTAAAAACTATGGATCCAGAGTAAAAACTATGGATCCCGAGTAAAAACTATGGATCCAGAGTAAAAACTATGGATTCGGAATATAAACTAAGGATCCGGAGTAAACAACTTTGGATCCGGAGTAAACAACTTTGGATCCGGAGTAAAAATTATGGATCCTGAGTTTAAACTACGGATCCGGAGTAAACAACTTTGGATCCGGGGTATAAACTATGGATCCGGAGTAAACAACTTTGGATCCGGAGTAAAAACTACGGATCCGGAGTAAACAACTTTAGATCCGGAGTAAAAATTATGGATCCTGAGTTTAAACTACGGATCCGGAGTAAACAACTTTGGATCCGGGGTATAAACTATGGATCCGGAGTAAACAACTTTGGATCCCGAGTAAAAACTATGGATCCAGAGTAAAAACTATGGATTCGGAATATAAACTAAGGATCCGGAGTAAACAACTTTGGATCCGGAGTAAACAACTTTGGATCCGGAGTAAAAATTATGGATCCTGAGTTTAAACTACGGATCCGGAGTAAACAACTTTGGATCCGGGGTATAAACTATGGATCCAGAGTAAACAACTTTGGATCCCGAGTAAAAACTATGGATCCAGAGTAAAAACTATGGATTCGGAATATAAACTAAGGATCCGGAGTAAACAACTTTGGATCCGGAGTAAACAACTTTGGATCCGGAGTAAAAATTATGGATCCTGAGTTTAAACTATGGATCCGGAGTAAACAACTTTGGATCCGGGGTATAAACTATGGATCCGGAGTAAACAACTTTGGATCCGGAGTAAAAACTACGGATCCGGAGTAAACAACTTTGGATCCGGAGTAAAAATTATGGATCCTGAGTTTAAACTACGGATCCGGAGTAAACAACTTTGGATCCGGGGTATAAACTATGGATCCGGAGTAAACAACTTTGGATCCGGAGTAAACAACTTTGGATCCGGAGTATAAACTATGGAGCCGGAGTAAACAACTTTGGATCCGGGGTATAAACTACGGATCCGGAGTAAACAACTTTGGATCCGGGGTATAAACTATGGATCCGGAGTAAACAACTTTGGATCCGGAGCAAAAACTATGGATCCTGAGTAAGAAACTATGGATCCGGAGTAGAAACTACGGATCTGAAGAACGCAACATTGGATCCGGAGTATAAACTATGGATCCGGTGTAACTATGGACTCGAAACATCAAACCTCCAGTTAGATTTTTCGGTTCGCAAGAATTTGTTAAAGTTGACTGGAAACTTTGGATCTAACGGCCGGATCTTTTTTCGCAAGGTAAATACAAGTTTTATTTTACTTTAAGGATGGCACTTACGGGCCACCGTAAATTAACATAAATAAAAATAATGTAAAAGTGGTCGCCATTTATGAAAGCGTTCTATTAATAGACCGAATTCGTTAAATCAATATTAAAATGCTTCGAGCCAACAGAGATGCTGCGCCAGAAGGATCCCAAAGGATTCACAGTCCAAACCTCGAGAAGATAATTTAAAATTGTTATAGAAAACGAGGACGGACAACTTCGAGCGAAGGAAAATATATACAGTAAAAATTCTAAAAATGATAAAAAATTTAATAAAAAACGTTTCGGTCTGTGACCTTCATCAGTTGCAGTGCAACTGAATAATAAATTACAATTTCCTTAAATAAGTTTACAGTATAAAAGATAACAAAACATTACAAAGATGATTATATAACAGGGCGTGATAACACATATTCGCAAAAAATTAACAACTGATGAACAAGCGGTAATTACTACGCGTGAAACCGATGACAATACGAAACAAACCCACGGGGAAAACCAAATCGAAAGATAAAATAAAAGAATGCGAACATACAAATAAAATGAAAAGAGAAAAGAAAAGGCTGTCGAGTCCACTGAGAATGTAAAGGAGCTAGCGTTAAAAATGAAAGGGCGAGAGATAAAACAAAATTCCTAATCAGAGCCCCTGAAACCATGCCGTGACCGGGCACAGAAGGCGCCCCGAACTGAGCCCTTAAACAGCAATATTGTAATAAATTCCCAGATGGGGGCCCCCCGCCCAATTTACATGTGATCTCTACGTTAATTGTAGTTTATTCTTTTTTTCGAGTGAAATTACTGACGCCTATTCAAGCCAAAAGGTGCCAAAGAAAACAACTGTGCACTCCCATATGCCTCTTTAGTGATAAGGAGTTTCTCAATGCTGCATGAGTTGTTGACAGTCTCCTGCACTTGATCAATACATTGGAATGAGAAGTCGCTTAAATCATGTGGTGTTTTGTTGAAATGTACCGCTACCTCACAAGTCTTTTTCTTAGTGACCATAGCAGACTTATGGTTGCGAAATCTAACTCTGAAGTCAGTTGTTGTAGAACCAATGTATTGCAGGCGACATTTCTTGCACGAAGCCAAATAAATAATGTTCTTGGAATCACAAGAAAGTTTTGATCGTATTTTGTAACTTTTACCTGTTTGAAAACTTAGGAAAGAATTTGATTCAACTAAGAAGTTGCGACAGAGATCGCATCTTGTTCTTTTACACTTAAAACAACCCTTAGCCTCAACAATCTCTCCGCGTTCAGTGTTGGGGCCATAACGAGATGGCGCCAACAATTCCTTAAGGTTTTTAGATCTTCGAAAGGATGCTATGATAGAATTTGGAGGAAAAAGCTCTTTTAATTTAGGATTGGATTCCAAAATCGCTAGGTGTTTGGTGATGATGCGACCTACATCAGATAGATTTGGATTAAATGTGGTCACAAATGGAAATAATTTCTTCTTAGATCTGGCACGAATCCAAAGCAGATCAATATATATATATATATATATATATATATATATATATATATATATATATATATATATATATATATAACGTGGCCTATGAAAGTTTTATATTTGCAAACGTACTTATCTTTGCGATTTTCGTTATAATGCTTGTCATATTAATTTCAACATTTTCAATCACAATCCCGACCTCAGTCAAAGTGATAACTCTTTTCGGTGCTTTTAAAATGAATAAAAAAGTTAGATGTCTCGGAATTGGGTTTTCATTATCTCTATAACAAACAGAACATAAAACATGACCCCACGGGGATACGAATTTTATTTGACCTCTCACTTGTTAACTGTGCTCACTTGTGAGAGATATACCATCAGCACTTCCAAGTTGAAGATAAAATTCGTTTATGATATAGATACTGATGAAATATCAGGATTTCTCCTTTTACTAAAAAGTCATATCTTCACCGCGCGCAGTGACCATATCATTTTTATCTTTCACATGTGAGGATATCGGTGTCGTCATGGTAACGAACACGATCAGCCAATAAAATGCGAGCGTCGTCTTCATTGTAAGATACTTTTGTGCTTCAATATAATTCTTCTCTACTACATTAACATTTTTATTGCAAAATTTTACATTATCATGATTTGCTTTTCATAACTTTTCATATCTTGTTTCATGTTACACAACATGGGTGTTTTAGCGATTGGTGACTTCTTTTTCATCATTTTGAAAATGAAAAAAACAAGTTGTTTTAAATCTGGACATTTCATCAATATCTATATAATAAACAGAACATTACATGACCGCTTGGGGATACGAATTTTATCTTCGAGTGCTGAAAGTATCTCTCACGAGTGAGCAAAGCGAACGAGTGAGAGATACTTTCAGCACTCGAAGATAAAATTCGTATCCCTGCGCGGTCGTGTAATATCCTCTATATCTCTGTGTGGTCATGTGATCGCCGATACGTCGTTCACGTTTTTCTGCACGTGGTAACTGGTCAACATTTGTTTGGCCTGAGAAGAACGCTTTAGATCCCTACAAGATGGTGAATCAGAGTATGGCGATCGACAAGCAATAATCAGATTGAATTTGACTATCAGTATATTATAGACTACTTATATTATATTGAAGAACCAAAATGAAGATCTAATGCTCGTGATAGTTTCAGCGATTATAAAACTGTAAATTTGTGCATTGCTTGGGTAAATTAATGCAGTGGTCAAATAAAAACGGCGAATTAGTTGGATCAGTAAATCACATCAGTCCCGCCTCCACTGAAAACAGTTCTTTCAAGGACACTCGGTTAGTTTAGATTGACTGATAGCATTTCCTTAACCGCGGTGTCATTTTCAGTGACCATGTTTCTCAATTAGGGATATTCGAAGATATTATATCGTGTTTGTCTTAATCGAAGTAATCAATAAAGGTACAGGATAGATCAAGGATAGATCAGTAGCTTCTGAAAAGAAGAAAATCGGGACCTTTCAGGCAGCAAAATGACCTTGGAAGTTCTTGAAACACTGCATTGAAATGACATTCCTTTGGTCAAAGAAGCGATGGCAGCAAAACTGATTATGGACGACTGTATGAATATAAGGCTTGGTAAGTGCCAACCAAATTAACTTGCAAAAATAGAAGGATTGATGAGAAAATACAGCTTTAGAATTTAAGAGAATTTGGTTGTTTTTCTCTGTGTAGGAGCAAGTATTCTCTGGATTGCTTTACCTGTCTTGTTAACTTTGCAACACGTACGTCATCCGTAGATTTTATAGATATTCTCATGCAGTGATTCTGAAAAATGCATTCGCCGCCATTTAATCAGTCAAAATTTTAAAAAAAGTGAAGTTTGGTAGGAATAATTCGCGTTTTCGTATCTTTAATTTAATGTTCGCGTCGATCGTGCAGTTGAATTTTCATCATGATTTGCGCTATCTTCTGTGCGTATTGAAAAATTAAACATGTAGGCGTGTCATGCTTTTCGAAATTTGATCGGTTCTGTCAATATGGCTACCTATGGTGTTAATCATCAAAGATGATTGGTTCAATTTTTTATTCAATTTATTTGGTTTTTCAATGCTAGAAGTAAACAGTTGTACTCAGGTTTGTTCAAACAAACAATTAACAGATATAAAATAACGTGAAAATATATGCCGAAGTAAGCTAGGGTTGACTGGAAATTTGAAAGCTATTTACATGTCTTTCTCTCGCCTCTTCAAATGAGGAGTTTTCTTCTTGAGTATCAAAAGATATGTGATTGGCTCCAGAATTTTCAGCCAATCAGAGAGTTTCTAGCTCAACCGCATTAATTATCTCGCCATAGCTTCCGGCCATTAAATTGGCGCTGCCAACCTGCATTTTCTTTGGGATTTGATGAGCTTATATTGGTTCTCAGCGTCTCTTAGGATTGGTGCAATTAATTAATTAGGTTTTGCTTTCACGACACTTTAAAACCACTCCATCAAAATAATTTTAAAACACTCAAATTGTCAATAGTAGTAGCCCACGTAATAAAAAAAACCCGAAAAGTAAACACTTGAACAAAGTCTATTGGAAGTGTGGTTATTAGTTTTGCCGCATTAAAATTTTATATCTGAACATACATTTAACAGTTTGAGGTTATTAATGCCAGAGAAAGAGTGGTTTATGAATAAATACAATATGCAAACATAATTTGTTTTTTTGTCTAATTAGAAATCGCAAAACCACTGCGAAATCGTCTCAATTCGGGTTTTAGGCAGACATTAATATATATTTTAAGTTAATGGTAGCTATAAATCAGTTTGATGCATTTTCCCGATAATTTTTCCAGAGTCATGAATTTTCGTATTTCGTGGAGAATATTAAGCGGATGTTAGGATAGATTAAACATGTTTTTTTTCCATCACCAACATTTACAAGGATCTATACGATATTCACTCGCTGTTCCGTTCACAATTCCAACAATTCTGCCAGCATTTGATCAAGTTCCTGCTCAGAGGCGCTAGTTGCTAGTTTTCGGCCCCGGTTCGCTTTGCATGAAAACTTTGAGTTTAGGCCTTTCTTATCTTTATCATCGTCATGTAACTCTTGTCGCATAAGTTGCTCAACCAAAGAATCAGAGCTTCCTTTCGCACTAGCTGAGTTAATTCTAGATTGCCGCCCCCCGTTTCCTTCGCTGCTGTTCTCAACGACTTGAAGCAACTCTTTCAGTTCTTCGTTGCGTTTTTCAACGTCGACAAAAAACTGGTTCAATTCCTCGTCTGGGGGAATTCCTTCATTACCAGCAAAAAGGGTTCGTTTTTTATCATATTTTGACGATGGATTGTACTTACTTTGGTCATCAATTTCGTTCAAAATTCTATCCATATCCTCGTCTTTAGCAAAACTCTCAGCTCTTGAAAACATTTTGTCTGAGTCCCGCTTCTTTGCGTTCTTTAACGAAGGATAATTGTTTCGATTCTCGATTTCCTGCAGAATTTGGTCCATGTCCTCGTCATTGGCCAGACTTTCATCGCTCGAGGTATTTGGGTTTGAGGTGTTTAATGATGGCTGCTTACAAATTGTCTGCTTATCCGCCATTGATCGCTTCGAAGTTCTGAACATTACCTCGATGCCAATATCCCATCTGACGGGCTCATGCAATTTTGCTTCCATGTCTTCACAAACATCGACAGCCTATAATCCACGGCTATTAGGGAAGAAACGAACGACCCCTGAGTACATTTCCTACTGGCTACCTCAAAGTAGACGTATTATTAATTAGTGGCAGTTCTTAGGTCCTCTTAAACGTGACCATTTGAAGAGTTTCACAACTTTTTAGCAGGTGGCACCTGCTCAAAAAATTGCTAACGACATTCACTCATTTTTAATCGACAACAATATAAATTGCTTTCGCCTCCTCAAAGAAATCGTTTGTCCAATAGAATTTTACTTTTTTCCTTGTCAGTGACTTTCAATAATAAAACGCAACAAAGATTTCAGCCAAAATTTATTTATTAAGTTTTTTGCTTCTGCTTCAGTGTATGCGTGTTACAAAACAAAATCAACAACCGGTTTGTTCATCTCTTGAATAGCTTGTCGCATCAAACATGTTTGTAGATATATACACCATCAATGCAGCTTTAACGCCAAATAATTAATTGGAAGACTCTTTTTTCATAAATATAAATATTTGGATAAATTCCTATGAACAGGACAGCATGCGGTTCGTGAGTGTAAATTGAAAACTGTACATGTAGGATACTTCGTAATAAAAAAATGTAAATTTTAAAAACCAAAAATTTTACGAATAATTTCTCACGTTCCTGGGTCCGTTTATCTTCCATCCATTCAATTTTTATCAAAATAAAACCTTGAAATTTACGAAATACTAATCTTGATTTCCAATTTTTTTAATTTTTAGAGAAACAAAAATGATAGGTGCATTTTTAGTTATCCTTTGTTTGGGCCTTTAACATTAGGAATGAAGCTTTTTTACCTTTGTTTTGGATTTAATGAGAACACTCGAGAAAGACACAGCAGGAATCCGGCGTTTTCGCCTGGCAACATTTCCCGGGAAGAGTGTAGTGTTCGTGGAATGAGATTACGTTACGAATAGTGCTGGACCCAGACCCATTTTGAGAGTTTTTTCACAAGGTGTTGTCAGTAAATGAGGGCGATATTTGCCGACTTTGAAAATTCATAAAAATGGAGGTTTTAAGAAACCAAGTA
Source organism: Montipora foliosa (assembly GCF_036669935.1). Taxonomy (NCBI): domain Eukaryota; kingdom Metazoa; phylum Cnidaria; class Anthozoa; order Scleractinia; family Acroporidae; genus Montipora; species Montipora foliosa. Next base: position 7,374,554 of record NC_090877.1, on the reverse strand, counting down.
AAAGAATTTTTGCGAAATCCTTTAGATTCCAGCTAAAACAAATTTGGGGAGGTTATAGGCAGTTAAATGCTTGGAAAACATGTTCGAAGAAATTAAATAGAGGAAACTGGAATTTTCTAATCTCGATGGGGTAGAAATGTTGGTTCGAAAAATAGAACCATTCCTTGTTTACACTGCGCTGCAAAACAAGTTGAGGTGCAAAGAAAACTCAACGACTTTAATCGGTGAAAACCTAGGGGAATTCTCACCATCTAATTAGCTATCAAGCATTCGGATTGCGACTATAAAACGAGGCTGCCCGATATTGCAGCGTAGCAAAACGTGACCGGTTTTCGCGATTAATAAATAACATGAGTGACAAATTACTCCTTAATTATAATTTCTGTGAAACTGCAATGTTGCCATGACAACTTTTCCAACGGTGCCAAAATGGCGGACAGGTTTGAAAATTAAGAACTAATTTGTCACGTATGATATTAATAGCAAATCAAATGGTATCCTCGTGAAATAGGCTAGTTTCGAATTGTGCAGCAACATCAGAATAGAGTCGAGGTTCAGGGGAATAATTTGCATTTTCCTTTGTTTTGAACAAAACAAAAGGCTAAGTATTCCCCTGAACCTCGACTCCGTTCTTTTGTTGCTACACAATTCGAAAACTAGCCTATTAGGTTTAGGGTTTAGGGTTAGGGTTAGGGTCCCGCCATGCTAATTTTAAAATAGCACCTTAAATAACTGACGATAAAGTACTGCCTTTGGTGATGATTGCAAATTGTTGAATTCTCTATTCTTCTCGAATAAGGACGATAAAACGTATAGGCCCCGTTTCACAACCCTTTAATGTTCCTAATCCTTTGGGACCTAATAAAAATCTCATGGGGTTCCCAGTGTTGTGATCTGTCGTATGTGGTATAGCTAGGGGCCGCAGTACAAGTGGAAAAGTGGAAAAGGTTAACTGCGTCTCCATGTCTAAATAAAATTATCGCGTCGTCAGTGTCGACGTGCCCAGAAGTTTGTGATGTCTGGTGTTGCAGACGAAAGGGATCGTTGACAATCTATACCCTGCGTTTAACAGCAGAAACCCGTAGGTCGCAATTTAAGTGAGGAATATTTTATTTACAGCTGATAACATTTTCTAAGTTGACAATTTTTACCAAAACGATTATATTTAGCTAAAACTCTGTGGTGTTTTTAGATGGAACACGACTTAAATTACCATTTGTAGGAAAGTGGTGCCTATTTTAAATTCCGGTAAGATAAGCGAATGTTCTGGGAGAGTTTTTGAGGTGTAAAACCTATTCATCGTGACAGCAATTTTGTTTGTCCCTGACAAACTTTCTTTTGCTCTCAAAGTAAAACTTGTGGATGAATTAAGAGTTCTGCTATTTGTGATTATCTCCTTAACCACAATGAAATCATCCGTCGCCTTAAGGCAAACGTTCACGAAGTCATTTTTGGTGACACAAGGGAGGGAGCTTTTCCGTTGATTTGAACTTTCCTTCACACTATTCGCTGCAGCTTTGTCATCTGGAGCAAAACTTGAGAAATCTGAGAAATCCATCCAAGTATTTTGTTCTTGTAGGTCCGTTAACTCCGTGTTATTTTTTAAGATAGGTGACAAGCGTTTAAAACGCAATGTAGCCACATTCTTCGGTGGAATCAAGGTAAATCTGACTCTTTTCTGAATCCGTCGAGGAAGTCCTCCATAGTACGTTTGGTCTACTCGAACAACAAACTTTGAATCCGGACTCTGGAATGCGACAAGAGATTTTATTGTAGTCAGAATGCGCAGATAAAATTACTTGGTCTCTGCCACAAGGAAGAATCAATTCTAGAAAGTGGCATGATAGAGTGATTTTCAATCAAGTCTCCATAGTAATTTTCGCCTACACTGAGCAGACTCGCGCGATATTCTCAGCAAATCAATGATAGCGCCGGCAGCACCTGTTTTTCTACGTTCTGCCTGGTTTATCTGTCAGTCCACGTCTTCTTTCAGTAGGGAGGGCGCTTTAGCAACGACGACGGCAACGGCAACGAGAACGTCACATTTTAACGTGAAAAAGGTGTGGCAAATCCTCAAGAACGAAACTGGTTTGAACGGCGCACAGTTTAAGGAAGAAAATGAAAATTTATCCTCAAGCGCTAACGTTCTCCCAAAACCCTCAAATTTGGTCATTTCACGTTGTTGTTTTGCTGACGACGGCAAAGAAATAGAGAAAAATGAAAAGATGCACGTGCAGAGCGTGCAACACTATTGCTTTTGCTCACTAAATATGCAAATTTGTGACGTTCTCGTTGCCGTCGCCGTTGTCGTTGCTAAAGCTCCCTAGTCTCCCGACGGCGAAGTCAACGAAAACGTCACCTCAAATAATTATTATCGCTCAATCGTATGTCTTTTACAATTATTCGATCTCGTTCACGTCTCACAATGTGGGTGAAGTTGGATACGAGCAGGAACCCATGACTGCGAGAGAACAACAGTCCTATATATCTGTCACGGCGTTCTCACAGCCCGATTTATTTTAGATTGAATTTCCCGCCAATGAGACTCCCGCAGGAGCCCAGTGACCAATCACAAGAAACTTACCTGACGTCATTGCGTCACCGAGTCGGAACTACCTTTGTTTTTTTGCGGAAAATGTGGTCTAAAAATAGATCCGTGAGTAAACTCATGGGCTCCTAATACAAACTAAGATAGAACGTGGAAGGGCCACATTTGTATGCTCGCCCTGTCTTCGAAACCTCAAATTTGGCGATTTCACGTCGTTGTCACGCAGATGCGCCAAGCCACACGCGCAACACGATTATTTTTCCTCTCTAACCAATGATACTATTCGCCCTTGTCACACGGCGGCCATATTGTCCCGGGCGACCAAAAAAGCTTTGTTTTACGACGCCAAGCCTCGCAGTGGAAATCATGGGGGCGAGACTTGGAGTGGTAAAACATAGCTTTTTTGGTCTCCCGGGACATTATGGCCGCCGTGTGACAAGGGCGAATTGTTTTGTGGTGTTGTCGTTCTCGAAGCCGTCGTGATTTCTGAAACACACTCAACTGAAAACCGGCTGGCTATCTGGCATGCCTTATTCGTTGATTCTGACTTTGTCTTCGAGACGTTTATCCTGGTACTCCTCGTTCCAAAACAAAATTGTAAATACTCTGACACATTTATATCAGTCTAGTTCGGACAAGATATCTCGTTACCTTGTATGCCGGAATCTCATCCTTTCCGAACGTGTCATCGATGCCTTCCGCCGTAAAAAATCTACTGACATTGAAGTTTCCAATCACCTTTTCCCTAACCAGAGTATTAAGAGTTTCAGTGATTCTATACATAAGTTCTCCTTCACAAACCCTTATTCTACCTTTCCACGTATTTTGGTAGATAAAAGCCCAGAAGTTTTCAGGGGTCACATCCTTAACCTGGACTCTTTTATCAACTCTTGTTGGACTTTCCCAAAATATCTCTGAGCGGCGCATTTCGTTTACATACTTGATTTCCTCTTCTGTTGGACCAGGCGTCTTTCTCTGCCGAGCTAAAGCGGATTTTGCAGACTTCTCTTTACGTTTCGTTCGCCTTAGATATCTTATCCACATCAGCTGTGTGCTATGAATGTCTTCCGCAAGGGTCGGGTGATGGTTGAAATATGACGATCCTCTATCGCTTGCGCTCGTTCTCTTTCTTGGTCCCATGTTTCGAGTATCATAGAGTTTGTAAGGTCTTGTAAAGCAGTTGCTACATACGCAAGAGGTTTCTCCAACAACAGACAACATTTTGCTAGTTTTTCAAGTCCTGATGCAGTGTTAAAAATTCAGCGCGCGAACTCTTACGTCACAGAGAAAGAAAATTCTCATTTCATTTGCTCCTTTGCGCGAGATGGAGCTGCCTTCGTACGTATTCTCTGACTCCTTTAACCTTTTCTCTGACACACATACCAATACCACCCCATGCGTTCTCAAGCCTGTGTTTTTTAATCCGTTTCGAAAGCCCAGTGAAGTCACCATCACATTTGTTTCCAGTTTATCCAGAGTGCGCGTGATTACCTAATGATTTCCGCAAATGTCGCAAAAAAAAAAAAAAAACGTGTAGAATCTTATGTTATCATTGCAAAAGCCTTCTTTAAGGTTCTGCGAAGAACCTCAGCTCACGCGGCATAAAGCTCGAGAGAAATTCATTCGTTCTCCTAGCTTTGTCGGGGTTCATACCAGTTTCATTCTTGGGTAGCTGTCACACTTTTGTCGGAGTAGAAACGTTTGGAGTCGTCGTAAAAGAATTATAATGAATGTGAATCAAGCAAGGGAATCAAAGGCCCACAGACGGATTTTTTGTGCGTTGCGTTGCAAAAGTTGGAAACTGACCAAAATAATACCAAATTCTCTCAAATTACTTAACCATTACATCCTTAGCAACGAGCCCCAAAAACACACGTCAGTGGGCCCTTAAGCAAGGGACAAAGGGAACGTCGACGAAAACGCGACTTCACATAGATCTTACAAGTATAGGCATTTCGCGATTTGCCCATCTTATTCATTTTGTACAAAACGGGCAAACTATCTTGTAACGAGTAAAGTTAAAGGTAGAAAATGAACATAATTAGTCCGGTTAGTCCACATGGAACCCACACAATCTGTTTGTGTAACTATTTTGTAATTTTATAATAAATGTATTGGATTCACCGTTTGCTTCCTCTGTAGCGATATGTCGATAAATATGTGCATGGACCAATGTTGGATTACTTTACCTGCGGTGTACTGTCGTTCTTTTGCCTCAGAAGTGGTATTTTGAGCGATTTTGAAGATTTCAAGTTCGCTGTTTACTGTGCCTCAAGGATGGAAGGTAACTTTTGCACGGCTCCATTGCCCGGGCAATTTTTCCCAGGAAAATCGCATTTCTCCGCTTTTAAACTTCGCAGGAGAATGGCCATGCTTCTTACTGTGCTTCTCACTTGAAGAAATTCATTCAGACGGCCTGGAGCTAGCCCCCGAAAAATCAAAATCCCATACTTTCCGAGCGGTCAAAATGCTTAATCTTTTTCACGGCTGTCCTGCTGATTGCCTCTTTCTGATTGGACGCCGTTATTTTTGATAAGTTATTGTTTAACGGCGTCCAATCAGTTTGAGGCGTGGCGGATTTTGTACCATGTGATCGCTAGTTGCAAAAGGCCTATTCAAACCTTTTGGGAATAAAACGTTTCGTTCCAGGTATTTCCATATCATTTAAATATGAATGCTATATTATCATGCAAATACAATACACAAAGAATCTTAATCCCTGGAAATTTGAATTGGGTACAACATTGAGTTAGCCGATCAGGTATATTGCAAAGGATAAGGAGCAAAATGTAAAAAGCACTGGCAGGGCGTGCAAATCAATTTTTTTCGCTCAATACACTAAGGCCCCGTCCACACGCTGTTAACCGTATATTTTTTTAATCCGCAGCTTTTTCCTTGCGGATTCCCCTTCCGTCCACACGTATCCGGCAAATTCGGCATGCAAATCTGCAAACTTTTTAAGAACGAAAAGAATTTGGAATCGCCTGGACGAATCCGGATAACTGAAATCCGATGACGTTACAAACTCAGATCCAACCTGTACCGTGTAAATCTGAACAAAATTGTCCCCAACTCGCACGCCTGAATGCGAATGCTCTGTTGACAATAGTTACAGAGGAGTCCTGGATACTAGAAGGAATCCGGATATGTGTAGAAGGGGCCTAAAAATGCACAGTTTTGGGTGTTTTTCGTTGCCGTTGACTCTGTTTAACTGTTACTTTACGAAAGTTAAGATTGTCGAATCTAGTAGTTACAAAGAATAGGCTAAAATCTTTCTATTTAAATTAATTAATGGGCAAAAACAGGATTTGCACGCTTCCTATGTGTTACGTACAGCTTAAAATACTATTCTTTCAGTCCTGTACAAAATACAACGTGAAGTGACATGAGTCATAGGCTTCTAAAGTTAAAGTTTTGTGATTATCGTCTGTATGTGAGGGTACATTCTTCATAGGGGAGCTCCGCGCCGAGCCTCATGATTAAGAGGGTAGTCTCTAAAGAAACTGTGGTGCTACGTCGGTGGGGAAGTAGTATACAAAAATTTGGTTTTATCAAGTTGAGAACGGAGTTGATAATGTAAATTGGCCACCGTACAGAGATTCTAAAAGCTAAAAGCTTTTAGAATTTTTAAAATCTAAAAGCTTTTAGAATCTCTGTACGGTGGCCAATTTACATTATCAACTCCGTTGATAAAACCAAATTCTCATGATTACCAGGTGACGTAATTTGGAGGACTCGGAAGAAAAATTTTAAAGCCGTATCCCACAACCGCGCGGGGCCTTAGATGTTGTTTCCAAACTCCCTGCAGTACCTTCCATCGCCAAAACTCAACAGATTATTCCGTGTCTACCACATTTCCTGTTACTGAATGAACATTCAAGTAGAAACGACGAGATCCAACCTCGCCTCTGCCATGTTGAATTAAAAAATAAGGCCGCGCGCGGTTGTGGGATACGGCGCTAAAGTTTTTCTCCCCAGTCCTCCGAATTACGTCACCAGATCACCTGGTAAGAATATGGTAACACATAGATGCGCGAAATTTGGGTTTTGGTTATAACGTAATCGAAGTACCGTCCGTGTGTGAGTTCAACTTTTCATGTAAGCCAATACACGAAATGTCGCGAAGAGAGCGACTGAGAACGCGGGAAAACAGGTGAAATACTATTGACATCGACAAACAACGAGAGAGAAAACAGCCCTAAAAACTAAAGAGACAAAATTATATTGACGCCAAGCAGCAGAAGAAAGAGCAACCTCGAGCATGAGAAAACAGGCTGAATAATGGTGGCGAAAAACGTCTAAAAGAGCAAGAAATAACACCGGCAAATAGACTAATTTACAGCAATCAGCAAGCCGGACTGATCGTATGGTAAGCAGACTTGTTATAAAAACATCTGAAAGCAAAAACATAAGTAAATGACAATTGAGGAACTTCGCTTTTAGGCGTGCCCATAGAGAAAAAAATACATGTATCTGGAATATGTATCTTATCTTTACTAACCAAGTACTGATTACACGGCACCTTTTTACCATATTTTAATCAGGGGAGGCATAGAACACGTACGATAATCTGCTGCAGTGAAATAAGATTAAGAAAGAAAGACATCTCTTTAGGGTGTAAAAAGTAAGTCTCCGCTTACGAGCCAGAAGGCTCATCAGACCGGCGCTTATCTCCGGTTTCTGTAGCATGAAGCGACTAGGAGTATTTGTACTCCCCACTGGATGGGATGCTAGTCCATCGCAGGGTTACCCCCAGCATTACGCCGGTACCCATTTATACACCTGGGTGGAGAGAGGCACCGTGAGAGTAAAGTGTCTTGCCCATGAACACAACACAATGTCCCCTGCCAGGCCCCGAACCCGGACCATTCGATCCGGAGTCGAGCGCACTAACCATGAGGCCACCGCGCCTTTAGGGTGTCATTTACTGTATATCCTGGTTACACTTTCAATAAGAAGCTAAAACAAAATGAAAACCATTACAAAAATAAGAAAACTCTGCTGGGTATGACAAAATCTTGGCGTTTGCGTCGGCTGAAATTTATATTATTTGTAAAAACAAAGTAAACAAAATTCAAGCAGAGCCAAAGGGAAATGTTGAACGTCAATTTTGTTTGTTTTTTTTTTTTTTTGAATGTCAATTTTGTTTTGACAAAAGATGTCCACTAAAATTTGTAATGTCGTAATCTGAGCGGAGATTGCATGTAATAGGAAACTGACAGGTGCAAATTACTAAATTTCTAATGATATCAAATCGAAGATAACGACCACGGATTCATAATCTTTTCCACGATTTTTTGTTTGTAATATTCTGTTCCCTATTGTTGACGTCAGATGATTTTTTAATTCAGTGCAAACTCTGTCGTGATTTTTCCGTTTTATTTTTTCAATGGACAAGGACTACTCAAAATATATCAGTGTTTGTACTTGTGACAGAAATGCAAATGAGAAAAGTGTCCGAAAAGACCGCGTAGAATTCGGCTCTGGAATCAATTAGAAATTGCACTAAATTTTGAATCAAAGACATGTGATTCAAAATTCATAATCACCACCCTCCCCTCCCATCCCGCACATGCCCTGCATTAAAAGCTGGGAGGTGAAGACGAATAGATAAACATTACTGGTTATGATCGAATATCATTTCAAACATTGATCACGAAGTCTTAAAATACGCAAAAAGATTCACCTTATTGAATTTTCTGTACGGAGTTCACTCTATAATTTGCTGACTATTAATAACTGAAAAAACAGATCATTCGTGTCAGTTCAGCAAGTTGACGTCTTGGAGTGACACAGCTTTTTTGTTTGTTTGGATTTTATCAGGTATGAAAGAGGTGTACTTAATTAGAGAGAATACGACTTCTTCGGTAAACAATACAATTTCAATATAAAAGTCACCCGTAAAAAAAACGAAAAATCCATTTCATTGCTGCAAAGGGTTAGGACGGTTCGGCAGCTGATTTTCATCTCTTGCCACGACAAGAGTTTCGTGTTACGAAGTCGAACCAGATAAAAAGGTCTCTGGTAAGTTTCGTTTATTATTCAAAGCTGAATAAACTGGTACGTCGGCAAATGTCCGCTTGCTTCAGGGCCGAAAAAAGACAGCTGCAAATCATAATTGCACCAAGAGCCTTTGAGAAGCATTTTTATTGATAGAACAAGAAACTACATCAAATTACCTCTGGGGCTAACATTTTCGTTACTTTCTTAGCCTTTAAACCAACGTTTAACTAATTTTTGAGAACGGTGTGATAATGTTTGAGTGTTCATTAAAAACCCCCGTTGTCTCGGTGAGCGAACCAAGTTCTCCAATTAAAAATAATCAAGGGCAGGGTTTGCTTTTTGTCCGCTTATTCTTTCTGCAGATCGGAAATGGGATTTATATCTTGAATAAATAGCCTCTTCGTAGATTCAAAAGTCAATTAGAAATGACTAATGTTTCACGAAAAGCTTCGTTTTCACAGCTATAATATTCCTCTATTCCATTTTGAGTAATAAAATTTTTGACATTATGTAGTTCTGTTAGCGACACAGTAATTATTTAGTTGTTTGTCAACTAACTTCTCTTTTCCATTAAAAAGTAAGTCATTTACAGTTAGTTTTAATTGTTATGAAAATAACTCACACTAACAATGCAATCTATAGATCTCCTATTCGTGCAGTCAACAATTTTTAGGCGGTTATGTTTCATTAACACAATGGTGTTACTAGTCTATGGACCAACCACAGATAAGAATCGGACACAACAAAGATTTGTCTTGAAATTATATTACAGGATGTCGAACAAAATGTTAAATGAGTCTGAATACATACAGCTGGGTGAGATAATCGACAGCAGTGAGATGTCAAGCTTGCTGAGTGCACGAAACTCGCGACGAATTTCGGATAATTCTTCGCCAGAGAATTCGCTTCAAAAGAGCATCGATGAAACTGTGGAAAGAAATCCATGCATACGCATAGGACTTCATCAGGTAAGGAATAATCTTTTAAATTCATTTTTACCTCTACTTTATATCGCTACTCGGTAGGTTTTGCAATTTCTCAAATTGCAAGGGTTACATTCGTTTTAGAATAATTTAGAGGGATGTAATTAAAATAGGTCCGAGGAAATTTCAAAACTTAAAGTTCATAGTAGGCTGCCTGTGCGGTGAGCTGTTGGTTTGAATCAATCGGCTTTAATTTTCCCCTTTATAAGTTTTGTGCCAGTTGCTATTCATTTTTTGGGGAAATTACCAGCAGACATTTTTAGAAAGAGAAATGTAGCCTTCCACTTCGCTGTTACGAACAGATATCACTGGGCTAAAACCACGGTTTAGAAAGTCGAGAATTAGTCAAGCGTGCTTAGTTTTGAGACAACGAAGAGTAGTTTTTAAACTTATCATCAACAAATTTAGAAATACACGAGGGGGTCTTAATCTCAGCATGGCTGCTTGAAGCCGAAATTAGAAAACAGTTATAGAGTGAATTAAAAGTTTCCAGGGTCAGTTACGTTGAAAAAACGTTTTTTTTTTTTCAAAATCCCCTCTAGATGAATAGGGAGACGGAAGCTGTGATCCTGCCTGCGTGCAAAATCACAATGGAAAATCAATTACCTTGGGGCTGTGTATTTCTTGTTTGCCGAATTGAATTTTCAGATCAATTGGACCAATAATGACCTCGAACTGAGCCTGGTCATATTTTGAATTAATGATATTTTTTCAAAGACTTTTGGTTATAATACACATTCGTAGCAAAAAGCTTGGTTCTTGTATGATAAATAACATTGCAACGGTAGAGCTTTTAAATCTATCTCCGTGGTGTTTAATTAAGTTCTCAAGTGCAACTTTTGACTAGGACGTTTTAAAACTATATCTGTGTCCTGGAATAATAGCATCTCGAGATTATTGCAATGTGATAATAATCTTGAATGAGTTTCTGACAAAAAAATGACATTTTTCCCTTTTTCCTTTTATTATGAAACTTGATTACTATTTTTATTTTTGAAAAGACGGCTTCTTATAGATGAACATTAGGTGTAACAAATATTTACAATTGGAAAATGTCGCAAATTTCAAACGCAGAACCCGTGAGACCGAAATCGGCTTGCTGATATCCTTTTTCCCAGGTGTAAAGAGTCATTGAATGTCTCTTGAATAGCTTCCTGTAGAATAATTATATCTCTTCATATTTTAGCTAAAGGCACAGGTAAGAGTTCCGAAACTTTTAGGGATAGAATTCCGAACTGATTTTTGTTTCCCCTAAAATGTACGCCAGTGCCCAAATTTTAATTACGTAATCAGCTTTCGTGTAAAGTGCGGCCCGTTTCAAACGTCGAACTTTTCGTGTGCCGAACCTAATACCTATTTGGGTAGACCCAATTAAGTTCGACGGTTGATTCAGACGTTGAAATTTTCATGTGCCGCACTTAATTCTTGGAATAAACATATACCATTTTTAACGGTTTTTAAAAAATAAGGAAATGAACTGGTGAAAGAGGTTTGAAAAGATTCATTTCCGTTCCATCCCATTTCGCTTCACTACAAAAAGCCAAAATAGGTCAAAAATAGTTACTTTAATTGATATCTACTCGCTAAGTTGGTACAGCTTTATTTGCTGTGTTTTTCTATATTCAAGGAAATTGCGATCATATTGAGACGCGTATGCACACCATAAATTTTAGTTCATATAAAAGTAATTTATGCATTAGGTTCGGCACATGAGAAGGTTCGACGTCTAAATCGGTGTGGAACTTTTGCCGTTCTATTCGACTGGTGCAGTCGAATAGAACGGCGGGTCTACCCAAATACAAATCTGTCGAACCTAATTGATTCATACGTCGAACTTCTCATGTGCCAAATCTAATGATTAGGTTCGGCAAATGAAAAGTTCGACGTTTGAAACGGGCCTCAGTCTCCATCATGTTTTTAGATGGGATATCATGACAACTCTGGAGAAGTTTTTTCCCTTTAAACCGGTATTAAGTTAGGATACTGATAACTTGATAAAACGACTGTAATCAAATTGAGCGACCAAATAAGATCAGTTGTTTTTCCCATCTCACTGTGACGAAAAAAAAAATTCATTTAACTACATCGTTTGCAAGACAACAGTCCCTTTTTTTCGCAAAAGGACTTTTATCATTAATTCCTTAAGAATCTCAAAACTTTCGTTGTTGCTGTTCCAATTCTTACGTAATTTTTGTAATTCTACATGCTGACACTCGTTTTTCCGCTTTGATTTTTGCTGTCCTACCTGTCTGAAAAATCAGTGGCAAAGAGCCAGAGGAAATATTCGGATAATCAGCGAGTTTTGCTGGTCAAGGCTCGAAGTTCTCTCTTTTCAGTGGCACCCTTTTAAATAACTTGCCTTTCTTGAAAAGCGCAGTGGAAATGAAACTTGAAGTAGCGAACTTCCCATGCAAGTCCATTTATATCACTTCTTCAAGTCCTAAGCCCACTTTGGATAAGAACCCAAATACAACGAAATTCGATGAAACGAACGAAATTCATTCGTCCACGTTGAAATTATAATGTGCTCTCAAAGGTAGCTCAAAAATATCTCAGGTAAATCCATTGCTTTATCTAGTTCGCAGTCCCCCCCCCCCCCCCAAAAAAAAAATTCTTCGTTTTCTGTACATGTATTAGTATCTGATCGCTCCATACATGTATGGTAACTATTTTAATTTCGCTTCGTTTCTAGTTTAATATCTTTTATTTTCGGTTTGTCAAAACGTGCGCAGTAATGTGTAATGAAGAAATACCACCATATATATAAGTCCTGACATAATCTCTTGGTCCTGAACATAATATATTGCGTGCCTTGAAAGTTGTTTTTGCAAAGATAACAAACTAACACCATAACGTTATCAAAATCATTTTTTGTTAAAAGCATTAATCGCAAATTTCTTCCAATAAATTCTGATAAGATACGACGTGCGTTAAGAATTAAGCATATTTGTTCATCACTTTTAGTGTATCGGGCAAAATCGGTTAATTTTCGTCTTTATTCGTTGTGGATTTATTCATTTTAAAGCACAGCTGAAGCGTTTCTTTTTTGCATGTAATCTCCTTTAATAAACGATTTTTCATAAGCAACTAGTTTTTCAAAATACGTAAGAGTGCTAAGGTTAAATCATGATTGTTGGAAATTTTCACGAGCATCTGAAAGTGATCCGCAACCTCCTTCAGATTTGACAGTTTACTAAGTATGAGTTACTATTAAGTGCAGATAATTTTTCGACTTATGAAAAAACGAGCGCCGAACTTGAAAAACAGTGCTTGCAAAATATATCCCTCACCCTTCCGCGAAAAATGAGGAAGTCAGGAAAGATATCGGAAAGAAAAAACGGTCGTCGTGAGCGTTTGATATTATAGTATATTTTCGCTTCGGTTCTCTTCTCAACAGCGACCGGCGTACAGCGTGGAATGACCAAATTGGACGCTATTGAAATGGTATAAATTTGTACTGTCCATTGAAGACGTTTACGCCATTTATACCGCCAGTTAAATGCTTGCACTGCTTTTACCCTTTCTATTTCATATTGAACATCTGAGATTGATTGCAAAATGATCAAAGTAGCGCGAAGTTGTATGTTCAGATTATATTCTCGTAGAGAACATTGTAGTTATAGCGGAAGCGCTGGCCTTCTCATTATTATAGAGCTGAAAAGCCAAGTTGCAAATGGTCGCTGTATAACATCACCTTCCAGAAAAAAAGACATCAAGAGCTGAACATCAATTTGAGCTAAATAAGCGTTTCTGCAGCTACTTGTATTATATTTCAGGCATGTATTGATGGCTTGCTATCTCAAGTAGAGCGACTGCTTAAAGCAAACCCTGGCCAATGCAATGATTTGGACAAGGATGGTCTCACCCCTCTACATCACGCCGCCAGAGGAAACTATCTTCAAATAATTGACTGCTTGCTAAACGCTGGAGCAGGTAAGACCTGCAGAAAAATGCGCTGACTATTTTGTCACTCTTCCTTAGAACTAGTACTCACAAGCGGCACCAGCCTAACTGGCTTTTACTCTTTGTTAATTGGAGTCTTTTGTTTTTACAAAGTGAGGATCAGGTTTTGGCGCTAGAATTTGTACATTTGTTTGTCTTACTTACAAAAACGAGTGATAACAAAAATGTCGACGTTTCGACCGTTCCACCATCATTTCAAGTCCAAGTTCAAGTTCATAAATTTTCTTATTCTTTTTTATTTCCTTAACTACAATTTTGGCTTTGTAGTTGTATTCTTAAAACCTTCTTGTCAGTCATTGGATTGTGAAGCAAATCTTTTAGCCTCTTATTGTATCAAAATTGTATATATACGGAATTTTATGAATGAATTTGAACTTCGACCCGTTAAATGGTCAAAACGTCGTCATTTTTTATCGCTCGTTTTTAAAATTAACTAAATGTTAATCTGCGAACTTAAATTCTCTGCCTTACTCTGCAAAAAGTGAAAACAGCTGCCCACTGCAACAAAGAGGCTAAACAACAACGAATTTCGTAGACTTAAGGCAGCAGGATCCAATTCCAAGAAGCTGCTATGATACTGACTGGGTAGACTAGGGACCTTTTCTTTTAAGTGTATTGTAAAGAGATCATTACAACGAGTGGCCCATATTTTCTGTTGTTTGTTAACGCCAGGAACATGCGGAGGGCATAATTTAGATTTGTAATCGTTCCTTGCATAGATATTGATGCTGTGGCCTCAGGCGAAGCTGGTTTTATGACACCTCTGATCTGCACTAGTAAGTTCGGTGCCGACGAAGCCTGCCGACTTCTGATTCAAAGAGGAGCTCAAGTCCTTACGAAAAGCTGCATTGGACAATCACCGCTTCACTATGCAGCTCGTAAAGGCCATCTTAGAGTTGTGGAGGTGAGATTTTTAACCAGGACGTAAGATAAAGAAACCACACTGATCCAGCGAATGACTATAAGTTGAAAAGTCGTGTTTAAGGTCCCCGCTTTATAGGAAGCACTTACGTCCAGAATGTCCCTAATCAGATGCACGCCTAATTTTGACATCCAACAAGATGTGTCCCTTTCAGTCTATTTCTAACAATAAGGTAAGGGTAAAGGTTAGCGTTATTTTTAGCTTACAGTAAATGCAGCTGAAGAGCAAGGGGAATCTGCGAATCTTCGTGCATCTATAACTAGGGTCATTTCCAGTCTGGACATTGGTTCCACTTCAATTCAGAAACAGTCGGATTGTTTCTTCAATTATGCCCAGTGCATTACTTATAAAAATTCCCCTTCGTTCCTAACCTGCCCGAGAATTTGGCGTCGTCTCATACGCATCAATAGGCCATTTCCGAGTTCACGTCTGCCTCCTCTTCAAAGCGAGTCTACGTGCGAAGTTTTTCTTATGAATTAAAATTAGTTTTTATTCATATGTAAAGTAGAACTAATTACCATCACAACTACTTCGCGCCAAGGAGACGACGCCAAATTCTCGTTTTAATCTCACTTTCGTCTTTCTCGTCATTTACATTGACTTAGTAATGCAATAGGCCATTTCCGAGTTCATGTCAAGTGCGACGTTTTTGTTATGAATTAAATCTAGTTCTCATTCATATGTAAAGTAGAACTAATTACCATCGCAACTTGAACTTCGTACTTAGACTCACTTTGAAGAGGAAGCAGACATGAAATCGGAACTGGTCTATTGATGCATAGGAGACGACGCCAAATTCTCAGCCAGGTTAAGGAACAAAGGGGGATTTTTATAAGTAATGGACCGGGCGTACTTGAAGAAAAAGTCCCATTGTTTCTGAATTGAAGTGGAACCAATGAACCTCCCCAGACTCTAAGACCCTCGCTGGGTCATGGGTTAGAGAAC
>NC_090877.1:7346690-7351690 GCF_036669935.1 Montipora foliosa | reverse complement strand
CACACCTTTAAGAATTGTCAAGAATGAATCACCCTGATGAGCATTTTTGAAATATGCTTCCACATTCTGCACGGTCTCTTGTTCATCCAAGCAGTTTACTGAATTACTCTCTCTCTTTTCTCAGAGCCTCGCTTGAAGGACATGTACCACTTATTCAATTCCTCCTTGACCAGGTAATATACCATGATAAGAAATATGACTGGCAGGGTACTGAAAGAAGTAAAAAAGTCATTTTGAAAACAAGGGGATTAAAGAGATGGTCGAAAGTAAAAGCATACGTCTAGTTGGAAAGAAACGATTGTGAGCGAGATTTTTAATGGTAATGGCATTCACTGTTATTTGTTTTCAGTTACAGGTTATGCTCTGTTCCAGGACTCAATTTAAGTCCTCCTCCACCCCCACCCCCACCCCCACCCCCAACTCCTGCAATGGAATGCCTGAATTCCAGTCTCTTATCAGGGTGGCACAGGAGTTAGTCTTTACTCAGGGTAGTGTTGCCATCCTACTAAAATCACCATCAAACTCCTTTTCCTCTTTTTAGGGAGCGCAGTTGTACCCAATAACAGAAACTTGTACCCCGTCCCCGCTCATGTGCGCTGTCAAACGCAGCCAACACGCCGCCGTCAAGTATTTCCTTGGTCACGGTTTCCCAATGGCCAAGTTTAAGGACGCAAAATGGCGAACACCGCTCCATGTGGCAGTCGCTTGTGCTGACCTTGACACAGTGGACTTGCTCTTAGAGGTATTTTTATCAAACTGTACTGCACTCCGACCCCTTTAATTATAGCAAAGTAGGTTTGTGGGGAAAAATCATTCATTGAAGATGCCTCACTGACAAAACCACCTGAATGACAACTTCAAAATATATCACGTTCGATATATCGTGGTAGCCATAAACTAGTACTTGAAATCGGACTGTTTTGACTTTTGTATCGACTTGATTTCATTTTGTCCTAGAACGGAGGTGATAGCCTTTTGGAAAGCAAAGATCAATATGGGAGAACGGCAATCCATTACGCTGCGGCCACTTGTAATGTCGATGTAAGTTGAGGTGACTTGACTTGACTTACCCAGAGTGGAAAAAATTAAGTTTTTTGATTCAGTACAACTGTCATTGGTAGCTTTATTCACCAATCTTTTATTTCTTACAACTCGTCTTGACCTTGTAAAATATCCAGGAGCAAAGCATACCAATGCATTGCTTAAATACTTTTCTTTAAATTCGTAGAAACTGAACCGTCTCATTTACGTCGGAGCGGACGTCAGAGCCAAAGACAACGATGAAAAGATAGCGCTTCACCTTGCAGCAGAGTATGTGCATTTTCTTTTGATTTTGTCCGAAAAGCGTTTACTCCTCCCATATAGTGCCCTCACTGAAATAGTAAAAGCTGTATGCACGTTCCAAACAAAATATCATTCATCTAGCTCGATAGTAGAATTCAAGGTTGCGTTCACACTTGGTGCCCGAGTACGATTCTTGATGGGCACTAATGTGAACACATCATTCTTTTATAGCAGAATCAATGTGAAAAGCTCGTTTCGCTCAAATTAATCTTGACAGTATTCAGTAAATATTTGCGACCTTTCATGGGAACTCTTTCGCTGACACTTACCTGTAAAAACGGCTAAGAACTGACGGGATAGTTAATGGACTGTCTTAACGTTTTGTACTAACGTTCTAAAAGTTTTGTCTTAATGGTCTAACGTTTCGTTTTAGCGCTTTAACGGTTTCACGTAGTCTTCTAACCGATGACTAACGGATGCCTAACGCTTCAGTCATTTTAACGGTAAGGTGTTGGTTTACGTATTCCCATGGAAGGTGACATTTCACTCTAATTATAGCATACAGGTTTTCACTCGTTTTCTATGGCGTTAAGAGCCGGAGTGGATTTTTATAGCATTTTAAGCGTATGACTTCAGAAAGTGGGGCTGTAGTTGGAGGGCAGCCGATAGCTGGAGATACCTCCATACAGGCAAACATTCGGTGTCACTGTTCATTTAAAATAAAACCTAAAAATTCTTTTGCATCCTTTTGGTAACAATTTATAACTCTTAGTCAGAATTTAGATTTCCTCTAACTAAAATCTGGTTAAATCGCCTTCCAAAAATGGGCGAAAAAAGACAAATTCGCCTGTCCTTGTTTTTTTTTTTTTTAGGAATGGTGTCATCTGTGTTGTGAGAGCACTGTTGAGTGCATGCCCCGAATCTGTTAATGATACTGACTATGGTTCTCGCACTCCACTTCATTACGCAACAAGGAAAGGGAGGGTGGAGGTGGCCACGCATCTATTGACAAACGGTGCAGCAGTAGATTACAGGTTATCAGTCAACGTGTCACTTTAAGTAGCGTCCGAACTGCGAGACAGGTCATAACAACGTATTGAATGTTCGCCTCACGGTCACGCTGTTTTGAAGAGACTAGGAGAATTGAAGGAGGTGCTTGCTATCAATAGGCACTGAAATAAATCCATTATCGGCCACAGACTTAAGTCTTTGTCTTTTATGTCCTAAGTTATAATGCAAGACTTAACGACCTTTTCAGAATCAGTGTTTCATGTGTGGATAGATTCCTATATATGTTGATAGGGATGTAATTGAAACATTTTGGACCTATGCCCTAAATTATTTTTAAGGCTTTATGTTTACCCTTCGGAATGCCAAATTCTTCGTAAACTGCGATTTCGTTACCTGCTATCTTATAGGTGTCAATTAGTCCAGCTCTTATATTGGCTCAGTGTACTTGGCTTTCGAGTTATATTTCGAATTATTTCACATGTTTCTACCTCCTTACTCTGACCCTGTTTAAAATTCAAATTGATTCTGTAAATACACGTTCTCTTTTAGAGATGATGATCGTCTTACGCCGTTGTTTCACGCTGCTATGGTTGGATGCGGTCTGACCGTAGACACTCTGCTTCAATATGGAGCTGACGTTAACGCTCTTGACAAAAATAGAGTAAGTTATACACGACGAATCATTTCTTATTTCGTGTCTCTTTTTCGTCCTCCACAATCGAGTTGTACATGAAATCGTGTCATTCCTCTCACCTGATACTGATTTTCATGATATGTCTAGAAAGCTTAATGAAGAGTTCGTATAAAAACAGAGATTAAGCTCGTATGTCTGGGTAAAGGCACCCAATACTTGGTCTATGTAACGGAATTAGGGAGCTTAAGCATACGCATTTTTGAGACGCGGACGGCAACCGGAAGAGAATATTTCGCGTGTCAGGACAATGGTGTTTCCCAGATTTTTATACTAATCATCCTCAGACTGATGAAGAAAGATACTTAAGGAGCAGTCGTGGCTCAGATGGCTCAGATGGCTAGTGCGCGGCTTTCGGAGCGAGAGGTCCCTGGTTCGATCCTCGGTGACTTCAACGTCTGTTTCGACTTTCCTCTGATCCGTGTCGCTATAGCTTTAAATCTCCTTAAAACGGAGCACTGACAGAGGGAGGGGGTTTAAAGGGCGCACCGTCGGCTTCAGCCTCGTAGCTGAAGGAACTCACGACGTTAAATAAAGTGACTTTACCTTTACCTTTATACTTGGCAATGTAAATGTGGTTGTGTGAAGACAGATCAAAAGGGAAAACAGCTCACTTCCGGTTGCCGTCCGCGTCTCAAAAACGCACGTGCTTAAGTTCCCTATTTTCACAGATCAAGGTATTTTTAGACGAGTTCTTAAATAATATTTCGCATGCATGGGCGACCATTCTCAATCCCATGGGTAATAATTTATCATGCAAGACTTGTGATTAGCTGGAATGGTCTGGTTTCGCGGGAAAATCAATCTAACAACAACTCGATCTGTAAAAACGCTGTTGCACAAATACAATGAAATTGCCCCCCTCCTCGTCGTGGGCTCCTGTTCAGAGTCAGCGGAGAATCTCCTTTACAAAATTGGACTCTTTGCCGACGCTCATTGTCATGGTGGGTGTCATCGTAATCGGAATTGATATCATTATGATTAATATCGTTTTTATCTTCGTGTATGCATTATCACTATCGTCTTTGTCTTTCTCGCCATCACTAAAGTCGTCATTATCACCATTGTCATCATCATCATCATCATTATCGTCGTCATCGTTACCATTATCGTCATAATCATTACAATCACCGTTATTATTGCCATTAATCAAGAGAAAATGAGGGGACAGAGAGGGAGGCTCCCGGTCCAGCCCTTGGGATATGTCACGTCCACAAAAGTTATTTTTAGACGAGCGGAAGTCTTTGTTCTAGCGGAAGTGTGTCTTCCGAGACGTCCGCATACAGGCCAGCCTTCCACGTGCGCCGCCATTTTCTCTTTTCACTAAGAACCTATGAGCGAGGCAAGACTGCATGCGGACGTCTCGGAAGACAGACTTCCGCTAGAACAAAGACTTCCGCTTGTCTAAAAATAACTTTCGTGGACATGACATATCCTGGCCCAACGCCCTGAGCCTCCCTCTCTGTCCCATCATTTTCTCTTGCATTAATATTATCATCAATCTCATGATCATGTGCATCATCATCGTCATTAGCGTCGTCATCGTTACTATCCTCATCGTAATCATCTTCGTAGTCGTCGTGATTATTAACCCTTTCACCGCCATAAATGCAAATTGACACTTATAGATTTTACTCTTTCTAACGCCAGACGAATTTACTCTTCAATGGGGAAGCCCTTAGCCTCCTACGCAAACGTTCTTACGGGTTCGTCACGCAATTTGCGTGACGAACCCGTAAGAACGTTTGCCTAGGAGGCTAGGAAGCCCTCGGCGGTGAAAGGGTTAAAGAGCTCAAGCATTTGTTGTTTTGAGACACTTACAGCAACCTGAAAGTAGTCCTCACTGAGGGTTGCCGTCGTTTGCCCCAAAACGCTTATGATTCAATATCTTAAAAATCTGATATCATCATCAGCAGCATCATCGTCACATCGATGTCATCGTCGCATCATCATTATTAGCCAAAGGACTTTAAGATCTACGACGCGGTATTGGTTAGTTGAAAATTATTCTACG
>NC_090877.1:7311690-7339190 GCF_036669935.1 Montipora foliosa | reverse complement strand
CACGAAATCTCATTTCAGTTTTAGTAAAGGGCTCGTTCGTTTTCCTCAGATCACGCACGATTTCAGTTTCATTTTCCCAAAAGTCGGCGAGGATACAGATTTTAACAAAAAGAGATACTGCGGAGCCAAGGTTGGTACCGTATTTAAGTTTTATTGTGAATTCGAACACGTGGAAGTTTTAATTATGTCAGAGAGGAAGGTTAAAAGTGGGGCCGGAAGGTGTTGTGGATTATCACCATTGGCTACCCAAGTTCAAACTGATGCTTCATTCTGATGCTTCATTATGCGACATCGTGAGGAGCTTTTATCCAGTTTTAATCCAGAGAATAAAAGTAGGATGTTTCTTAGTGGCCAACTGAAATGGTCCTGCTAACCTCATGTGATTGCCTAATCTTGAAAATTTGGTTTTATTATGCGAGTTGATAATTGCACAGAGACTGATCTAGGGGGAGGATGCAGGAGGTGCGCTTCCCTCCCCCCCCCCCCCCTCCCTCCCGGCGGAGATGACCTGTGGCTTTTTAATACAACTGGTATTCTGGAAGATAAAAAACGTTACCAGTCAGGTACCCCATCCCTTAGAAGTGCATCCCCTCCTAAGAAAAATTATGTATCCGCCCCTGCGATAAATTAACCACTGTAAGAAAGAGGTTTGAGCTGGTGTTGAACTGAAGCGTTGGCCCTTCGTCAGAGAGAACGGGCTAACGTTGTTCTGACGAAGGGCTAACGCTTGAAACGTCAGCTGAAGAATCTTTCTTGAGGTGGGTATTTAGTGAGTGCGGACCTGGATGGTACAGTGGTGAGAGCACTAGCCTCCCACCAATGTGGCCCGGGTTCGATTCATTCAGTGTCATATGTGGGTTGAGTTTGTTGGCTTTTTACCCTGCACTGAGAGGCTTTTTTTCCGGGTACTCCGGTTTTCCCCTCTCCTCAAAAACCAACATTTCATTCATTTTATTTGAATTGCGTTAATTTGTTGATTTTAGTTTACAGTGTCCCCAATTGGTGCTCCAGCGCTAGAAGACTAGACGCTTAAATAAAAGTTACTTTCCTTTGTCAATGCATTTGATAAAACCAATTTTTTTGTGCTTCCCTCCCAATGACGCAGCACCACAATTTCTTTAAAAACTAACCGTCTTATTAGCTAACCCCATCCTGCACCCTGCCTCGCCCTACCTTGCCCCTCCCTCTCCTATTGTCCTAAAAGACGTCAATGAAAAGTGTCGATCTCTCTCATTTGGCCCTGGCCCATCAGTTTTCTGTATTATCTAAATTTAGAATAAAAGGTCCCGCCAAATAATGACCAATCCGATTGGGCCTAATGACCGCCAACTCTCCTGATTGGTCCGCAACCAACTAGCCGCACGAGGGATGCTCGTGCTAAGCGGAACGCAGTGCCGCTACGTCAGTGTTGTTCCGGCAAAAACACAGCAGCAGCGATTCTAAAAATAGATAATAGAGACCTTAAGATTGTAAGACGACGCCGAGAAAAAGTACGAGTTTTGAATGCCCATTTTTAGCGAAGTACTCAGAAAATTTATAAACCGTACGATTAATCCTACTCTTTGTTAGATAGATAGATAGATAGATAGATAGATAGATAGATAGATAGATAGATAGATAGATAGATAGATAGATAGATAGATAGATAGATATTTGTTTATTTCGACCCAATGGCAGTCGTGACTGAATTGCTGGGTCGGCAGCAATAGGTAGCAGTATAGGTTGTTCAGTTATTCTTATTGCTGGTAACTAAGCCTTTTTGCTGACCAAAAAATGCCAAAACTGCTACCGCTTTGTTGACTTGTTTGACACGACGACATTTCTGCAAAACCTTGTACTAAAATAATGACGGTATCACGTTTTTTCCGCCAAAATGACGCTGGTTTGCGCGCGCTCACTGTTGTTCTATGAGAAAATCTCTGCTCGTAGTTGTTTTCGTTCGTCCTATTACCGGAAACTGTTGGGCCTCATTCCACCGTAGAGACTTCTGGTTTATGAACTTCTGATCTTGGGTATTTGTTTTAGACTATGTTGGATTCTAATCGTGAGGAGCTATTGTTTCATCCTCTCACAAGACAGCTTGTGCGAATGAAGTGGTAAGTATATACAGATCGAGAATACTGTCCAATCGTTTGTAGCAGACAAATTAAAAAGTGAAGGTATGAAAATCACGGAAGAAAATGAATGATCTTATTTTTAATTGGCTTTTTAATTATCATAATTAAGTGAAGGAAGATAGAGTGGGTGAGTTTAGTCGTCAGAGGGCGTCTTTAAGATGACACTGAATGACTCACGTTTCGACAACCTGAACGGAAGTCATCGGCTTCAGAAGTCAAAGCGAAAGTCACCTTCACTCACACGCACGATCGCTCACACATCACGATCGAACTTCACTTAATCATGATGTGACTCTTTGGCTCAAACCATTTACAATTTTGTTTTGCTAGTTGCTCTTAAGACTCTTTTTCCGTAAGTATCCCAATTATTATGATTTGATCGCCTTCACGTTTCAGGTTGCAGTCCCGAAATTGATTATCGTTTTTTTTTACCTTTGTCAAATCTACATAGGAAGCGAATTGGTCTGACTGTGTTTTTCTTGGGAGCCGTCTTGTACGGTTTATTCCTTGCCGTGTTCTCAAATTATCTCTACTGTTCTCGTGCCTTCATGGAAAAGATTCCTTTCTCGGTGAGTTGGTTAAGCTTGATCTGACCGAAATTCAACAATTGATTATTGTTCCCACCAGTGAACACTGTCTACTCTGCTATCAGTATTATCATTTTTATTGTCAAACTATTTGTCATTATCCACATCTTATCATCGTCATCATCGTTAAAACAATTACCACTGTTTTGAGTGCTACGTACAAAAAATGCCACTTCTTTTTCAGCGTCCTTATTCAGTGATTTTATTTGACTTGATCTGCCTTAATTTCATGTGATATGGTTTACTTAACTAATTAATAATCTTGTTGTTTTTTTTAAATTGTTATTATTGTAAAGACCCAAGACCCCCTCCACCTTATTTTCTTTTAAACGAGTAATTAGAAATGGATCACAGAATCTCTGAGTTGTTGACATTCAAGATTATCTCAATCCCAACTGAGGGAGGGGACGGGGGCTGGTTGGTGAGCCCCTTCAAGGATGTAAACGAGTGAAGAGAAAAGCTGCATTATGCCTTCATACGTCTCAAGTACAGATTTGAATTTTATTGTTCTCTCCTGTTTGTTACTTGTTCAGGAAGGCCCTTGCGACAAAGACCTTCTAAAGCCTCAAGAATATATTATTGTTATTTTCTGTTTTGTTAATCTTCTCTTCGAAGCTTACCAGCTATACAGCGAGGTTTGTATGAAAAGACCTTTTTTCACTTGCGGATAGAAATCAATGAATCAATCAATTTATTAAAGTCATTGCGTTGGATTGAGGTTGCCTCAGTATCCGAGCCAGGGGCTCATGTATAAAACGCATGACAAAAACAGAAACAGACGACCTGTAATGACTTAAAATCCACAAATGCAGGGAGTACCTCCTCACCCTTAATAAATAAAGCCTTTTGTCTTGCATGATTGTCATAAACTTCACAACATTCTCTCGTTAATTTAAAAGTCATCTACCTATCTATTCCTAGATAGTGTTAGAGTTAGGGTTATTCTAAATTTGCGGTTTTCGTAACTGCTGATCCCTACTCGAAGTTTACGGGCAGATTGATACTGAAGCCGATGCGAAGATTGAGGCAGACTTAGTGACGCTTATTCCAAGTCGGCGTACATCAGTAACTCCCATTCTGGACAAGCCCAACCCAAACTGCTTGTTGAGTCAAAAGACATGAGCTGCAACCTGATTGGTTGGTCCGACGGGTGTTCCATCAGGGACCTCCGGCAAGGTGGTATAATGTTTTACAATCTAATTAATTTAAAATTTAAACCTCAGAGGTGGATGTACCTTGACGTCAGTAATTTCTTGGAAGTTTCCACGTACTTGACGACAATTATCGCCGTTTTCCCGACAAAGGGAGGAATCACTGAGGAAATGGATCCCCAGTGGGCATTTGGAATCATAGCTCTGTTGTTAGCCTTTGGTGTAATGTTGGTCCAGCTTCAACTGTAAGTTAATTTTTTTCTTAGGAAATAGTACGACGCTAGCTTCATTAAAACAATGATAAACCAATGAGAAAAGGCGATTCCAACAACCAAGATTCGTAATTCGCGGGAAAACAAGTGCTGCGAATGGTGGGAGAAAACAAAGGACTGTTGAAAAGAGCGGGAAAATACCCAACTGCTGCCAAGTCAAGCGCGGGAAATCAAACAAAATTCGACAAGGAGTCAACTCTAAATCTCACTGTTCCCCAAGGCTCTAAGCTCGAATAAAATAGCTTTATCTATGATTGTTCGTTTACAGATTGCATATAACTCATTTTAAAATAATAACAATGAATGGATAAAACGTTTTTGGCTGAAACCTTGTCCTTAGGGAGCGCGGTAGCGAGACGAAGCATACAAACCTGTGTTAGGCTCAGAAAAACATTCAAAGTTTTACAAGCACGGAAAAAACCGCGGATACAAAGCTGGGGATTTTTTAACTGCTGACAAGTGCTGGAGAACATTTCGCTGAATTAAGCACGGATGAAAGTGTATTGGCAGCAGAAGTGGGAAAATAAATCATGTTTCAGGGTGTTGATACCCTGATGGAAAAGAGTGTTTTCACTGACGTGATCAGTAAAAAAACCTTGTTTTTCCACCGAAACAAAAGAAAATGCTTGCATGATAATAGAGCTCAGTTCCCGGAGGAGAAGTTAGGGAAACCAACATAGGCCGCCGTTCCATTGTTTTAGGGACACCAACATGGCGTCACGTGAAAACACTCTATTACCTGTTCTTAATCCAGTCAAATGAAGTCAAGAGAAAAATAAAATCAAACCAGTCTGTTTTTGCTTCCTTAGACTTTTTTGCTCGGGCATCTATGTGACGATGTTGATTGAAGTCCTTAAATCTGTTTTTAGGGTGAGTCACTGAATAACTCTTTGCATGCGCAAGATAGTGTCAATTGTAGCTGCAGTGAATAAAACCGAATCAAGAAGTCATTACTTTGACTAATGACAAAAGACCCCAACAATTAAAATGAACCAATCATAACAAAAACAAGCAGTCGGTGCAAAGGGCGGGAAAAGTTTGCGAGCAAGTCACAACTCTTCTTGCTTTCGTCTCTGATTGGCTAAGAATTTGGCACGCGATCTTCGGCTCCGGATAGAAAACGTTCAAATGATTTTTTTCCAAATCACAGACCATCTTTATCAACTGAAGCTTCCAGAGCGATATCTTTCGCTGCGCTATAGGCTCGATCTCGAAACTGGGCTTACGACCTATCGAATCCACATAATGCAGTTGGCTGTACCTTTAAAGTTGGATCACTAACACGCGATCACTGGCTGGGAGCGTCTTGCATCTCATACTTGTAGTATTTCTATCTTTCAGGTGATCTTGGTGTTCTCTGTCCTTTTTCTTGCGTATGGATTGATATTTTTCCTTCTCTTAGGAGACGAGGTACGCAAATTCTGCTAGTGTTTTACTCACCGCATTTACATATTTTAACACGAGTTTTGACATTGCTCGAGAGTCCTAATGTTTCTCTCGAGTTCGCCTCGGGAAACATCAGGGCCAGGTTATTCGAAAGCCGATTAACTTAATTCAGGATTAGCGTAAACTTTTGTTTCATTTTTTCAACTTTTTGGTGAAAGTTTCTTTTGCTTATTTTTGCCTTTCAAGATTGACTTCTTCTAATGAAAAGTTTTGCCGAAAATCAGCGTTAAACAGCATTTAGGAGTATAGAGAAATAAACTCCTTAGTTAATTTTAAATCTGGGATTAGCGTTAATCGGCTTTTGAACAACCGGGCCCGGGACTCTCGGGAAAACATAACTAATTGTTTCCCTCGGGACGATATATTAAGTGTATAATGTTCTCTTTGTTGTCAAAACCTTAAAATTTATTTCTTTATCACGCTTCTTTGCACAATACGTCAACGAAACGCACGTGCAGCGCGACTTTTGCCTCTTTGCACCAGTAATGTTCTTTTTTGTGCCGTTGTCGAGAGGTTTTTAAGATATTTTAGATAACCCTAACAAAAGCAAACTTTAAAACTGAGCAACTCCTAGTGAAGAAAACTGCTCGCAAAATTTAGCAGTCTCTCAGAAGTATCAAGGGGATAAAATTTTGTGGACCATTCTTTTCTGACAGGAAATACTGTCACTCCAACCTGCATTCAAGCTTGTGATTAATATATTTGAATTGTCAGTCACTCAAAATTCTACCCTGGGTGCCAGAGGAATTTTTTTCAAAGGTCCAAGCAAGAGAAAATGAGGGGACAGAGAAGGAGGCTCCCGGTCCAGCCCTTGGGATATGTCATGTCCACGAAAGTTATTTTTAGACGAGCGGAAGTCTTCCGAGACGTCCGCATGCAGGCCAACCTCGGTCCCATGTTTGAAAGAAAATATATATTCATCAGCCTTCCACGTGCACCATCATTTTCTCTTTTCACTAAGAACCTGAGAGCGAAGCAAGACTGCATGCGGACGTCTCGGAAGACAGACTTCCCCTAGAACAAAGACTTCCGCTCGTCTAAAAATAACTTTCGTGGACATAACATATCCCGGCCAACGCCTTGAGCCTCCCTCTCTGTCCCCTCATTTTCTCTTGGTCCAAGAGAGTGCTACGCGAGTTGGAGTCAATGACCGAGGTCTTTGCCTGCGACACGCGTGGCGTTGTCTAGAACGTTGGGAAAAAGTTCCTGTGGCACCCAGTTTATCAAAATTTCAAAGGAATACAATGATGCGCTTTCCCATTGCTCATCTTCTTTTTTTTGATAGAGTGCAGAATGTAAATTCACTCAAATAAAGATGAGATATACTTCAATTGCAGTTATCCTACCAGAACACTTACATGTCGGTTCTCAAGGTGTTCGACATGATGGCTGGAGGAATCGAGTTTAACCATTACTTTGTTGAGAAAGAAATCGCAATGCCAGAACTTGCACGGTTCATCGTTTTCACCTTTATAATCGTCATGTCCTTATCGCTCATGAATCTTTTGGTGAGTACTTTAGCACGAAAAGCATCCGAATTTCGTATTACAAGAAACTTTCAGCCAAAATTGCCTGCATTCGCAGATTCGAGTGATGTTGAAAATCGAAAAAAAGGTGCAAGGGTACAATTTGTGACGCTTATCAAAATAGTTATGCCTCTAATTACGTGCATTTATAGAAATAGGCAGCTTAAGCGAGCGCGTTTTTTAGAACGTCACGAGTTCTTCGGTTCTGCACGCACTATTTAGAATGGCCAATCAGAATAAAGTTATTGTCAAACAAAGACAAAAACAGCACAAATAATGTATGCAAATTAATGCAAATTTATGTAAACGTGAATCTCCTGCTGCAGGGTTAGTTGCAAAGATAGAGAGATGCGCGCAAAGGTTGACTCACGAATATAGTGCATAAGTAGGTTCCTACTCATGGAACCCCTGAACCCTTTGAATACCTTCAATTCTCGTCTTTACAGATTGGTTTGGCAGTTGGGGATATCGAAGCCGTTCAAAAAAACGCAGAGCTTAAGAGGCTTAAGACACAGGTAATAAAACAGAGCTTCCCGGTATCGTGGCGATACTTATTGAAACGATAAATATTGATTGTTGATCTTATTGATATGGAGACATTTGCTGATTACTGCGGATCTTGGTCTTGATTAATAACGACATCTATATTGATGGAAACGATATTGATTAAAATAACACATGTCGATAACGCTTTTGATATATATCTATTTCTTTTTTCCTAATGATAATTCAACCTCCGTTTGACATTTTTTACACAGATAGAAGCTATAAATCAATTTGAACAGAAGCTTCCCCTGCGTTGTCTTGAAAAGCTATATGTGCCTCGCTTGGTCATTAAGCCAAACTCGAGCTCAAATTCTTTTCTTAAGAAACTGACGGTAAGCAGTGCTCTTCAAGAGTGAATTAGTTAAGAGTGTTCCTATGGCCTCGTTGGGCTCCCCAGTCCAGTCACAAATGAATCTATTTTTAGAATGCCAGCCGTTTTCCTGCAAAAATTAGTCGTCATAGGGTCCTGAATAAACATGGCAGAAACAATCACATGTGACATGGCTCTTCCTGATTGGTTAAAGTGGCGGCCCTTTGTTTTCGCGCGTAAAGTGTATCTCAAAGTCCATTTGTTGTTGTGCTGGGACAAGACCGTAAATTGATAGAGGAACACTCTTACCACTCTGTGAATACGTTTTCATCACATCAAACGTTTCTGGATTCGTGACCAATCCGAAACGTTTTGATACCAGATTTGTCAGGGTGTTTATAAAGAAAACATGACTGCATGTAAAAAAGTTTCCAGTTTTGTCACAAATCTAGAACGTCATGAATCCGAAATACAAAATGATCACATATCCGAATTCTTTGAGTAGCTTTCTAGAGAAAAAATGTTTGCTTTCTGAAAGCTAATATTCATTTAAATTAACCCATGACATTTAATATAAATCATACTTTTAAAAATAAAAATAAAATAAAATAAATGATTAACTTTAATTATCAATGATTATTAATAGGCCATTTCCGAGTTCATGTCTGCCTCCTTTTCAAAGCGAGTCAAAGAGCGAAGTTTTTGTAATGGTAATTAGTTCTACTTTACATATGAATGAAAACTAATTTTCGTAACAAAAACTTCGCACTTAGACTCGCTTTGAAGATGAGGCAGGCTTGAACTCGGAAATGGCCTATTAATCTCTTATATAATTTATCATTAATTTATTTGCAAAAATTCTGAATTTTTAAATAGTTAGGTATAAATTATAAATTGAATGATTAAATTAAATTTTAACTAGCCAGACACCAAAACGTTCATTATTTCACGAAACGCCATCTATGCCTCATTTTTCAGTGGTATCTGGGTTTAGTGGACTATGCTCACTGGAAAATTATTGCTGATACACAAAACAATCACGAAGATAAGATGGCAGTCGTGCAAGGACAACTCAGCGATCATAAGGAAAGGTAAATACTTACAGAGAGGCTGAAAACTGTAATAATGTTCGATTAGCGAATCGCACAAATAACATTTTCCAAAACATTTTCTAAATTCTTTTCATCCACATTGAACCTTCTTCACATTCTTGGGAGAATTCGCCGTTCTCCTTCTTTGATCATACCCCACCTCCTTCATTTTTGAATTTGAAGATTCTTGTTCGTCAACTAGTTCATGTCAATTACTGTAAAGGAATTTTCGATATTGCTTTTTCAGTGTATTTCAACCAGGAAGTAAAGAAAGTAAACGATTTTTGCGATAGCTAGTGTTTTTTTAATTCTCGTGGCACATGTTTTGCTCGAACAGAATGTTCTAAATTTCCAGTTGGCTAAACGTTTCTGATCGGAAAGAAGTGAAAAAGGAATCTGCCACCACTTGCCAGTAATCATAACTTAAGTTAAATAAAATTGAGTCATGTGGCAATTGTAAACTCCTGCCACAACTTTCACGGAACTCATAGTCGTGGCCGGATGTGTTCTTTTTAGGTATAACTGTATTAAGACTGACACATTCTTATATATTACTTTATTACTGGTAGTATCGTATCCTTGACAACAGAGCTGCGATCCCAGAGGACAATACTCGAGACCATCTGCAATCACCTCGGAGCAAGACCAGCGTCCACCAACCAAATAAATCTACTACACGAACTTTTGGATTGAGATTTCGTAAAGAGATTAAATGATAAATGTCAGCTGACAACCAGTCAATCGTATAAAAGCATACTTTAGAAAGCGTACATTCTGGGTCTGGCTACTTTATATAAGCCTACTTTAGAAAGCGTGGAGTGTGGGTACGATAAATACCCATACGTGGTGGATCCTGGGAATGTTAGAAATGAAAAGAATGTATACAGCTTACTGGAAGTGAATACGTGCACTATACCTTTGTCCTTTGTGCAGCAGCCACAAAAGTGTTTATGCAAGGATCCTCGGCGGAAAAGACAAACGTAATTCATGTCCATTCTTGCAATATTTTGTTGTCCTTTTCTTTGGAATTTGACAACATTCCTGGCAATTCCTCATCAGCCCCAGGCAGCTCCTTAAAGCTCCCGCTCTTAAGGGATCCCTGTTGACGAGTTAAATCGTCCAGCGATATATTACACAGAGAAAAATATATTAGTGGCTCTCTTAAAAGGAAAAGGGGTTTCTATCCCCGGGTTTCTATCCCAACAAAGATCGTGTATGTTCATTCCCATTGTAAAAACCTACTTAACTCAAGGATAGTGTAAAACAGGAAACGAAAAAAAATTAAACAATATTGGACTGAGGAAAACGCTAACTATGAAAACTGGAGGCTTCTTTTAAGTGTTCAGTTTTTAAAGATTCGCTGTATTATTTAAAATGTCCCTACCCGTTGCCAAATGTGATTGCTTAATGACAGTAAATATTAGCAATGGTTTCAGTGACGGCCAAATAAAGAAAGTCAGAGATAACCGTTAAGACCGAAGTCGTTTACTTGCTCCTTGGAGCTCTTGGCAACATGAAGCTTTAATTCGCGTTGGTGTGGCTTAAGGGGGCTCAAACCAGTTTCAACACTTTTAAGAGACCTTGTTATTAGAAGGATTGACACTACAACTTTTTATCACGTAACAGCAATCTTATGGTACCACGAGAAACATCAATTATTGCTGAACAAGATGCAGTCATTTTTGTGACGTAACGAGTGACCATGGTAACAGGAAGGCCTTGCAAAAACAACCCTATATTTTGGCTTTAGTTGCTCAAATCTGAAAAGCGAACGCCGAGACCCCAATTTTTTATTGCCCAAAAGTGATCAGCAGGCCAAGATAAAACTCTTTGCAAAGTTCTGTGGAGTGTATTCAGAGGTATCTTAAAATTTTTAATTAGTTAAGGTGACTCTGAATCCGCTCCACAGAATTGTTTTAAACTTTGCAGAAAGTTTTATGCTGGCATGTTGATTACATTTCAGAAATAAAAATTAGTGGTCACAGAATTAGTTTTTGACATATGAGCAGCTGAAGCCAAAATATGGGGTGTTTTTGCAGGGCTTTCCTGTTGCCACGGTAACGTTTTACGTCTCAAAAATTACCAAATCCTTTTCAGCAATAAGTGGTGTTTAACATGGTACCATAACATTGCTGTTAAGTGATAAAGTGTTGTAGTGTCAATCCTTCTAATAAGAACGTTTCTTTCAAGAGTTTATATTGCTTTGAGCCACCTTAAGTACACATACTATCCGATAAATGCATAATTACAGTTTCTCCGTGTTCCCATTGTGGTGTCGCTTTGTATTACAAGGAGCGATTAAGAGGTGGTTTATCAAAGTCCACACCGACTGTCTATCCCGCGAGAAAAACATTTGTTTGAACTTTGACCTAAAAATGACCCTCAGGCTAATATTAGTTTTGGCAATAGAGGTTGACGTTTAGATTTATGGGACATGTATCTACGCTTCGTGCATTTTTGCATACATTTAGTTGACTTTTTGCTGTTTTCTCTATTCGACAAACAGGTTCGACGTTTCTTATAACCGTAATAGCCGACGAACGATTATGTTATTTCAACGAACAAAATAAAACCTGTTTTATAGAGGAAGAAACCTATTTTCGTCATTCCAGTTCAAGTGCCACTCATATTATGGGCCATTTCTCATCAAAATGAGTAGTATAAGAGATAGAAACCGACGTTTTCAAAATTAATGATAAAATGCGATTGGTGAAAAGGCTAAGTTGAAGCGAACTTGCATTGAAAAGAGTGCCATGCTAATTACATGAATACTTCAGCACGAAGAGAATCAGACTGTACATTCAATGCTGGTTTAAGATCTTGAATACACAGCATTTCATTAACAAGGCAGTCAAATTTGTTCGTGCATTTCTTGATTACATTGAAGCGTGCTAGAAAATTGTCCGGAACAGCAGTGTTATGTTCTTTGGAATAATGCTCGTAAATAGATGACGCCTTTTGACGGTGTCCCTCAACGCGCGTGTGACGGTGGCCCTTTATGTACCCGACATAACCTGCATGGTCCTGCATTGCACAGGTCACACTTGAATTAATAAACAACGCATTGCTAGGTTACGATGTTAGGCTTGGGTTTACGCAGGCTAAGATCTTGTTAAAGCTTGCGGCTAGTAAACACGGGTTGAATGTGAAGTGCTAGTTTTCTACCCCATATGAACCATGTGAGCGTTAGCCCTCCTGATGGAAATGGGCCCGTATGGGGTAGAAAACTAGCACTTCACATTGCACTCTAATCAGTTAAGTCTGTTCAAATATAGTGCTACACGGCCAACGTTTGCAAAAACCTAATCCCTCCTTGCAGTGTCCTTGTACTTGTACATGTTCATGGCCGTGACTTTAGCACGGGCTTTAACACGGCCTGCTCCCGTCTGACTTTGTAGCTCAGTCGGTTGAGCAGCGATGATCTAACCCGAAGGTCGTGGGTTCAATTCCCACCCTGGTCAGAGTTTTTCTCTGTCCTTGTGTGGGCCCATTTCCATCAGTAGGGCTAACGCTCACATGGTTCATATGGGGTACAAAACTAGCACTTCACATTACACTCTAATCAGTTAAGTCTGTTCAAATATAGTGCTACACGGCCAACGTTTGCAAAAACGTAATCCCTCCTTGTATCACAGATTTGTACTGCGCAAAAAAACCCGCTTGCTTGAAAAAAGGCCTAGAATCAGAGAAACAGCAAGATTTCGAATAGTGTCGAAAATGGCCACTTTTGGCAAAATGGCAAAGGGGGGGGGGGGGGGGGACCCTTAGCAAATCTTCGAAAATTACCAATTTTTAGCTTTATTGATTTCAAATTGAGAAACAAGTCAACATTTTGTAAGAAAAATATTAGTAGACTTTTATCAGGCAAGTCAAGTCAGGGGCACCCAACGGCAATATAGTTCAAAAGCACTAAACATAGCATTGTTAAACGCATTTTAGCATTTAAACGGTAGATATAGCCATATTTTTATCCCCAAAAAATTTTTCATCTGTTCGGATTTCCTAGCTAAAAGTCTAGTGATCCGAAAATTATAGGGATCAAAACTTACATTTTCGAAAATTTCAGCAAGAAAAAAGCTCCCGAAATATCTAGGTGACCTTTTTAGGGTAAAAATCCATTAAAAATAGGCAATTATACCATTTTTTAGATGTTCGAAAATCCTAGGACAGGCAGGCGAGCAAGAAATTTTTCAACAAAGGTTTCGAAAATTCTAGTTCTAAAATCGTTTTCCGAACAGATATTTTCCGAAAATTGACGTTGGGTGCCCCTGTCAAGTCTCAAAAGATAAAACGTCAAGTTATTTTTATTTTGCAAAAGTTGTTTACTTCACTTGTCTAAGGAGGACTTAGTGGATGAACACAATGCACTTTGCAAAGAAAATAAAAGAGTTAAAATTAGAATGCCATCGAAAAATACTTTTCTCCTCAGTGCGATATTAACTTCCGAGCTTTCAAATTTTGCTAAATTTCGGAAAAGTCCAAGTATTGTTTAGTGACGGGTTAACTCGTTCTCTTGTCTAATTATAATGCACCTTTTAACTACGAAATTAAGCGAATTCAAATGACCTTGAAAAATAAACGTATAAGCAGAACGCAACAAAAATGCAAAACATTTAATTGGCTTATCGAACAAAAACAAACCAAAGCGAATTTTCATTGGCTTAGCGAACGCGTATGCTATCAACGTCATCTCTCTATGGAAAGCGATCGGCATTTCGCTTTGACGTCATTTGAAGTGCAGTAATGTGATTGCGCAATCGAACTGTTTTCTGCCCAATGATATTAGGAATTTCCTTGGCGGGAATAACGAGAAGCTTTGTTCTAATCTTGCCAAACGTTGGTCCAAACCCCGTTCCAAGGGCAACGACAATGGAGGCAGAAAAGAGAGACCCTGGGAACGAGGTTGACACCGGTCCGTGAAACAAATTGCGAACACTTTTTCAAGGTCATAAGAAAGTCGCTCTATCCGGCTTAAGTACTGTTCTTCGCAGATGCAATCATATCACACATCTGCCACACAATCTATCACATATGTTGCAGCCCTTATATCATGGAAAAAAGCTGCACTTCGGACGTGTCGCAATCCAGGCCTTTATTTCGGGCACATTTAGCATTCGCTTATAATGCTCCACCAAAACTGGGAAATTCTCGAGCTCGTTTGGAACTGTTGGCTCACCGTCAGCAAGGAAACTATTGAAGAATTCAAAGAATGCAATGTCGGCATACGTCATCTGCAAAACGAGAAGAAATAACATTGAAATCAGGGAATGATTCGATCGTGCAATTTTATGACATGATATGAGTATTATGTTCAATTTGCTTTTGAAACTTTGAGAGAACTCTTTACTTGTTAAAAGGATGCTGGTTAAGTATCCTTTTTTCTTCTAAAATACGCATAAGTTGCAGTTAAACAAGAGGTATTTTTCTCTTCTTCTCAAACTGTAAAGAAATCGCGTGAACCCAGTCAGGATCTTTATAGCTGCTGCACCACATGCTCATTTCTTCAGGCAGCCGCAGCCAATACAGCTCAGTTATTAACTAAATTCTTCAGATGAAGATTATCTGTGTCAACGTGTCGGATGTATCAATCCGTTAAATGTTGATGATTGTATTCCCCTTACTGATGATAAAGGACTTAAAGAAGATTCCGCTGGCCAAAAGGATCGCAGCTCTGGGAACGAGAATGTAGCAGATGTTGTTATGATCGGTCACAGGCCAACCATCCTCTGTCGGTGTTGTTGTTGTTGTTGTTATCGATCTGTATAAGGATAGATACATTTGTTGCGATTTGCACGGCAATAAAGTTTGAAAGTAAATAATTCAATGAAAGATCAAACAAAGTGTCAACCGAGTCCTGTTTTGTGTTTTTTTGGTCGTTCCGAGCTGTTTTAGGCGTCATTTTGCGAGATCTTTTCTCGACCGCCAGTGTAAGAGTCAAGAAAATTGACAAGGCAGCAACACCGAGCAGCTGGCCAGTGACCTCCTCTTGTTCAAGCGGGAACTGACGCCAAACCAGTGTAATTCTCACCTTAAAAACACCAGCATCCGATCGATTAGGGATGCCCCCTTACCTTCGCCGAATTTGAGCTTCATCTTTCGAAAATTCACCGAGAAAGGCGATCCTGAAGTCCATCATAAAGCTCCCTCAACATGATCGGTGCAAGAAACCAGATCAAAGGAATTCGAAGAATTTTAGTCTATTCGAATCTACCAATCAGTGCAACGCGACCGTTAGCTTGCCAACGCTTGGCAACGGTCACGTTGCACTGAAGCTCAAATTCAGGGTAGGTATGGGGATATCCCTAATGGATCGGATGCTGGTGTTTTTAAGGAGAAAATTTCACTGACTCTCTAACAGATGGTCGAGAAAAGATCCTCGCAAAATGACGCCTAAAACAGCTCGAAACGACCAAAAAAACAAAGCACAGGACTCGGTTGACACTTTGTTTGATCTTTCATTGAATTATTTGCTTTAAAACTTTATTGCCGAGCAAATGGCAACAGCCGTAATTTATTTATCCTTCTACAGATCGATAACAACGACACCAACGGAGGGTGGTCCGTCTGTGAAATTATCATCCGAAGTTATGTTATCCTACCCAGGCTCCTCACGGGCAAAAAATGCAACATTCATATCCTTTTTTTAAACACTTTCCTATCATCCCGCGTTTTAGAATATTCCGTATATTCCGTGTTTTGGCATGTTCCGTATATTTCGTGTTTCAAAATATTCCATATTTTCCGTATTTTAGAATATTCCATGTATTCCGCAATTCCGCCGTTCTGCCATTCCATCGAATAGGGTCACCCTCATTGCCGACGGCGAAAGTTGAGTTTATTTTAAAATTTTCGCAGTCAGGAATCCCGGATCTCGGGGCTTGATTTCCCGAATCCCGCTTTGACGCTAGATTCCGCGTCCCGTCCATAAATGCAATCCCGAATCCCTTTCCTATATTTCTTTATAATCCCGAATCCTGGGCTCCAAAAAGACCAAATTGAGGATCCCGAAAATCCTATTGGGGACCCTCATACTACGCGTGCTCATGGAATGATTATTGCATACCTAACATAACTGCATGGACACCTTTACAATCTATAAATAGAAGATATGTTGACTTCCGAGGAAATATAAGCATTTTATTCCATATTCAATTACCTTGTCACCAAAGAAGAAATCTTTCTCTCCAAGAAGATTGGTGTACTTCTCGAGTCGGGCAGGAAGTGTGCTTTCATGAAATTGCTTTGTTTGATCCTCCTGAAGGGGAAGATAATGTGTACAAGAAAACACTATTATAATAGCCTGCGCAACTGGCGGTAGTCGTGGCGCGGAGAATGGGGTGGGGCGCTGTCAAACCCATTCTCCGTGCGGCATTTGCCTCTCGCGCCAACAATACCACCAGTTACGCAGGCGATAAGTCGCACGAATTCAAACTGGTTTGAATTCGTGCGACTGATCGCAGCGACAAAATTCTGCCGCAGCGACAATGATTTTCATGAAATTAACCGTGTCACACAAGGCGATTTGTTGCGGCGACGTGTCGCAGCGACTTATCGCCTAGTGTGTCCCGGCCTTAACAATTATTCTGCGACATCGCGCGGAATATCGCCTGATACTAGGGAGTTGAAGATCTGCGACGCGACGTTAACGAAAACGTCATTTAAAATTGCAACTTCAGGTCAATTAATCTTTTTCGTCATTATGTCGGCCTGTCTAACTTCTAAAAACTAGTGTAACTTTCCAGGAACTAAATTAGGAGGTGCGGTGTTGAAGCTACGACAGAAAATTTAAATTCGCTGCCTTGTGCTCACGTTCTCTGAAAAACTTGAGAATTTGTAATTTCACGTCGTAGATTTGCAGAAAACGTGAAAGAAATGTACAAAAATGAAAAATGCACGTGCAGAGCGTGCAAAGCTATTGTTTTTGCTCGTTAAATATGCATAATTTGTGACGTTTTCGTTGCCGTCGCGTCGTAGATCTTTAAACTCCCTACTTAGCTGACGAGGCCAAAGGCCGAGTTGGCTAAAATCAGGTGATATTCCGCAAAATTGAGAAGGATAATTGTTCTATTATTCAACACATTGATGACAAAGCACAATTTTCTTCGTTTATTGGAAAAAAAAGCTGAAACTACCATTTTTCTCCGCGACACACAAAGTTACGTATATGGCAGGATATACGTTGAGTACGCACGACGAATGGGGAGGCGCGGTGGCCTCATGGTTAGAGTGCTCGACTCCGGATCGAGTGGTCCAGGTCCGGGTCCGGGTCCTGGCCGGGGACATTGTGTTGTCTTCTTGGGCAAGACACTTTACTCTCACGATGCCTCTCTCCACTCAGGTGTATAAATGGGTACCAGCGAAATGCTTGGGGTAACCCTGCGATGGACTAGCATCCTATCCAGGGGGGAGTAGAAATACTTCTAGTGGCTTCATGCTGATGAAACCGGAGATAGGTGCCGGCCTGATGGGCCTTCTGGCTCGTAATCAGAGACGTTACTTTTACGCACGACGAATATTGAGCGCGCTATGACCATATTTGGACATTGCCACAATGTGTTGAATAATAATATACTTAATAATATCCCTATTTGGCTTAGGATGAGGTAGTTACAAAAATGTTCAACTAGAGTCCTCACCATGAAGTTTCTACCAGGACATCCCCTCAGGAATTGTAGTAATCGAGGAGGCGAAATTTTGCTATTTTTTTGCAAAAAAAAAGAAGTGACGGGAAAGGAAGTGTAACCACTCTGTTGTCTAGTTTACGCCAAAGTGCAGTGTTTATAACCGTTTCTCTTTGTGCTAGGTTTTACCTTTTTAGCGGGGTCCTTCTCAAAATGAGCTCTGATAACTGCAGACCGAAAATCGTTAGTGCCATCAACTATCATGTCCGCCAATGCTTCATCAAAACTATCAGCTGGACTCAGTCCTAAAAACAGAATATAATAGAACGAGAGATGTAATTATAAATTTGCCCTTCCTGTCGTGATTTTACTTATTTACCGCTGAAAAAGAATTGGACAGTTTTCATCATCTGTTCGCGATCTGCCATTGCAAAATTTTACATTTGTTTACATTTTTTATGAAATTATTGTGTTTCCCTTCTCGCTGGACGCTGGTTAGTACCAGGACGAAAAAAATTCTTCACTTCCAGGTTTGACCTTGCTGTGGAAAGTGGCAGAAATCTTGTCTACCAGCACGTATGTATGCATTACAGCGTTCTCAAAACCGGCCGGTCGACGGCTCAATGAGCCGCCTCCTCAGTAAGCTTGACCGTCTCCTTCCAGTCAGAAAATGTCGGACAACACATTTTAGCTCGAACGTGAAGTCACTGGAGATATTATAAAAGCTTGAAAAAAAGTTAGTTTCAAGTACAAATTCGCGTCCGCAATATTTTTTGGCGTCGCGCACATGAAATGTTTATTTAACTAACATTCCAGTATTTCTTATCAGACTCCAAGCAAGTGTCAATTCCATATGTGAAATTTCGTCACTTTAAATCCCCCAGATTGCACTAAATTGCATCTGTGAGTGTCTAAATTTCAAAAATTCCCTATGGGAGCATGCCCCCAGTCCCCCCTAGAAGCTTGCGTCCTTTGGGCACTCGCTTGGCCAGGGGTGCCTATAGCACCAAACCGTCTCCACTTTCCTTATGACCAGCTCCCGAAAAATATTTTGAGAAGGCTGCATTACGAGTCTTGTTTCGTCGATTACCAATCGACCTCTGTAGACCTCATTGGAGTTGAGCCTGTATGCACATTTTCTTGTTTAAAACTACATGCAAAAGAGGCTTAAGGGTCAATTCGATAGAAAATGACCCCGTAGCCTCGTTTATACGGCAAAACCACTGATAACTCCGATAAGGACTATTGGTATTTTGCGAAACAGGGGATCTAGCGAGGACGATAATTTTTAGTGCCCGGCCCGTGTGCATGTGTAGTAAATTCCTTTTTGTTTTGTTTTGTTTCGTTTCGTTCCGTTCCGTTTCGTGGAATACTGTAACCACTTAAGGCGTTGTTACACTGTGCAAGAGTTTTGGTGCAATTTGTCTCGCAACGCCATTTCTACAAACTTTCGCAACGTTTCATGCAACTTGTCTTATTTCGATGATCATATGAAGTTAAAGGAACATTTTCATTGGCTGGTGCGGCAAACCGTTGCTAAACAAGTTGCAGGACAGATGTTACACTGCACAATGTCTAAAAAATTCGTTGCAACCGTTGGGGAAAGTCGAACTCAATTCTACTTTCCGCGACGATTTCTGCATCTGGTCTCGCGCCGTTTTGGCCTTTGCAAGGTTTGTTACATTGGGCAACGATTGATGCAACTTGTATCGCAACGGCGTTGCGATACAAGTTACACGAAAAATTGCACAGTGTAACAGGGCCTTTAATTACTACAATTTCGTTGAACTGCAGGCTTAGCTTCGTCTTCCAAAAGGAATGCCGTTACAGTCTTTGTAATTAATGGGAAATAAACTTCGAAGTTCAATAAAATTGATATCATTCTAGACTTAGCTCCCAACTGGTGAGGATCTTTTCACTGAATTTTGGTCGAGACCACAGGCCCTCCAAGCTCAGTGTGAGCATGGCCTACAAAATTATTTAAATTTATTTTTGTTTGGGAATCCCGATAAAAGGCCTAAGAAGATGATTATATTAAAAAATGCTCGATCAAAAGGCCAAACGTTATTGCCGTTGTGGGTAGCTTCCTTGCTGTGTGGTTATTTTTTAGATCCAACGCGATTTGAGCCATGTTTATAACCGTCGACAACCGAGAAATTGAAAAATGGTCAAATCGCATCGGATCTGGAAAATAACCACACAGGAAGGAAGCTGCCCAAGATAGCAATCAGGTTTCGATTTTTAATTGAGAATTTTTTTATATAATTATCTTCTTAAGCCTTTTATCGGGATTCCTATACAAATCCTTATAATTTTGTAGGCTATGCTCACAATGAGCTTAAAAGGCGCCTGTGTCGAGACTGAACCACATTACTACGAACTGAAATGACCATTACAATCGCCCTCATTTATGCTATAAATGGAAGAATGTTTGTTACTTAAACTGAAATATTTACATGACTACAAGCCGACTAGCGGCTTCTGAAGCTCGTTGTTACAGGTTATGTATTTTACAAAATGTTTGGCACGTAGATAGTTTCAAAGCTATCAAAGCGAAACTCTTACCTTCTTTTTTGCAAATGTACTTCATGATAGTTGCAGACTGTGCAAGGCATTTTCCTTCAGGAGTCACAATAAATGGCATTTGACCCAAAGGCGGCCTACCAGCTTAAATTAAGACATCAGTTGGAAACAAGTTAATAATTATGCAGCCACTCGTGACTTATACGCACATTACTTAAGTCAGAAATTGTTGTGAGAGGTTGACTGGTAACGAAACATTTCCAACGCAACATTGGTTATTATGCAAAGAGTAAACTACATTATTACGAAGAAGGCAAAGAAATGACAAGCCAACAAATTTAACTCCGGTTATTGAAGGAGTAGCCAACTTCGCAGCCGTCTGTCGGGATGCCAGGCAACGCTTCCCCGAAAGCGAAGCGAAGGAGACTATTGAACCCTAATGAAGGAGTGGATTTCGCGCGCTAACATAAGAAAAAAGACGCCACGCAGACGTTTTTTCCCTGCAAAATAGGTGCATGGAATAAGTCTTCTGTGCATAAACATACGGCGGACTCTTGCTTTCAGTTCATCGAAAATGGAAGCACAGTAACTGCATTGTTGTTACGGCTGTTTATATGATCTGCTATCTCAATGAGGCCCTCCCATGGGTGTTGGGGAACAACAGAACATGGCTAATTTGAATAGACCAGTTTCGTATTCTAACGGTTGGACTGGATCTAGCATGAAATGGAGGCTAACGCGGGCAAATTAATTTGCATTTGAAAAGATCTGCCCGCATTAGCCTCCATTTGATGCTAGATCCAGTCCAGCCGTGAGAATTCGAAATTGAGAACAGGGGTACAGGGGGAACAGGTGAACAATGACATAATATCTTAGGGAACATGGGAACATAAACAATTTTAGGGCTCAAAAAGTAATTTGGGGAACAAGGGAACACAAACAAATATGTAAAGGAAACAAGAGAACAAGGATCGCCACCCCCCCTCCCCCCCCCGTTCCCCCCGGGAGGGCCTCCTCAATACACTGACCGTTGCAACACTGCAACACTAACACCGATAGGCTTTTTAACACAGTGAGTTTTGAAGATTTTCCGTTGTTCAATCAACAGGAACACCGATTGCACAAAATTCCTTATACTGTTATACCGCACAATTCTGAGTTCACTGTGTGATCCTTCCAGAATTCCCATATAAAAGGCCGTGATATAAGCAGCTATAATACAGCTGGTTATTTATTGCTACCTCGGTATCTTCAGAGTCAAGCAACAAAATCAAAGGTGAAACAGACTAGGGTGGAAAAATTATTACACTGTTCTTTAAGCATAGGACTAAGAATCCTTATTAAATCTGATTTTTGGTTATAGTTTCATAAATGTGAAATGTTTTAAAATTTGCAAAAAAAAGATACAGGATATTTTTCCTTCTTAGAACGTTCAATACCATATATGTATCAGCATATTGTAAAATCTGGAGTGGATTGGAAACATGGATTTGTAAAAGTGGATTTGTAAAACATGGATTTGTAAAAGGTAGATTTGTAAAACATGGATTTCTAAAAGGTGTATTTATAGAAACATGATAGCATAGTTCGACTGTTGATTTGTTTATTTCTTTGTCTATCCCATTTTAATTATAATTATTTTATTTTCATTTTATTTATCGCTAGACATTTAAATAAGTACTGAAAAAAAAAAAACTATTTGTTCGTGCATAGTTGAGTAATATTAGCATTTGGGGATTTATAGCACATTAGAGAAGTTAACATTCTCTTGCGTTCAAAAAAAAATTCCCTCTTGCTTATATTTAACACAACAATGCACTTCTTAAATGATAAATATCTTAATACACAGGAGCTAGTCCAGACCGATTTCCAACGTTTTAAAGGAAAAAGTAATTTTACCAGGGCAAAACTGGAACAAACACCCTTTGTGACGAAAACAATTTTGCAATTTGGCTGGTTTTCACTAGCGACGGAGTCGGAGTCGGAGTTGTAGTCGTAAGAGCGCTTATTAACTAGTGAAAATCAAAGATCGGAGTCATAAGTGGAGTCATAAGCTCGACGGAATCGGA
The DNA here is from genome assembly GCF_036669935.1 of Montipora foliosa. Classification (NCBI taxonomy): domain Eukaryota; kingdom Metazoa; phylum Cnidaria; class Anthozoa; order Scleractinia; family Acroporidae; genus Montipora; species Montipora foliosa. The sequence goes on along the minus strand of NC_090877.1, from coordinate 7,316,931 downwards.
GTCGGAAGAATCAGAACGTTCCCATTTTCTTCCGACTCCGCTTATGACTCCGTCGCTTATGATCCAGTGAAAACTAGATTGTCGGAGTCGGAGGCAGAAGCGGAAGAACCAACTAATCACAATGCTTGGAATCGAGCATTGTGATTGGTTTACTCTTCCGCTTTTGCTTCCGACTCCGACAATGCAGTTTTCACTGGATCATAAGCGACGGTTTGATTTTCTCTAGATCGCATCACTCTGATTACGACTCAGACTCCGACTCCGTCGCTAGTGAAAACCAGCCTTTAATTTTTGCAGAGAAGATAGGTGATGGTGAGAGGAAAGAGATGGCGGCTTCTTTTAAGTTTCCATCTCTGACTAAAAAACGACGACGTGCATTTGAGTTTCCAGAGTTCTCAAGGAGCTCAGTCATGAATAAAATTAAAGAAGAGCTTACAAGACAGCGGGACATTTGGGTCCGTCTATTTGGCGGATTTAAATTTGGAGAAGTGCAGCGTCATGGTTGCATCAAGAAGTTGAAAGGCGAATCCGCCACTTCAAAGAAACGCTTCGAGAACCACATTTGCAAGTAGTGTCATTGTTGTTGTTGTTTGGTCGGTTTTCTTTGTAATATAAGATTGAAATTTTTTTTTCTTGATACCAGTAAATCAGTTTCCCCTTACAAGTTGCTAAAGTAGGAGACATAACGCTTTCTTATCATGAAGTCATGCCATTTTTCAAACACTTCAAGTTCCGGGTGGACGTAAAGATTAATTTAGCATGTGTTGTCGAAAAATAAAGCATTAGGCTTCATTACATACACCTGTAAACTTTTGTCGAGACAGGTTAGGAAATGACAAGATAGTTTTGTTTTTGGATCATGTTTGCAAAAGGATAGGTTCTGCTTTGTTGACATTATGTTCAAAGTTTACTTTAAAGATGAATGAAACAGTGGATTCTATCTAGGCGCTATGTCCTTGAAATGCTTAAATTCTTCATAGCAGGAACAGAAACGTTTTCTATATTTGTTATAGTAAATGTCCACATCTGGACCAAGCTTTTTCAGTAAACTGAAATACGTGAGTAGGGAAACATTGTGCATCCAGTAAGGTCCAGTAAACAGCAAAAAAGGAAATAAACACGAATAATTTTCAGTGTATAATTGGTACCAACAATCCATGTTTTATAAATCCACCTTTTGCAAATCTGTTTTACAAATCCATGTTTTACAAATAATCCGTTTACAAATCCATTTTTTTACAAATCCATGTTTTACAAATCCAATCCAGTCCATCTCTTACAATATTCCATCTGTTTCACGGCATGTTACGAAATCCGGAGGCGTTTATTGTAATGTAAAAGGTAGGTTTGGGTTAAGAAATCAAACAAGGAGGTTTCTGGTTAAACATTGCTCTTTCTCGTTTTCTCCGAGTCATACAGTAGACACGAATCTTTAGTCTAGATGTTCTACAATCGAAAATCAGTTCGTCTACTGGAAATCACAAATGAAGAGCTACAATAGGTCACCCAAAGACCTTGTATATGTTCCATTTCATTAGGCTGTAATATGTAATCTCAACGTTTTCCTTGTTGTTGTTGTGTTTTTTTTTTTGTCGTTTCGGGCATTTAAATAGCTTCATACGTCTACCTTCGTACTTACATGCTTTCTCCTTGGGCCATTCCTCACCATATGCATTCATTCGAATATCTTCGAAATCTATCTTAGCCGCTGCGAAAGACAGTCGACACATCTCTCCCCGCGCGAGAATGTTAAAGTAATAAAGCTTGTAACCCGACATTTACACAAGTTAACTTCCACGAACTATTGTTTTCTTGTGAGAAGCTTTTCTTCAAACTAACAGTGACTCAGCTCTACTATTAAACTATTGTTTTCTTGTGACAAACTTTTCTTCAAAGTAACGGTGACTCAGCGTGTCAATTGTCATTCATAGGCCATTCTCGAAATATCAAATATCCAACGTGATAGTGAGGCAGTGAGGACAAAGGGGTAGAAGAAATGGGTAGATGTTATCCGGTGCACACAGTAGACTATTTAATTAACCGGCAAAGGCTTCACAGTCATTGTAACGTGAATGGCGTTTTAGTGGATCTTTAAACAAAATATACCCTTATGGATCGTGATGCTCAAAATACAACGTTAGCTTGGGGTACCTTTGGTGTAATGCACTAGTCATTTGTTTCCCCCACCCCCCGACCCCCGGGGATAGTGGGGACATATGGGGAAATTACTAGGGCAATTACGCGAGATTACGCCACAATTACGCCTCTAGGGGGTAGGGAAATTACAAGATTTTCGTTCCTCTGCCCTACCGCTCAGGCATGAGTGGTTCCAGCTCCAGTGTGTGGGACTTAAGAGGACACCCCCAGAGGAAGTCTGGTTTTGCCCAGAGTGCAAACTACAGCAGTAAAAAATAAAAGAACAGCAATCATGTCTAAACTTTTTCTTTATTGGTCGCTTATTCCTGTCTTGTTTCTATCCAGTTCTTTTATTTTGTTTTGTTTCGTTCCTTATATAGTTCATGTGGCACACACAAATGGCAAGAACTGTATATTGTGGTAATCTCCTTAACATTTCCTTGATGACTCAGAATCTTTTAGGAACAGAGGGGTGGGGGAATTACGTGTGTTTGTCTGCTCTAGTCCCCAGTGGAAATACACCTACTTTACAACCATTCAAATGTAATTTCCCTACCCATCCCTGGGGGTCAAGGGGTGGGGGAAACAAATGACTAGTGCATAACAGCGCCTTAAAAGCGGCGAGTAATGGACTTCGACAACCGTTGCATCTTTTGCCCGTCGAGTCGTATCTGTACTTCTTCTAACTGTAGTCTTATGTACAACACTGAAACTAAATGTGCATATGGGGAGCTGAAGCAAGTTTTTGTTTTTCGTTCGTCTGCTTTTTCAGCTGTATGGACTCAACTCGCCGATTTTTGGCAAGGGACATTTCTCAGTAATTCTCAACCAAAATTCAGATTTTCATAGTTGTTGTGGCTTCACGTCGGCTGAACTCTAGAATATCCGGCCGCCAATTTGCATACGAATAGATACGTCTCGTTCTTCAAACGATTCCGCTTTAGGTGGCGTGGTGTTCTGAAGTCGCTCCTGTGACAACGTTACTTAATTCTTTTTTTACTCTTTATTATCATATAATAACCAAATCAATGCGCGCGCTCTGATTGGTCAATCAGCTATGCTTTATTGTGCCAGTAAACTCATGGAAAGATCGCGCGTCTTCTGAATTATTACATAACAGCAATAGACCACAGGTTTCTGTGGTTTATAGGCATGATAAACCACTTGGGATATTGGAATTCGTAAATCACTCGCCTGCGGCTTGTGATTTACGAATTCTTCTCGTGTTCTACCAATATCCCGCGTGGTTTATCAGCATATAAACCATAGAAACTTGTGGTCTATCGCTTAACTAGTAACCCCATGTACTCTCAGGAGGTTATTTACGTCGTATCGTTTCCTCAGAAACGATGCGTAGTTATTTTGGCCACAACTTACATGTACTTATGATTCAGAGTCTAGCCAAGGGCAAAGTACTCTCACGAGTCATAGTACTCGGCGCTTATCGAAACCATCTCAAGAAGCACATTCTCCCGTCCTCAAACTTAGGTCCTATAAGATTATTTTTTTCGCTACCCTTCTCCTTTGCTTCCAAAGCGACTGTCGAAAGCATTTCAATAATCCGAGATTACTACCAGGTTTAGAGCAACATGTTGTATGAAGCAGTTAATGATGTCTAAAAACGAAACATAAGATTACTGGAGAACGAAGGCAATAAAGACAGTGCGAGTATAATTTGGAAATGCATGGGATTGCTTATCCAAGTGTCCGCCGAAAAAAGCCTGCTATCACCTGGCACATGAAAGCATTCTGAATGGTGAAGTATCCCGTTTCTCTACGTCACCTTCAGAGTCACTGTCATCATCATCACTACTAAATTCATTAACATAAGTATCCTCCTGGGAATCTTTGCCCTCTTCACTGGACCCACAACAATCGCTAGACCCAAGGTCTTGCAAATCGGTAGGGTACGTTCAAGGACGTTTCAGTTCCTTTGCCTGACACATTTACCATGGCGCCTTACCCAATACCTCACTTGAGTGAGCTTCTTCTTTTCGAATGATTGCATTGGTTGCAGTGGGTTTAAGGGAATCCGATTCCTGCCAGGAAGCCGTATTAGAGGTAGGGATGCTGTACATAGGGAGCTTTGAGGTTCAAAAAACAAGTCGTTATCATACTGAGGAAGGTCCTCACTCTCACATGACAGTGGCCAGGAACGCAAGACGACTGCATAAAATATTTGATATCAGGAATTTTAAGCAGAACTAATACCTGATAATCTCTGATAATGCAAATCCCATTCGTCACGGCCGCCATGTTGGAACCCCTAAACAAAGAAACGGCGGCCATGTTGGAGCCCCGACCAAATCCTCTGGGAATTTATCTCTATTATTATGCAAACGTTTTCTTATGTTTTCGTTGAAAAACATGGCCGTTGATCACGTGAGTGAAAACCAACAATAGGCCATTCAAACAGTTGTTTGCTCAGTGAATTTGCCTATGAATGGTTGTGAGGCTGCCGGTGACCTTGTATCGATACAGACCTCAATGCTTTTATCACGTAAATTGTGTTGTTGTAATTCTAATTAGTTTACATTAACATTAGAAAAGCACAAACTTTTGTATCAAAACAGGGTCAACAATACTGAGGAATATCACCAATAGCCTCGCTTCCATTCGTAGGCCAGGTAACTTAGCTGCAACTGTAACTATTTCCAGTAACTACCGGCAGTTATTCAGTTGACTCTCCAGATTGATCATTCATTTGCGAATCTTCAAAATTCTTCACAATTCTCCTTCTTGGCAATATGCCAAAAAATAGAGATTTTCACCGAGCGACCACTCAAACGCACATGAATTTGACCACAAAAGGATGCACAAATTTAAGTGCCACCAAAGTATCCAGAAGCTACATGTAATTCCCTTGAAACAAATTATATCCAGATGTTACTTGACCATCAGCATCTGCCATCCGCATCAATGCTGTGTCAAGTCAAAGGACGACTTTCCAGCTTCCTTTCGACGCCTTCTTCGATTTTTTAAATTTATTCTCTTTGACTCCCAGTATTGAGAATGAAGCTTATTAGCAGCTTAATTAAGAGTATTATCGTGATCTAACACCAAATTCTCATGATCAGCCAACAAAGAATTCTATGGAACTAGTTA